>NC_041728.1:62828525-63131555 GCF_004115215.2 Ornithorhynchus anatinus
TATTTAAAGCTCCAAGGGTGTAGATAGGCAGTTCAAACAGTTTCAACCAGCTCAAGTCAACTCTTGATTAACCTCCTCGAGAAGCTTATCTACGATATGGATTATCTGCGGCAGGTTATTTGTTTTTATTTAATAAAGCTCTCGCAGCTGCCGGCTTGCCTGCATCCTGGCTTTCTTCCACACTGGAACACCCAGAGTCCATGTCAATGGTTCTTTCCTCAGATTCCAAGGTCACGTACCAGTTTTCCCTCCCCCTCCCCCTTCCCAGCCCAGTCCAACCCAAGACACCTCCCCTTCCCTGTTTCTACTTATCCGTGCCACCTTTCCCCTTTAATAGAGCGAGACATCAAGTTTCCAAGTTTGTCTCTTTCTTGGTGTTTCCTTTTTATGGTACTTCTAAAGTGCTTACTTTGTGCCAAGCACCATACTAAGAGCTAGAGTAGATACAAGATAATCAGGTTGGACACAGCCCCTGCCCTACCTGGGGCTCACAGTCTAAGTAGGAGGGAGTAGGGTTTAATCCCCATTTTACAGATGGAAAAACTGAGGCCCAGTGACTCGCCCAATATCACACAGCAGACAAATGGCAGAAGCCAGGTACTTTGACTCTCCGGCCCACAAATTATGGTATATCTTAAATGCTTACAAAGTGCCAGGCACTGTACTAAGCACTGGGGTGGGTACGAGCAAATTGAGTTGGACACAGTCCCTGTCCCACATGGGACTCACAGTCTCGAGCCCCATTTTACAGATGAGGTAACCGAGGCCCAGAGAAGTGAAGTGACTTCCCCAAGGTCACACAGCAGACGAGTGGCAGATCCGGGATTAGAACCCATGACCTTCTGTTTCCCAGGCTTGTGCCCTATCCATTAGGCTATGCTACTTCTCCAGCCTTCTGCTTGTACCTCCGAACAAAAAGCATGAAAAGCACTTGGAGCGGTTCCTCGAACCCTGGGAGCTGCCTTGGCAGGGGGAAGAAAACCCTGGGCAAGAAATAGATTTCCGTTTCAGATTCCCAGCAGGAGGGGACGGGGTTGGCGGGGCTGTGGGGAGTCAAGCGATACAGCCGTGAGGGAAATCACGCTCGGCCAACCGCGGGCCTGAGTGTGGCTCCACCGCTTAACCCATGTTTCCGTCTGTCTCTCTCTCTCCCACCGTCTGCAGCACGCCGGAGGTGCCGAGTGCGGGCGAGACAGCCATGGAGGAGTTTGCCCGGCCCCGAGCTGCGGAGGAAGCCGGAGAGCAGGCGACCCAGGTAAGGCCAGAAGACGAGGCTCAGAGGCAGGGAGGTTGCGGGCTCCGGGTCTGGGACGAGAGTGCCAGGGTCAGGTGAGAGGCTAGGACCCCTAAATAAGGCAGTGTAGGGGACGGGAAGAAGGAGCTAATGAACCAGGGAGCGGGTCCCTAAAGGTGCTGTGGAATGCAGTCAGCCCCCCAGCCCAGGGCCGGGCATGTGTGGAGAATGGAGGGCCCCAGGATCCCCGAGCCCTTGCTAGAAGATGGACCGTCAGGAGCCCAGAAGTTGGGAGGAGAGACTGAACGATTTAAAGCCATCATAGCACAGACCCAGCGGACAGACCAGCCCCCCAGAATTGGGAGCGGTCTGCCCCACCGACGTTACGAAGATTGAATGCCAAAAGGCGGGCTGGAAAAGAGGCAGGCCCCATATGGGGCAAAAGCATCAGTACGGCAAGTTTCTGTCTCTGCTCCGGTGCGGAAGGGGGTATCGGGTCCGCGTGCGTCTTTTCAGCCTCAGTGGCGTCGGCTCTGACGAAAAGGACAGCTCTCCACATAGCACAGAATCAGAGCTCGGCCAACTAGCGCTCGCCTGGCGCCGTCCTAGGAAGCCGCAGAGAGGATTGACTGTTATTCGGCCTCTGGGTGACTGCGGGCCGGGACCGTCCGCTTGGGAACAGTACGGCCTGGGTTTGGCCCCAAGCAGTCTCGTTAATACCCAGGTTGAGCACCTGCAGCCTTTCCCTCCGCCCCTTTACGTCAGAGGATGGCGGGGGCGAGTGAAGGAGGCAGGTCGGTCACCCACACGGAGCTTCAGGCCTGAGACTCGCCCTCCCCAAATCAAATTCTGATGTCGCCAACTGGGCGGGGGGCTCCACGCCCCTTCCGTCCTCAGGAAGAAGGATCGAGGGTCTGGGTAGAGCTGCTTTTCTGCCTTCCCCAGAGTTAAGTGCTAAGTGGCGGCACCACTGGTGTGTCCTCCATCAGCAGAAAGAGCCACATCTGTGGCAACCGCACAGTGTGCGTGGTGCTGCCTGACAGTCAAGGCCACGGACACCCATTACCATGGCAACCCCAGCTCCCCCTTGGTCCGAGGACTCTGGCAGCGCTTTCTTGGTTTGAACGGAAGGAGAAGTGCTCAGCCGATCTCAATACGGGGTCCGGGATCCTGGGGTCTCAGCCGGAGGATACACTGTGTATCCTGTTGGTCTCTTTCCCTTGGGAAAAATCCATCCGGGACTCCCACCCCGCCTTAACCTGGGACCTGCACCTCGAGAACAGTGACAATCCAGGCCCCGCTGGACCGGTGAAGTTGTTCCAACAGCAAACCACGATCCAGGAAATGGTTTCTCCTCATGGCGATGTCCCAACCCATCACCATCACCAACCATTCTGGGGCCCCACAGACACCACAACCCTAGCACTTAGTGCTTGGCACATAGTAAGAGCTTAACAAATACCATTGTTGTTATTATTATTGTTATTTGCCGCTCTCAAAGGAAAGAGACCCCCAGCCCATCAGCTGAAAGAATGAGCTGGGGAACCCACTCTCAAAGGTGATGATGATGATGATATTTGGTGCTTCCTATGTGACAGGCACTCTTCTAAGCGCTAGGCTGGATAGAAGCAAAGAGGATTAGACACAGACCCTGTACCATGTGGGGCTCACAGTCTCGATCCCCATTTCACAGATGAGGAAACTGAGGCATAGAGAAGTAAAGTGACTTGCCCAAGGGCAGACAGCAGATAAGTGGCAGAGCTGGGATTAGAACTCATGCCTTTCTGACTTCCAGGCCTGAGCGCTATCCACTATGCCAAATGTCTTCTGTAGGTGGGGGCAGGAGGGAAGGAAGGATCTGGGGGGACAGTAGGGGTGAAGAAGAAGAGTCAGGGTTTGGGAAGAGACTTTTTGGAAAGCAGCTGGGCCTGGACTGGAAGGTGGATTCCCACCACACTTCATCTGGGTGACCTTAGACAAGTCATTATCGTTGCCAGATTGCTATGAAATGGCAAGAACAGTCCCGGGCCCCACCTTCCATTCATTCATTCAATCGTATTTATTGAGCACTTACTATGTGCAGAGCACTGTACTAAGTGCTTGGAAAGTACCATTCAGCAACAGATAGAGACAATCCCTACCCAACCATGGGCTCACAGTCTAGAAACAATCCCTGCCCCACAACGGTCATAGATGATCATCATTTTAAGCAGGAAAGAGAAAGGGTGAACCCAAGGAGCAGGGCCTCCATCCACGCCCCAGGCGGGTTTCCTTTCAGGCCCCTCCCCGTGAGGAGACACGGGCCCGGGTGGGGCGGGCTACTGCACTGAGCGTCTCCTCAGGCTTTACCAGGTGCCCGGGAGAAAGGTCCCAAGCTGGCCAAGAGACTGCCGTCCATCGTGGTGGAGTCAACCGAGTCAGAGAAGGTGGAGAGCGGGGAGCTCCGCTGGCCCCCAGACGACATCAAGTCCGAGAAGAAGGCTAGCGCCCTCCTGCCGCAGACCAAGCAGGAAGGTGAGGGGCCTGGGGCTTAGGGAGGAGAGCCTCGAGGCCCCAGCTTGACTCTTTGTCTCATTCATTCAATTAATTCAATCATATCTGTCGAGCACTTACTGTGTGCCGAGCACTGTACTAAGTGCTTGGGAGAGTAGGATTCAAGGGAAGGTGGAGGTGCGCTGCCCTGCTCCATGTGGCCCCAAACAATCTGGGCCAACCCCAGCACTGAGCACAATGCTTTAGCACATAGGAAAGCTCTTAATAAATACCACCATCATTATTATTATTATTACTATTATTATTATTTTTTTTACTACCTGGGCATAAGGCTGGAGTTCTAATCCCCTCTCCACCACTGGCCTATTTCTTTCGTGAGCTTGGGCAAACTGTTTTGCCTTTTCTAAAATGGGGATAATGATACCCACATCTCCTTGACTCCCAGGGATGTCACAATGGTAAAGTGAGACTGTTGATATTAAAGGGCTGTGAAAAATAAAAGCATCATTCACATTCAAAGGACTATTGTAAACTTCCTGAAAACCCCCGGCTTCCTCCACCTGCCATGTAGGCTGTCCGGCAGCAGGGTCAGTAGAGTTGCAGGGGGAGATCCAGTGGGTTCTTGTTTCCTGTTAAGGTAAAGAGATCAGTGTGACGCGGGAGGGATCCAACATTCAGTCTTTCTTCCTGATGGAGTCCTTATGGACAGGGCTTGTTGGCTGCCCATAATTCGTGCCCATTTGGTTCTTAGATCCAATTAATCAGTCAGTGGTATTTATTGAGTGCTTACTATGTACAGAGCACTATGCTAAGTGCTCTGGAGAGTACAGGATAACAGGGATAGTAGACAAATTCCCTGTCCACATTGAGCTTACAGGCCTGAGGGAAGCCCATGTCAGCCATGCATGGGGGTATGTGTGCATGAGGAGCCTGTGCGTGTGGATGTGCGTGGGCTTGTGGGAGGGTGGGTATATTTAGTTTTCCTATTTTCCCTCCAGGAACTTTCTCCCCCCAAGATAAAGACCCAGGCGTTGACACAAGCAGCCTCAGCAAACTTGGAAGACAGAACTAGGTCCCTGCGGGCAGCCTCCTTCTGTGACCGGTGTCGGAAATTCCCAGGGGTCTGAAGAACTAGAGGAAAGAGCTCTTTATTTCAAACCGCAAATGTGTTTGTTTAGATAGGGTACAGTGGTGATGGGTGTTTTGGCTTTAGAGATGCTCTTTGCCACTTTCCGGGTCAGGCAGAGTATCAGACACCTTGTCAGTGTGACAGAAGGAACGGGGGGGAGGGTGGCCCCCTCCCCTGAATATATCAGCTGTCCCCGTCTCCTGAATAAACCTTTTCCTGCTCCCTAAGGTCCCGAGGCCAGTGCTCCATGGCCGTAGGGACGTTTGCGTGGCTGGTTCTCCAAGGACCGATGAGGGGACCGGTCAGGGAAGTGTTGTTATGGATTGAACATTTGAATTCCTTTTCTGGGCTATTGCCACCTGGGACGGCGGTAGGCCGAGGAGGAGGGTTAAAAGAACACACTGGGCTTCAGCCCCACTTGAATCATCTTGCGAATGTCCCATCGGCAGCCACTGCTCCTCAGAAATTCCCCTCAGCCCATCCCTTGATTTGGGCTGATTTCAGCGTCGGTTTAGAGGAAACCTGCCTTTAGTTAGAACCGGTGGTTTAGAGAGGGTTTTCTCAGTATGGGAACACAGGAACATGAGGAGTGTCCTCCTGAATCACCCCGAGGTGTTCACCCAGGCAAGGACTCCTTTTCTGACAGGGGCACAAGGACATTTGAGGCAACTATGTGGTGCTTGTCCTCACACATTCATTCAGTCATATTTACTGAGCACTTACTGTGTTTAGAGCACGGTACTAAGCACTTGGGAGAGTACAGTGCAACGGTAAACAGACACATTCTGTACCCACACTGAGCTTACAGTCTAGAGGAGCTTACATCTAGAGGACACAACTCTCATTTGGTTAGAGAAGGGGCAATCCAACACCCCTAACTCTCCCGTCTCCATCACTGACTCTCCTGCCAGGTACCCAACATGGACAATCCAACACCCCCTCTCCATCCCTGACTCTCATTCATTCATTCTATTTATTGAGCCCTTACTGTGTGCAGGGTACTGTACTAAGCACTTGGGAGAGTACAAACACAACAGTATAACAGACACATTCCCAGCCCACAATAACCTTACAGCCTAGAGGGAGAGATGTATATTAATATAAATATCTAAATTACAGATATGTGCATAAGTGCTGTAGGGCTGGGAGTGGGATGAATAAAGGGAGCAAGTCAGGAAGATGCAGAAGTGGGTGGAAAAGGAGGAAGTGAGGGCTTAGTCAGGGAAGGAATCTTGGAGGAGGTATGCCTTCAATAAGGCTTTGAAAGTGGGGAGAGTAATTGTCAGTCGGATATGAAAATGGAGGACGTTCCAAGCCAGAGGCAGGTCATGGGTGGGCGGTTGGCGGTGAGATAGATGAGCTCTAGGTATAGTGAGTAGGTTGGCATTAGAGGAGTGAAGTGTGTGGGCTGGGTTGTAGTAGGAGAGCAGTGAGGTGAGGTAGGAGGAGGCAAGGTGATTGACTGCTTTAAAACTGATGGTAAGGAGTTTCTGTTTGATGCGAAGGTGGATAGGCAACCGCTGGAGTTTCTTAAGGAGGGAGGAAACATAGATTGAACTTCTTTTGTAGAAAAAATGATTGGGGAGGCAGAAAGCAGTATGGACTGGAGAGGGGAGAGAATGGAGGCCGGAAGATCAGCAAAGAAGCTGATGCACTAATCAAGGCTGAATAGGATAAGTGTTTGGACTAACATGGTAGCCATTTGAATGGAGAGGAAAGGATGGATTTTAGTGATGTGAAGGTTGACAGGCAGGATTTAGCGATAGATTGAATATGTGTTTGAATGAGAGAGAGGAGTCCGGGAAAATGCCAAGGTTACAGGCTTGTGAGACGGGAAAAAAGGTAATGTCATCTGTGGGGATGGGAAAGTCAGGGGGAGAACAGGGTTCAAGTGGGAAGATGTGTGAGGTGACAGAAGGGCATCCAAGTAGGCAGGAGGAAATGTGAGACTGCAGAGAGGGAGAGATATTGGGGCTGAAGATGTAGATGTGGGAATCATCTGCATAGAAGTGGTAGTTAGAGCCATGGGAGAGAATGACTCCTCCAAGGGAGTAGGTGTAGATGGAAAATAAAAGGGGACCCAGAGCTGAACCTTGAAGGACACCCACAGTTATGGGGTGGGAGTCAGAGAAAGAGCCCGCAAGAGACCGAAAATGAACAGCCAGAGACATAGGAGGAGAACCAGGAGAGGACAGTGTCAATGAGCCGAGGTTGGGTAATGTTTCCAGGAGAAGGAGGTGATCACCAGTATCGAAGGCAGCTGAAAGGTCGAGGAAGATTAGGATGGAGTAGAGGTCATTGAATTTGGCAAGAAGGAGATCATTGGTGACTTTCGAGAGGGGCTACCTGTGGAGTGAAGGGGACGGAAGCCAGATTGAAGGCAGTCAAGGAGACATTCCCCTCTCCATCTCTGGCTTTCCTTCAGGGACCCATCATGGACCATTCAACACCCCTAACTCTCCCCGCTCCATCCCTGTTGTAGTGTTGTAGTGTTAAGTTTAGCACTTAGTACAGTGCTCTGCACATAGTAAACAATAAATACCCAGGAAGACCCTAGCTGAAGCAGGTGACTAGCATTCATCCATTTCATTCATTCAATCATATTTATTGAGCGCTTACTGTGTGCGGAGCACTGTACTAAGCGCTTGGAAAGTACCAACCTCGCCTCCCACCCCCTGGTTTGGAACCATCTCAGTCCGAGCAGAATGGACGAGAAGGATTGTCCTGACAAAGCCAAGAGGATTTAAGCCATATTCTGAAATGTGGGAAGACAGGAGACGGAGCAGCGCTTTGTAGGGGACAGTAACAAACTGAAGCCAGTAAATAGAAGACCCTAACAGGGATCTCTGCCAACCACAAACTGAGAAAGTAGAATTCTTCGAGTGGAACCAGCTCAAATCCCCTACTTAGAAAGGACTTCGAAGATGCCATCAGATTCCAAGCTGCCAGTACTTTTAGTTTTAATCTCACGTTTCCAGATCCCCGCGTGGCGTGCACGGCCCACCCCGTTTAAAATTAAAGCTCCGGCTTTGGAGTGAGATGGTAATTAAGGAGATGCACTTAGCTGCTCCTGAATCTTCTGGGCCCCCTTTACCACTCTCTCCTCCCTCTCCCCCGCTCCCGGGGCCGGGGCCGCAGAGGCTATTCTTAGAAGGATCCAGTGTTACATCAAATAGCTTATTCATTCCTGAGGTTGGAATCGGATGCCAGAGAGGGCGAGAGAGACCGGCCTCCTGGCTGCCAGCTGGGTTCGGCGTGCAGACTAAAAGCCCCTCTGTCTACCCCCGGAGAGAGCCAGGCATGGAGACGCTGAGTGGATCTGCTGTCTGGGATCCGGGGGGCTGCTGTGAGGCCAGGACTCGGCAGCTCCGCTCCAAATGTCTCTGTCCTTCGAGGGTTGGGAGGAAAGAAGAATTTCAGTTGGAACAGCAGGGCCGGGTCCAGGATGAGGAGATATTTGGGAACCAGGATGGGGAGGGGGCTACTTGACTCAGCCAGGCAACGGCCTCCCCTCCCAACCCTGGGCTGACCCTTTGGCCATTCCTGGAGACTGTGGCTTTCCTGACGCAGCCAGCTCCCAGCCCCAGAATGGAATCTGGGGAAAGGGTGGATCTAAGGGAGATCCACCCAAACTCTGGCTGTGGGTTTCCCCTGGCATATCTCCAGAAGAGCGAGCTCACTCCGGCACAGACCCCAAACTGTCCGCCATAATTATCCCCCCAAGAGGGGCATGATCCTCGAGGGCACCTCGACTCCCATCGAATTGGACGTGGCCTGACCCAACACTGGGGTTCCATTCCCTTGTGTCTACCCCAGCGTATAGTACAGTGCTTGGCACATAATAAGCACTTAACAAATACCACTAAAATAAAATATTGGCTCCTAATGAAGAGGAGATGATGTGCCTGTGAAAACTTTCTTGGTTAAATGTCCCAGAGAACAGCAAAACCTCTGCCAAGAAACTTCCTCCCTTCTTCCTTCCAAGAGTTTCCTCCAGGCCAGCAGCCACAGGGTAACTGAGGGCACTTGTAATTCCCTTATATGCTGCTCGCAGGCTGGCACCAAGTCTTTACATCTGTGTATTCCCAAGCATCCAGTACAGTGCTCTACACACAGTAAGAGTCCAGAACAGTACTCTATACATTGATGGTGTCCAAAACAGTACTTTTTACACAGGAGACACATCACTCAACACAATGACCTGGCACAGGAAGTGCCCACTACAGCGTTCTGCACATAGTACAGCTCTCATTCATTCTGGTGATGCTGAAGATCAATTAATCAGTGGAATTTATTGAGCACTTATTGAGGCCACTGTACTAAGCGCTTGGGAGAGTACAATACAACAGAATTAGTGGACATATTCCCTGTCCAATACGAGTTTATGATCCATACCTGGGATTGACTGACTTTCCAAGTCCGGACAGCCAGTCAGTCAATCATATTTATTGAGTCCTTATTGTGTACAGAGCACTATATGGGGAGTACAATAATAATGATGGTATTTGTTAAGTGTTTACTATGTGCCAAGCACTATTCTAAGCGCTGAACATATCAATAAACAGACACATTCCCTGTTCACAACAAGCTTACATTCTAAAGGGAGAAAAAAGACACTAATATAAATAAATAAAATTACAGATATGCATTTAAGTGCTATGGGAATTGTTGGGGTGGGGTTAGTGAATAAAAGGAGCAAGTCAGGGTGATGCAGAAGGGAATGGAAGAAGAGGAAAGGGGGGCTGAGACAGGGAAGGCTTCTTGGAGGAGGTGTGCCTCCAATAAGACTTTTAAGCGAGGGAGAGTAGTTACCTGTTGGATTTGAGGAGGGAGAGGCAAGATATGGGTAAGAGGTCAGAGGCAAGATAGTTGAGATTGAGGCACAGTGAGTAGGTTGGCATTAGATGAGCCGCCCTCCCTCTCCCCAGCCCAATACACCTCCCAGAGGAGATTAGCAAAACTACCTTTAGCCACTTCCTGGGGTCAAGCTCCTTCCTAAATCCCCAATCTCCTCCCTTTACTCCCTCACTGCCTTCTCCAGGCCCCTCCTGCACACATTCAGAGAAGCAGCATGACCTAATGGAAAGAACGTGGCCTAGTGGAAAGACCCTGGGAGTTAGAAGGACCTGGGTTCTAATCCCAGCTTCTCTACTTGTCTGTGTGTGACCTTGGACAAGTAAATTCATTTCTCTTTGCCTCACTTCCCTCAGCTGTAAAATGGGGATTAAGACTGTGAGCCCCACGTGGGCTCAGGGACTGTGTCCAACCCAATTTGCTTGTACCAACCCCAGTGCTTAGTACAGTGCTTGGTACACTGTAAGCCCTTAACAAATACCATAAAAAACAAAACCCAAAACCAAAAACTCAGTTGGACTGTGCTTATGGAGTCTAGACTTGGCCCCTTTCTATTGGGGATGCTCTCCTTTGGCCCAGCTTTAACCACCCACAAGGGAGAGCTTGACCAATGGGCTGTCAGGGTGAGCGGTACCAGCTGGAATGGGAGCAGATGGTGTTTGGACAGAAAGGCCGGGGGCCATTTCAGGCTGAGGAGGTTCACCCCAGGGGAAGCAGGGAAAGCAGAAGGCTCCTGTCCCCATGGTCATGGCATCCAGGGCTGATGAGAAAGCCCACAGCGGTCACACAAGGTATCCCCCATCCACTGCCGTGGGCCAGACAGACCCCACCCCTTATGCCCAGGGGAACCACTGGATGGGGGGTGAAGGAGAGGAAGTATGCTGGAGGAGGACTTCAGAGAGAGAGTGGATGAGGAGTCCCAAACAGATTTTTTCCCCATGGTTTCACTTGAAAACCTGGAAAGGGAGTAGGGCTGACAGGGGTGGGTAGGGGCAGTGCAGCTGGACCCAACTCCATGAGCTTCAGCTGGCCCATGAGAACATCCCATCCTCCCAGGTTCTCCTGATCTAGCCGGGCTCCAGCAATCCCTCAGGGTTTGGACCACTAACTAAGTGTCGGACTAGTGTTGATTCCCGGCATCCTGGCAAAACCCATTCCAGCAGAGTGGGAAGAGCTCAGTCCCGCCGGAGCTGCAGAAATCTGGTCTCCCGCCTGCCCTCTGTCAACCCCGCAATGTTCATACCAAATTGTTTAAACACCTGGGCACAACCATGCCTCTAGCCTGCCCCCAGAACAGTCAGGGGCATGCAGCAAATAGGACACCAGGGTCCCAAATGGCTTGGAAATGTGGATCAGCAGCTGATGCCATTACGCTAGTGCTGGCCGGGGCTCTGAAGCCTTTGTGTGCTGGGCTGGGCCCACCTAGGCTGGGAGTTCCTTTCAGTGAGGTGCAGCCAAGATGGCCTCCAAAACATGTTTTTAGCTCCAGATGAGACAGAGAGGGGAGTGGGAGAGGATGTAGTTGACAAAGAGGAGAGAAGGGGGCATTCTGGGGAGGGAGGGGGGAATTGCTCAGATATGGCTCCCATCCTTCCTCTCTTTCCCCAGATTCCCATGCCTTGCTGACTTTTGAAACTTCCATATCACCCCCTGACTGCTGCTCTCCACCACTGCCTCCCGGGACTCACCTGGCCCTGCCGAACAACAGAGAACCCCCACAGGGCCTCAACACGTTCAGCCCTGAGGACTGGGCTGGCCATCCCCAAATGCCAATCCTCCTTGCCCTCCACTTTCAGCTGGTGCTCGTGCTGATGAATGTCTGTCTGTATTTTTAGCCTGAGCTGATTCCAGGTGAATTGGAAAGTTCCTGGCCCGGTGAGTTCTGCGGGAGTCTGGGGGAGGCTATTCAAAAGCCTCGGTCCCCAGAGCGGTAAACGGCGCCTGACATTTGAAAGCGCCTCAGAAGTGCCTCCTCCATCCTTTGGATGATGAATGGGAGAGTGTGGGCTGCCCCCGAGCCATCACCTCACTCTTTCCTGAAATGACTTTCACCTCACTCTTTCCTGAAATGACTTCTTTCCCAGGCCATATGGGGAGGGAGGAGTTTGTGGTGGTGGTGAGGAAGGGAAGGGGAGGCCCCATGCTGGAAGAAATGGTTCCCAAGCCCTCGATTCTGGACCACTCGTGTGCATCTCCCACTCGGCTCCCCTTCCACTCGCTCATTCATTCATGCACTCATTCATTCATATTTTTTGAGCCCTTACTGTGTGCAGATCACTGTACTAAGCGCTTGGAAAGTACAATTTGGCAACAGAGACAATCCCTACCCAACAATGGGCTCACAGTCTAGCAAGGAATGTAGAGCTGTTGGTACTAGTGGAGGTGGGCTGTGGGTCCATCCATTTCTCCCACTGGACAGGGGGCTCCATGGAGGCCTTCTCTAATGCTAACCTTCTCACTGTGCCTCAATCTCTTCTATCTCGCCACCAACCCCTCACCCACGACCTGTCTCTGGCCTGGAACGCCCTCCCTCCTCATATCTGACAATTACTCTCCCTCGCTTCAAAGCCTTATTGAAGGCCCATCTCCTCCAAGAGGCATTCCCTGATTAAGCCTCTCCTCTTCTCCCACAGCCTTCAGCATCACCCTGACTTGCTCCTTTTGTTCATCCCCCCTCCCAGTCCTGCAACACTTACATATATATCTGTAATTTATTTATTTATATTAATGTTTGTCTCCCCTCCTCTAGGCTGTAAACTCATTGTGGGCAGGGTTCATGTCTGATTACTGTTGTACTGTACACTCCCAAGAGCTTAATACAGTGCTCTGTACATAGTGAGCACTCAATAAATACAATTGAATGAATGATTGTACTCATCCAATCACCCCTTTTGGGTTGAGGGTGGACCATGTCCATTCTCTTTTCCCCACAGGGGTGGGAGCTCCCTGAGGGAGGGCAGGAACTGAGTCCCACCTGGTCCCCATCTCCCAGCTGCTCTTCTCGATTTCCTCCAGTTGACCCCAAGCAGGGGTACAGAGTTTTGCCCCCTGTGACACTCTGGGAAAGTCATGCTGTCACCCCATTCTTGTAGTTGTCTGGCACCCCACAGCAGCCCTGCTAGCCTTCTGGGAGCTGCAGTAGGTTCCATCCTCATTAACCCTATCCTTATACTCTACTATCTCCCCTTTGGATTTTAATGTCTATCTCCTGTAGCCTGTAAGCTCTTTGTGGGCAGGGACTGGGGCTACCAACTCTTTTATGTTGTACTCTCCCAAGGGCTTAGTCTTGTGCTTTACGCGCAGTAAGTGCTCAGTAAGTATTACCGTTGATTGAAACCTTCTCTGCCAGGGGTCAGGCGGAGTTCCCAGGAGACGTGGAAGCTGCAATTGGGTGTTGGGTTTAGACAGAGCCATTGGGCCAGCTGTCCACTGAGAAAAACAAGGTGTAGTTGATAGAGCACAGGCCTGGGAGTCAGAAGGTCATGAATTCTAATCCCAACTCCACCACTTGTCTGCTGTGTGACCTTGGGCAAGGCACTTTACTTCTCTGTCAGTTCCCTCATCTGTAAAATGAGGATTGGGCCCCACTTGGGAGAGAGACTGTGTCCGACCCGATTTGCTTGTTTCACCCCAGAGCTTAGTACAGTGCCTGGCACATAGTAAGCCCTTAACAAATACCATAGTAATAATAGTAATTACTATTATTATTATCACACTGATATCTGGCCCGAGGCCTGGGTTAAGGCTGTGTCACAGCCCAGGGGAGGGAACTGAGTGGTAGGACCAGGGAATTTGCAGAAGATCCCCTGCCACTTGACATGTTAATTCACAGACTCAAAATATCCCTCTCCCTTCTCTTTCCCACCACATTGTCTTCCTGAGTTGCTCTCTCTCCTTCAAAGTCTTATTTAAGGCACATTTCTTCCAAGAGGCCTTCCCTGACTAAGCCCTCCTTTTCTCTTCTCTCTCACCCTTTGGTGTTGCCCTGACTTGCTCCCTTCGTTCATCCCTGCTCCCAACCCCTACAGTGCTTATGTCCATATCTGTATCTGATTATCAATGTCTATCTCCCCTCTCTAGACCATAAGCTTGTTGTGGACAGGGAATGTTTTTGTTTATTATTATATTGTGCTCTCTCAAGTGCTTAGTAAAGTGCTCTGCCCACAGTAAGTGCTCAATAAATATGATTGACTGTCTATGATTGATGAGTGAAAGAGTGACCAGGGTCCGGCAGAGGGCTGGGAACCTCAGCTCTGGAGAAGCAAAGACTAATATTGGAGGATGTCCAGCGCAGCTCCAGACGGGAGAGATCCCAAAGGAACAAGAAAATCCCCATGCTTCTCTGCACTGTCCCTCTGCATTCTTCAGATGCTGGGCCTGGGTGCTGGGAGAATGACTCGAATAGTTATCCGTGCTATGTTTACAGAGGGGTGGAGGGTGAGCCAAGAGGGGAGATGGAGTTGAAACTTGGGCTTTGCCTTCCCAAAAGTCCAATCCCGCCTCCTGTAGAGGGGGAGGGGAAGGAGGAAGTGGAGAGGGCAGATAAAGAGGATGGGGGGAGGGGAGATGAGGACAAGGAGGACAGAGAAGGGGGGTGAGACTCACAGATTTTCCTCTGTTCATCCTGAAAGCCCTGGGCTGGCCTGTTCTTAAAGCTCCAAGGTCTGTTTGTAGAACTCTTGACAGACACTGGCTGATTTAGCACCTCTTCTCAAAGCTCAAATGGCCTCAGGCTTTCTGCCTGTGTTTGTTATATTGTTATATTGTACTCTCCCAAGCGCTTAGTACAGTGCTCTGTACACAGTAAGTGTTTGATAAATATGATTAAATTCCTTTCTGCTCTTCTCTTGGCAGCAGGATTTGCTTGTATCCACAGTGCTATGCATAGAATAAGCACTCAGTAAATATGATTGAATGAATGAGGATCCCCACTGGAGGTTCAGCCACACTGGGCCAGGAGCTGGGCAGAGGTGAGTGACATTTCACTTCTCTGGGCCACAGTTACCCCATCTGTAAAATGGGAATTGAAATTGTGAGGCTTACTTGGGACAGGGACTGTGTCCAACCTGATTAATTTGTACTTACCCTAGTGCTTAGTACAGTGCCTGGCACACAGTAAGTGCTTAACAAACACCATAAAAAAAAGAGAACAGAGGTCAGGAACAAAAGTAACCAGTCAACTTAAGGGAGAGAGGAGATGGGGTTGGGGATAGGGGAGCTTTGCCCAGTGGATAGCGCATGGGCCTGGGAGTCGGAAGGATCTGGTAATCTCAGCTCCATCACTTATCTGCTGTATGACCTGGGTCAAGTAGCTCAACTTCTTTGTGCCTCAGTTACCTCATCTGTAAAATTGGGAGTGAGAATGTAAGCCTCATGTGGGACAAGGACTCTATCCAACCTGATTATCTTGTATCCTCCCCAGTGCTTAGTACAATGCCTGGCACATAGTAAGTACTTAACAAATACCATTTTCAAAAATAGGAGTGGGAAACAGTCTCTCAGCTCCCATTTCTTTTCTCTTTTCTTCTGGCCCGTGACCTGGTTCATAACCTGTCCTGAAGAGCGTGTCTAATTTCCACCTCTGTATTATTCCTAGTGCTTAGCACAGTGCTCTGCACACAATAAGTGCTCAATAAATACTGTTCCTACTACTATCACTACTGAAGAAAGTAAAGTTGGAAGCATGGGAGATCTTGACATTTCAGGACCATACCATCTGAATTTGGCCATCAGGGCATCTTAAACAGAAGGAAGAGGTGAGAAGATGGTCATGTCAGACAACTTCCACCCAGAAGGCCCAGCAAACCCCTAGGATTCCTCTGGGCAGACCCTCCGGGGAGGAATCTCGGAGGATTGGCAGCATCCTCCGTGCTATCTCCTAGGGGCGGGGTTAGGATGGGGCCGAGGTGCTGCTCTTGGAAAAGGCATCCTGAGCAGCTTCCCCTTCTGGACACGACAGAAATGCCCCAATACCCTCTGGGCCAGTTGGACCCTAGAGTAGGTGCTCTGGCCACCTCAGAAGGAGAAGACCCAGGCACAGGAGGGCACAGCCCAAGTTTCTCTCATTGTAGATAGGTCTTCCACCAAAAGCAGTGAAGGGAAGCAGCATAGCTTAGTGGAAAGAGCATGGGCCTGGGAGTCAGAGGATGTGGCTTTTAATCTGCCACTTGCCTGCTGTGTGACCTTGGGTGAGCCGTTTAACTTCTCTGTGCCTCAGATACCTCATCTGTAAAATGGGTATTGTCCTGTGAGCCCCACGTGGGACAATCTGATTTCCTTGTATCTATCCCAGTGCTTAGAACAGTGCTTGACACATAGTAAGTGCTTAACAAATACCATAATTATTATTGCCAAAAGTTCCCATCCCGCCTGTGCTTCACCCATTCCTCCCAAACACTTGATTTCCTAGACTGCTCACCTGGTATCTGTTACCAGGATCCCAGTCACCTGGCGGGTGGCCAGGCTGATTCAGAACCAGGTGGAAACTTCCCAGGCCTTCCGTCACTAGCCCCCTGGTCTTACAAGGGCACAGGATGGGATTGCTCAGGCTAAGGAGTGAGCTGCCTGCTTGTTCACCCCTCACAGTCCCTCCATTGTCCCAGCAGAAGATCCCTGGGGTGACCCCATCCCTGGTGGGGCCCAAGGAGTGTGTCCTGGGGGGGGATATCCCTGAATGAGATGCTTCCGGCACCCATCATTAAACCTCAAGGTGTTTCCGGGACCTGTGGTCTTCAGGAGGTCGTTAGGTAAGCTGGTTGCGGTGGGGGAAAGTGTCTGCCAACTCTGTTGCATTGTACTTTCCCAAGAGTTCAGTACAGTGCTCTGCACATTGTCACCACTCAATATATACTATCGATGATGATAATGATTAGGTCCAGCCCCCGGCCTCCAGACCGGCACCGGCTCAAGCCAGCCAGGGAGGGCCACCCTCCCTCTGTCAACGTTCTGGGTCGGTGAAGAAATCATTTTGGGAATGTGTAGAATGATGCTGGCTTCTCCTGCTGGCTCAGGATCAACTGGACCTGCCTCCACCCCTGTCCCACACCCCCTGGCAGGGAGCCCCAAAACACCATCCATTCCGCTTCTAACTGTATCAATATTGAAGGTTTGGAGTAGCTGCACTGGAAGCCTGGCTCTGTCCCGCCCCCGCGGGCTCTCTGACTATCAGAGGAAACAACAGTCGCAGAGGAGGGAAGGAGTGTGGGATGAGAGGAGCGTAGGTTGATTCTCCCTCTGGGAATGACAACTCGGAGAAGAAAACACATTGGGGGCGGGGGATTTGTTGATCTTCTGAGCCCATCAGCATCTCGCTGTCAGACCGGCGCCACTCAAGGGAAACTCAAAGCTGGTCCTGAAGAGGGAGGGCCCTGAAAAAAGATCTCGGTGCCAGATTTGAGGCCTGTCGAATGGGCCTCGTCATGGCCTAAAGGATATAGCACAGACCTTGGAGTCAGAAGGATCTGGGTCCTAATAGCTCTATGTGTGACCTTGGGCAAGTCATTTAACTTATGCCTCAGTTCCCTCATCTGTAAAAAATGGGGATTAAGACTGTGAGTCCCATGTTAGGACAGGGATTGTGCCCAACCCAATTAGAGTGTATCTATCCCAGAGCTTAGAACAGTGTTTGACATGTAGTAAGTGCTTAACAAATACCATTATTAGTATTATTATGATTATTAGTATTAGCTGCCCCTTGAAGCCAGAATCTATGGCCAGCAGATGACTTAACATCTGCCTCCCCATCTAGACTGTAAGCTCCTTATGGGCAGGGAACATGTCTACTAATTCTGTTCTTCCAAGTGGCTAGTGCAGTGCTCTGCACATAGTAAGCGCTCAATAATTACATTTGATTGATTGATTGATGACTAGTGGATGAGTTCCAGCACTCACCCCCGGGGACCAGACCCTCCCGAACTTGTCCAGACCAGGGATATCCAGGTCCATGCTGGTTTCCTACTCCAATCCCTCACGCTTTGGCCCACCACCCCTGCCCAAGCACCTAGCCTAGGTGGCGTGTGCAAGAGAAACGACAGGGAGGGACCAAGGGCTTGGGTCCCAGAACCCAGGAGGCCGGGGGTCCAGGGAAGACTGGTTGCCCACTGGTTGCCCTGCACCCGAGTGGACAGTTACTGTCTCCAGGTGCCACCGGGTGCTCAGGCAAGCTCTGTGCAGATAGAGCCACAGTGCATGGAGCTGAGCTCCCTCAGACACACCACTAGCTAAATGGGGGCATCCCGGGGCTGGCTGGGTCCCTAAAAGGTCATCCTACCCATCCCTCTGCCTCCAGGTCACTCTGCCCTACTCCACCCCGGACACAGTCAAAGTAAGGCAGATTCTCAAGCCATCCTGAGCAGGTGTTCAAACCTCCCCTGCCTAAGGATTTCAACCCTTTAACACCTGAAAGTTCCTCCTTGAGTCTAACGTGACTGTCTCCTGCTGGAGAAAGACCATCTTCATTGTCCTCTGTGAAATACCCCTCTTTGTTCTCCAAATTCCCCTATCATTCCTCTCCTCTCCAGACTGTGGATCCTTCTATTCACAAGCCAACCCCTCATTGTACCTCAATCTTATCTCACCGCCAACCTCTCCCCCAAAATCCTGCCTCTGACCTGGAATGTCCTCACTCTTCGATTCTGACAATTACTCTCCCACCTTCAAAACCTTATCGAAGGCACAGCTCCTCCAAGAGGCCTTCCCTGACTAAGCTCTCCTTTCCTCTTCTCACACTTCCTTCTGTGATGCCTTGACTTGTTTCCTTTATTCATCTCCCCTCCCAGACCCACAGCTCTACATTCAAGTAGAGATGTACTAAAGGCAGGAAGAGATATGAGACTGAAGATAAAGGGAGCGATCAGGACTGAAGATGTAGATTTGAGAAACATCCTCACAGTTGAAGCTATAGGTGTGAATGAGTTTTCCCAGACTGTAGGTTTAGATGGAGAATAGAAGGGGATCCCTGAAGGATTCCCATTGGTTTGAGGGTGGGAAGCAGAGGAGGAGCTCGCAAAAGAGATAGAAAGATAGAATGAGAACCAGGAGAGGATGGTGTCAGTGAAGTCAAAGTTGGATAATGTATCCAGGAGCAGGGAGTGGTCAACGCTGTTGAAGGCAACTGAGAGATCGTGGAGGATTAGGATGGAATAGAGGCCATTGGATTCGGCAAGGAGAGGATCATTGGTGACCTTTGAGAAGATGGTTTCTGTGAAGTGAAGGGAGCAGAAGCCAGACTGGAGGGGATCAAGGAGAGAGACTTGGAGGAGAGGAACAAGAGACTGCAGGTATAGACAATTCACTCAAAGAGTTTGGAGAGGAATGGTACGTGGGAGGTGGAGGGAGCCATGGGGTCAAGGGAGGTTTTTTTTAGGATAGGGGAGGCATGAATATGTTTGAAAGTATGTTGATGGAGAATGAACAGTTGAAGATGGTGGTCAGAGAGAGAAGAAGGAAGAGGGCGAGGGCTTTGATTAGGTAGGAAGGGATGGAGTCAGAAGTACAGGTGGAGGGGGTGGATTTTAAGAGGAGGTGAGAGATCTCCTTTTGAGATACTGCTCAAGGATGGGAGAGTTGAAGAAAAGTCCAGAGGGCAGGGGTGAAGCTGCTGTTCTGACTGGGCCAGGCCAGCTCCTCGGGGAGGTCACCATCATCCCAGATTCTCAAACAACCCCTCTGCCCAGGCATCCACACTGCCCAGTCTGCTCATTCACTCCAGCAACAATATCTACAGGGGCCGGAGCACTGAAGACAATTACTGTCTCCCCCTTCAAAGGCTTAGTGAAGGCACATCTCCTCCAAGAAGCCTTCCCTGACTAAACCCTCCTTTCCTCTTTTCCCACTCCCTTCTGCATCTCCCTGACCTGCTCCCTTTATTCATCCCTTCATTCTCATATCTGTAATTTATGTATTTATATTAATGTCTGTCTCCCCATCTAGACTGTAAGCTCATTGTGAGCAGGGAATGTGTCTATTGTTGTAGTGTACCCTCCCAAGCGCTTAGTACAGCGCTCTGCACAGAGTAAGTGCTCAATAAATACAATTAAATGAATGAATGAATGAATGAAGTGGACCGAGTGCCCAGGTTAGTGCTCTACAAACAGAAGGATCCGGGAAAAATGCTCAGCTGGTGTGGTGAATTGGACAAGGGCAATATTAAAAAAATCGCCTGGGTCACCAAAATACCTGGGGCTGGCCTTAAAGAGATATTCATGGGTAGCAGTGTGGCCTAGTGGAAAGAGCACAGGCCTGGGAGTCAGAGGACTTGAGTTCTAATCCCTGCTCCACCACTTGTCTGCTGGGTGACCTGGGGCAAGTCACTTCACTTCTCTTTGCCTCAGTTTCCTCATTTGTAAAATGGGGATTCAATACCTTCTTCTCCCTCCTACTTAAACTGTGATTCCCATGTGGGATAGGGGCTGTATCTGGCCCGATTACCTTGTACGTCCCCAGTGCTCAGAACAGTGCTTGACACATAGTAAGAACTTGACAAATACCATTGTTATTATGTACAGAGACACAGAGAGAGATCCAGAGAGATGGAGAGAAACAGTGAGATGCACAAAGAGGCAGAGATAACAATAAATCCCAGCTCTGCCACTTGTCAGTTGTGTGACTGTGGGCAAGTCACTTAACTTCTCTGTGCCTCAGTTACCTCATCTGCAAAATGGGGATGAAGACTGTGAGCCTCACGTGGGACAACCTGATGACCTTGTATCTACCCCAGCACTTAGAACAGTGCTCTGCACATAGTAAGAGCTTAACAAATACCAACATTATTATTAAAGACAGAGTAGAGAGAAAGAGAAACAGAGAGTTCATTATGGGTAGAGAATATGTCCATTATATTGTTGAATTGTACTCTCCCAAGTGCTTAGTACAGTGCTCTGCACACAGTAGGCACTCAGTACAATTGATTGACTGATTGATCATTGAGGGCTGAGAGTATTCAGGAAGATCATGGTACTCTGAGGAAAAATCAAAGAGGAATACCAAGCACAATATGGCTTTTTCCACGTGCACCCAGCTCAGATCAGCTTTGTTTTCTTTAAGCACATCAGGGCAAAGTTCTCCGGGTGAGGAGGGGCACCTGTGAATATCCGAAACTGCAAAATTTTCCTTTCTCCTCCCTCCCCCTGTCCACGGTTAATCCCAGACAGCACAGATTCTCGGTTCTTGACTCGGTAGGACGGTTTCAAATTTCTCATTGTCTCATTTTCCAGGACAACCTTCCCGCGGCCCATCAGCTCCTTTCACAGAATTGCTTAGCCCTACCGCATAAAGAGAATTACACTGGGCTTCTACTGCAGGGAGAAAACTGATGGTCGGCTACTACGGCAGAGTCCCGTGGTGTGCACCTACTGTGTAAGCCGAGCGCTGAATTGGCCACTTTCTGAGGGCAGTGCCCTGATCTGGCAGGGGATATACTGTTGTACTGTCCTCTCCCAAGTACTTAGTACAGTGCTATGCACACAGTCAGCACTCAATAAATTGGGTTGAATGATTGAATGAATGAATATCAGGAGGCAGAAGACAGAGTTACCACCTCCAGAAGATTGGCATGTATGAACTCCCCTACCCACAAGGGGTCCTTCTCTGCCAGAGACAGAATTTGGTGGTTTTAGCTGTGTATGTGTTTGTGTGTGTGTGCGTATACACACACAAGGCAGCACTGTTTCTTCCCCCACACAGGTAGCCCCTCGAGGACAGGAACTCTGACTCCTTTCCCTCTCCCCATGTTCCAGCTAACAGTTCTGGTCCAGCGAGTGCTCAGGACAGGCCATCCTAGACCAGATGGTCAGCCCCCTTTTGCAGAAACAGCCTCACGATCCCACCCTCCAAATCCCCTCTCCGCGTCCCTTCCCGGCCCCTGAGAGTTGGGTGCGTTGGAGGGTTCCCTTCTCTCTCCCAGCATTGTCTCCACCCTCCAGGGGCAAAGGGATGAAACCTGTGCTGTGAGGGCTGGAGGGGAGAGAGTCTCCTTCGGCAGGAAGCGCCCAGGGCCCTGGCCAGCAGCCAGGCAAGTCTGGAGTTTTGGCATCCCTACTGCCAACTCAGTGGCTCCTTTCACTGCCCAATTGATCCACCAGGGAACTGATCCACCTCAAGAAGGTGCAAAGTAAAAGTAAAAGTGGAAGCTTTGGATCTCTCTGGAATTTTTCCAAACTCTCCTCTTTCCCCTCCCACTGGGCTGTTCTTTCTCACTTTAGGGAAGGAGCACTTCTACCTTGGAGCATTGAAATATGGCTGCTTCCTGCCAGGAATTCCACAGTCAGATGCCCAAAGGCTTCCCTGCCCACCCCTGAAGGAGGGCACCAGGCTCTCCCTGCTTCCCCCCAGATCCCAGTAGGGCTGGGCTGTGGACTGACCAGCAGGGCCGTTCAGCCTGACCACTCCGAGTGACCAGAGTGCCACCTCCTGGAGGTCAAACAAAGGCCAAGGTAGGAGGATTGACCTCTCCTGGGGGAAAAGGGAGAACTGGGTTCTGATCTTAACTCTACCCCTCCTGGACCGCGTTAACTCAGGCTAGTTCCCACCCTCTCTGATCCTCGATGCCCCCTCCTGAAGAATAAGGAGAAACATCCTTGTCTGTTCTATCCACTGAACTCAAGGCAGTTTCTACCAGTATTTACCCCTCTCACTACCCTGGTAGCTCAGAAGTTCTCTTATTGTTTAACCTCAATCCCTCCTCCTACAATGTTGGCTCCTCTCCCCCTGCCTCTCAGCAACCTTTTATTTTTACTTATTTGTTAAGCGTTTACTAAGCACTTCTCTGTGCCTCAGTTATCTCACCTGTAAAATGAGGATTGAGTCTGTGAACCCCACAAGGGACAGTCCCTGTGTCCAACCTGATTTGCTTGTATCCATCTCAGCACTTAGAACAGTGCTTGGCATATAGTAAGCACTTAACAAATACCATTATTATTATTATTATTATTATTATTATTATTATGTGCCAAGCTCAGTTCTAAGCACTGGGGTAGATACAAGCTAATCATGTTGGACACAGTCCCTGACCCTGAACATGGGGCTCACAGACTAAGTTGGAGGGAGTAGAATTGAATCCCCATTTTACAGATAAGGTAACTGAGGCACTGAGAAGTGAAGTGATTTGCCCAAGGTCACACTGCAAGCATTTGGTAAAGCCAGGATTAGAACTCAGTTCCTCTGACTCCCAAGCCCTTGTTCTTTGCACCTGCCAGGACCAAAGGTCCACACTGCAGCCCCAACCACACATCCACCCTCCTCCAGAGGTAATGACAGTAATAGCAACTGTGGTATTTGTTAAGCTTTTACTATGTGCTTAGCACTGGACTCTAAACTCTGGCGTAGATGCCAGAGCAGGGGCAGGGTGTGGGGACAGGGGAAGAAACTACAGAGACTGCAGGGAGAAACTGCTATTTTGCTGCACTGTCATGCTCACCAAATCCCTGTGTGGGAAGACTGTTGTCAGAGGGTAAGGACTGTGGCTGGAGAAGCTTCTGTCCTGGGTAGACATCAAAACAAGTAAACAGGAATCAATAGAAATAGAATTGTAGATATATATTTACATGCATAAGCTCTGTGGGGTGGGGAGAGTGGGGGAAGAGCAAAAGGAGCAAGAGGAGGTGATCTGGAAGGGAGAGGAAGCTGTGGAAAAGGGGGGCTTAGTCTGGGAAGGCCTCTTGGAGGAGGTGAGCCTTCAGTAGGGCTTTGAAGGGGAGAAGAGTGATTGTTTGGCGGATTTGAAGGGGGAGGGCGTTCCAGACCAGAGGTAGGACGTTATCCAGGCGCTTAGTACAGTTCTCTGCACAGAGTTAAGCGCTCAGTAAATATAATTGAATGAATGCATGAATATCTGGACTCCATTTGAGCACAGAGTCACTGACTACAGTCCTGCTCCTGCTAGAAGTGGTGGGGTGAAAATTGGGGAATTTAATTTCCCAGCAGCTTAATAATAATAATAATAATAATGTTAGTATTTGTTAAGTGCTTGCTTTGTGCAGAACACTGTTCTAAGCGCAGGGGTAGATATAGGGTAATCAGGTTGTCCCACATGAGGCTCACAGTCTTAATCCCCATTTTACAGATGAGGTAACTGAGGCACGGAGAAGTTAAGTGACTTGCCCACAGTCACCCAGCTGACAAGTGGCAGAGCAGGGATTCAAACCCATGACCTCTGACTCCCAAGTCCATGCTCTTTCCACTGAGCCACGCTGTTTCTCTAAGCTTAGTGACCACATCGGGCTCCCGGTCCTGCCCACTGGGGTTGGTCAGTAACATTCTCTCCGGCCTGCTACCTGGCATGTCCTTCGGTCCCTAGCCAGTTGCCTAATATGTCCTCTGGTCCGATCCACCATCTGCCCCCAGCTTTCCCCCCGCCTGCTCCCAGTCTTCCCCCGTCTATTCCCAGTCTGTTCCCAGCCGGTTCCCAGCCAGTCCTTCAGTCCATGGTCCCAGTCTTACCCATTCAGTCCCTCGGTCTGTACCTCAACTGCCCCACAGTGGCAGAGCCCTGGCCTGGGTGCTAGGAGGAGGAGGAGGAGAAGGAGGAAAAGAAGGAGAAAGAGGAAGAGGCGGAGGAGGAGAAGCAAGAGCTTCGTACTGTGCTCTGCACAAAGTAAGCGCTCAATAAATACGATTGAATGAGAAGGAAGAAGAGGAGGAGGAGAAGGGAAGCAAGGAGGAGAAAGAAAAGGGGCACTAGGCACATCCTTAGGTTGCTTGTTCATTTCTGGCTCCAAGGACTCCTCAATTGAGAAACAGCATGGCCTAGTGGAAAGGACACAGGACTAGGAGTCAGAAGACCTGGGTTCTAATCACAGGTTGGCCTTGAGCAAATCACTTGATTTCTCTGTGCCTCAGTTTCCTCATCTGTACAATGGACATTAAGACTGTGAGACCCATATGGAACACGGACTGTGTTCAACCTGATTATCTTATATCTATCGCAGTACTCGGTACACTGCCTGGCATATAGTAAGCATTTAACAAATACCATTTTAAAAAAAGGCACAGTCACTGCCCTTGAAGGAATGCCAGCCTGATGGAAGAGACTGGACTCACACAATCTCCTCCATACATCTCCACCAAGGGGCCTATTTCCTTCGAGAGGCCTTCCCTAACTAAACCCTCCTTTCTGCTTCTCCTACTCCCTTCTGTCTCACCCTGGCTTGCTCCCTTTGTCATCCCCTCCACATCCCAGCCCCATATCTGTAGTTTATTTACTTGTATTAATGTCTGTCTCCCCCTGTAGACTTTAAGTTTATTGTGGGCAGAGAATATGTCTGTTATTTAAGTGCTTACTGTGTGTCAGGCACTGTTCTAAGCACTGGGATAGATACAAGTTGATCAGGGTCAACACAGTCTCTGTCCCATATGGGGCTCATAGTCTGAATCTCCATCTTGCAGATGAGGGAAATGAGGCACAAAGAAATGAAGTGACTTGCCTGTCTACTTGTTTTGTTTTGTTGTCTGCCTCCCTCTTCTAGACTGTGAGCCCATTGTTGGGTAGGAATTTTCCCTATCTGTTGCCCAATTGTACTTTCCAAGTGCTTAGTATAGTGCTCTGTACACAGTAAGCACTCAGTAAATACAACTGAATGAATGAATGAATGAATGAATGAATGAAAGAAAGAAAGAAAGAAAGAAAGTGACTTGCCCAAGATTATGTAGCAGGCAAGTGGCAGAGCCTGGTTTGGAACCCATAACCTTCTGACTCCCAGGCCTGTGCTCAATCCACTAGGCCACACCGCTTCTCAGTAATAATAATAACTGTGGTATTTGTTAAGTGCTTACTATATGCCAGGCATTGTCTTAGGTGTTGGGGTAGATGCAGAATAATCAGGTTGGACACAGTTCCTGTCCCACGTGGGGCTCACAGTCTTAATCCCCATTTTATAGATGAGGTGGCTGAGGCACTGAGAGATTGACTAGCCCAAGGTCACCTAGCAGAGTTGTGGCAGAGCCAGGACTGGGACTCCCAACTCCCAAGCCGTTATTTTCACTAGACCATGCTGCTCCAATGAGCACTGTTCAGTGGAAAACAGTAAACCACCTTTTTTTAAAAAAAAAATTATGGTATTTAAGTACTTACTATGTGCCAGGCTCTGTACTTAGTGCTGAAGTGGGTACGGGATAATTGGGGTAGACACAATCCCTGTCCTACATAGGGCTCAGTCTTAATCCCCATTTACAGATAAGGTGACTGAGGCTTAGAGAAATTAGGTGAACTGTCTGAGGTCACATATCGGACGGGTGGAGGAGCTGCAATTAGAACCCAGGGCCTCTGATTCTCAGGCCTGTGCTCTTTCCAATAGGCCACATTGCTTCTCAAGCTGCTTCATACCCTGTCATAGGAGGTAAATATCCTCTACATGAAAGGCAGCATAAAATGGGGCTTGTTAGTAAGGACTGCTTTTATGGATTGTTTAAATTAATGATCCATCTGAGGAAGAGATAGTAAAGCCAACACAGGCATTTGGTAGTTTTGATCTCCAAGAAGTAAGCTTTGATCCCCAAGAAGTACTAATCCTGGAGGAATTAGAATGCTGATCCTTGTGGTAGAAGGAAGACTTATGGGTTTGTCTCGTCCTGTCTTTCGCTGTCGAGTCGTCTCTGACCCACAGTGACACCATGGACACATTTCTCCCAGAATGCCCCACCTCCATCTGCAATCGTTCTGGTAGTGTATCCATAGAGTTTTCTTGATAAAAATACAGAAATTGTTTACCACCACCTCCTTCTGTGTCTGTCTGCTGTAATACTGTTCTCTCCCAAGTGGGTAATACAGTGTTTTGCACACAGTAAGTGCTCAATAAATATGACAATGAATAAGTGAATGACTCTTCTCACGGGACTTTAGATAGATAGCTACTGCTACGAGCTTAACGGGTGCGTGATAAGCAGTTGGAATTCCTTACCGAAGGAAGCTGTTGCACGTAAAGAATATCACAATATTATATTCTATATATGTAATATATAGAATTTTATATTTAAAGAGGAATTGGAATAAATTCACAGCGAGTACTAGCAGAGAGGTTAAAGATATGTACTGGTTTTCTTAGGATTGAAGGAGGACAAAGGAGGATGACCATTGCCCAGATCCTGGCCCTGTGGAAAAAAAAGTTGGGGTCTCCGAGTCAGGAGACCTGGGCTCTAATCCTAGCTCTGCCACTGGCCAATTATGAATTGAAAAAGTCACTTAGCTTCTTTGTGCCTTGGTTTTCTCAATTGTAAAAATGGAGATAAAGTTCCTTTTCTCCCTTAATCCTTAAGTGGGGAGTCTCTGTGGGACAGAGACTGTGACCAATCTGATTATTTTACATCCACCCCAACTCTCATTGCAGTGTTTGGCATGTAGTAAATGTTTAAGAAATGTTGTAATTGATTAACTGTCAGAGGCAATATACTCCTGTGTGAGGCAGTGTTCTCCTTAAGCACTCTGACACTCACACAGCACCTCACCATTTATGTACATAAGTGCGACAGTAACCCTTGCCTTCTCTCCCACACGGAGGGTCCTCGCTCCCAGTATGCCCCGTGAGTGCTGGGCTAGAGAAGAAGGCTGTTCCCCCACGCTCTAGGGCTCTTCCCTCTTCCTTTGCTGCCAAGAAAAACACCACTAGTCTGCTGTGTGACCTTGGGCCAGTCACTTCATTTCTCTGGGCCTCAGTTGCCTCATCTGTAAAATGGGGATCGAGACCTGTGAGCCCCATAGGGGACAGGGACTTTAAAGCACTTTGCCCACTCCTACCTCTCCTCGCTACTTTCCTACGACAACCCAACCCTCACACTTGGCTCCTCTAGTACCAACCTCACTGTGCCTCGATCTTGTCTATCTTGCCGCCGACCCCTCACCCAAGGCCTGCCTCTGACCTGGAACGCCCTTCCTCCTCAGATCTGACAGACGATTATTCTTCCTCACTTCAAAGCCTTGTTGAAGGCATATCTCCTCCAAGAGGCCTTCCCTGACTTATCCCACTCCTTCTGTGTTTTCCTGACTTGCTCCCTTTGTTCATCCCCCACCCCAGCCCCAGAGCAGCAGGATAACGTAGTGGATAGAGCACTATCTTGGGAGTCAGAAGGTCATGGGTTCTAATCCCCACTTGACCACTGGTCTGCTGTGTGACCTTGGGCAAGTCACTTCACCTCTCTGGGCCTCAGTTACCTCATCTGTAAAATGGGGATCGAGACTGTGAGCCCCATGGGGGACAGGGACTGTGTCCAACCAGATTTCCTTGTATCCACCCCAGTACTTAGTACAGTGCCTGGCACATAGTAAGCGCCTGATAAATACCATAGTTATTATTATTACTTCTGTCATTTGTTTATATTTATTAATTTCTTTCTCCCTCTAGACTGTAAGCTCATTGTGAGGAGGGAATGTGTCCGTTTATGGTTGTACTGTACTCTCCCAAATGCTTAGTACAGTGCTCCACACACACTAAGCTCTCCTCCCTCCTCGCAAGTGCCACCCCCTCCACCTGCACCTCGGACCCCATTCCCTCTCACCTTCTTAAAACCATCGCCCCTGCCCTCCTCCCTTCCTTAACTTCTATTTTTAACCACTCAATCTTCAAGGGCTCCTTCCCCTCTGCCTTCAAACATGCCCACGTCTCCCCCATCCTAAAAAAACCCGCTCTTGACCCCACTTCCCCCTCCAGTTATCGTCCTATCTCCCTACTACCCTTCCTTTCCAAAATCCTAGAACGAGTCGTCTACAATCGATGCCTAGAATTCCTTAACTCCCATTCTCTCCTAGACCCCCTCCAATCTGGCTTCCGTCCCCTCCACTCTACCGAGACTGCTCTCTCTAAGGTCACCCGTGACCTCCTTCTTGCCAAATCCAATGGCTCCTACTCCATTCTGATCCTCCTTGACCTCTCTGCTGCCTTTGACACTGTCGACCATCCCCTCCTCCTCCATACCTTATCTCACCTTGGCTTCACGGACTCTGTCCTCTCCTGGTTCTCCTCTTACCTCTCTGGCCGATCATTCTCGGTCTCCTTCGCTGGAGCCTCCTCCCCCTCCCATCCTTTAACTGTTGGAGTTCCTCAAGGGTCAGTTCTTGGCCCTCTTCTGTTCTCCATTTACACTCACTCCCTCGGTGAACTCATTCGCTTTCACGGCTTTGACTACCATCTCTACGCAGATGACACGCAGATCTACATCTCCGCCCCTGTCCTCTCCCCCTCCCTTCAGGCTCACATCTCCTCCTGCCTCCGGGACGTCTCCACCTGGATGTCGGCCCACCACCTAAAACTCAACATGAGCAAGACTGAGCTCCTCATCTTTCCTCCCAAACCCGGTCCTCTCCCAGACTTCTCTATCACCGTGGATGGCACGACCATCCTTCCCGTCTCTCAGGCCCGCAATCTCGGTGTCATCCTTGACTCGTCCCTCTCGTTCACCCCACACATCCTATCCGTTACCGAGACCTGCCGGTTTCACCTCTACAGTATCGCCAAGATCCGCCCTTTCCTCTCCACCCAAACGGCTACCTTACTGTTACGGGCTCTCGTTATATCCCGGCTAGACTACTGTGTCAGCCTTCTCTCTGACCTCCCTTCCTCCTCTCTCGCCCTGCTCCGGTCTATTCTTCACTCCGCTGCCCGGCTCATCTTCCTGCAGAAACGATCTGGGCATGTCACTCCCCTTCTTAAACAACTCCAGTGGTTGCCTATCGACCTCCGCTCCAAACAAAAACTCCTCACTCTAGGCTTCGAGGCTCTCCATCACCTTGCCCCTTCCTACCTCTCCTCCCTTCTCTCTTTCTACCGCCCACCCCGCACGCTCCGCTCCTCTGCCGCCCACCTCCTCACCGTCCCTCGGTCTCGCCTATCCCGCCGTCGACCCCTGGGTCACGTCCTCCCGTGGTCCTGGAACGCCTTCCCTCCTCACCTCCGCCAAACTGATTCTCTTTCCCTCTTCAAAACCCTACTTAAAAATCACCTCCTCCAAGAGGCGTTCCCAGACTGAGCTCCTCTTCCCCCTCTACTCCCTCTGCCATCCCCCCTTTACCTCTCTGCAGCTAAAGCCTCATTTTCCCCTTTTCCCTCTGCTCCTCCACCTCTCCCTTCCCATCCCCACAGCACTGTACTCGTCCGCTCAACTGTATATATTTTCGTTACCCTATTTATTTTGTTAATGAATTGTACATCGCCTTGATTCTATTTAGTTGCCATTGTTTTTACGAGATGTTCTTCCCCTTGACGCTGTTTATTGCTATCGTTCTTGTCTGTCCATCTCCCCCGATTAGACCGTAAGCCCGTCAAACGGCAGGGACTGTCTCTATCTGTTGCCGACTTGTTCATCCCAAGCGCTTAGTACAGTGCTCTGCACATAGTAAGCGCTCAATAAATACTATTGAATGAATGAATAAGCACTCGATAAATAAGATTGAATGAATAAATTAATGAGTGAATGAAGGGACTGTGTCCAACCTGACTACCTTGTATCTACCCTAGCCCTTAGAACATTTCCTGGCACATAGTAAGCACTTAACAAAGAGCATCGGCCACAATGACGACACCGCAGTAACCACTGCCTTCCCTCCCTCCCACGAGGGTCCCTGTTTGTGGCATTCTCTGTGGGGGTTGGGTTCAAGGACAGAGTTGCTCTTACTGGCTCCTGGACTCCCATGTTACCCCGAGACTTACTGTCTGGCCTTATCTATCTGTGTTGTGTTTTTTGTGTTGTGTTGTCCCTCCCTCTAGAATGTTAGCTGGAATGTGTCCATTGGTTGTTATACTGTACTCTCCCAAGCGCTTAGTACAGTGCTTTGCCCACAGTAAACGCTCAATAAATATGACTGAATGATAGAACAAATATCATATCGTACACTCCCAAGCACTTAACATGGTGTTCTGCACACAGTAAGTGCTCGATAAATATGATCGACTGACCGACCGACAATTTAACAAATGCACTATGTAGTTATAAAACCCGGTGATGGGATAAAGTACAGCCAGTGTGTGAAAGCCTAAATAACCAAGTCACGTTCCCATCGCTTATAGATGAACCTCGGATTGCAAGGCTTGTTGGAATGATCGGAGTCAGCTGTTAATCTGGGAAGGCTTACTGGAAGTGGTAGGCTTTTAGAAATAGTAACATTTTGGAGAAAGGGGTGGGATTTGGTGACCAAGACGGAAGGCACTCTGGTGAGAGAATGCAGCGGCCCAGGGGTAAGTGGGAGGCTTGGGGACAGGGAAGAGGTTGGCTTGGCTGGAGCTCAGCCAGGCAGCCGCACCAGATCAGGTAGGCTGGGGCCTTGGCCCAGGAGGTCAGCAGCTTTGATATGAGCTGCCTGGGTGGCAGGGTGGGGACAGAAAGGAGGACAAGCTGCAGCCCGACTTTAACCCCAGGCTCACTTAGGCCTCGCTGCGCAATTACAATGGGAGCAAAGGCTGACTGCCGCGGGCCGGGTGCCCCGAGCCGGGCGACTTCCTCCCTCTCCTTGTACTCCAACTGGTGCTGCACCAGGGGAGAAGTTTCATCTAGCTGGCCTACCGGGTCACAGCCCATGGATTGAACCCCGAGTGGGGTGCTGAGGGGAAAGTCAGGGGAAAGAGGAGGAGGAGGAAGAGGAGACGGGGGGGGGGGGGGGCCTCCCCTCCAGGAGCTGACCAACAGAGAAGCTACAGCCACAGTCTCCTCTCAACTCTCACCTCTCTCTAGAAGGCACAAGGGTGGCCATGTTTTCAGTAGGGAGCGAAGTGGCTTTTTGGTCTCTTGCCAGCCTTTCCATCACCCTAGCCTGTCCCGCCTCTCCTGAGATCCAGTTCGCCTTCTGTTTTTTCCCAGGAACAGAATCCCTCACGTTAAGCCGTTGAGTGATCGTTGCTACTGGGGATGTGTGCATCTATTATGTGATTTTGTTTTTCCTGGGCATGTGAATCTGCGCCATTCTCATGGGGGACACAAGAAGGGGAAATACGGGGGCTCCTGATGAGCAATTTGGGAAGTTTCGTTGAGTTCTTTCCATATCAAAAAAATATCCCCAAAGACAAGCCCCGTCGAAGAGCTCATGGCAGCTCAAGGAAACGTTGGGATAGTTCGAGGCAGGGAGGAGCTGGGATTGGAGATCGACAATCGTTGGGTGTCTGGGAGTCAAAAGTTTGAATGTGCTTCCTTATTAAACCACGCTGACCGTTTATTATCAGTGGCTTCGTTGCTGCATTTTAGTAGGAATAGAGAGAAACTACAAAGGAATCAGGGAAGAATATATTTTAAAAAAACAGGTCAACCAATCGATCAACAGTATTTACAGAGAGCTCTCTGTGGGCAGAGCACTGTGCTAAGTGCTTAGAGGAGTACATTACAACAAATTTGGTAAAGTAAAAGTTCAAAGAACTGGGGTAATTTTACTCAGAGAAGAGAAGGCTGATGGTTGCGAGTCAGGAATTGCCTTCAAGATTACTGCTACTAATAATTATGGTATTTGTTAACCGCTTACTATGTGTCAAGCATTCATTCATTCAATCATATTTATTGAGTGTTTACTTTGTGCAGAGCATTGTACTAAGCATTGTTCTAAGCACTGGAGTAGATACAAAGTAATCAGGTTGCAAACAGTCCCTATCCCACCTGGAACTCGCATTCTAAGTAGGAGGAATAATGGGTATTGAATCCCCATTTTACAGCTGTGGAAACTGAGACATGGAAAAGTGAAGTGACTTGCCCAAGGTCACACAGCAGACAAGTGGCGGAGCATGGATTAGAACCCAGGCCCTCTGACACCCAGGCCCATGCTCTTTCCATTAGGCCTCAGTGCTTCTCTAGAAAGGGTTTTGAAATGAGAAAGTGTGTTTTACAGCAGGCAGGTTAGATAGTAATAATAATATTGACATTTAAGCACTTACTATGTGCAAAGCACTGTTCTAAACACTGGGGAGGATACATGCCCATTTTACAGATGAGGTAACTGAAGCACAGAGAAGTTAAATGACTTGCCTAAAGTCACACAGCTGACAAGTGGCGGAGCTGGGATTTGAACCCATGATCTCTGACTCCCCAGCCCGTGCTCTTTTCACTGAACCATGCTGCTTCTCTAATAATAATACTAATACTGGATCAAGTTGTGGCAAGCGCCCGGGATGCTTGAGAGGGAGGCTCAGAGAGGGGACTTGTTGATGGACGCACAGAAGACAAGAGGTAGAGTCAGGATTAGAACTCAGGTCGTCTAGCTTCTAGAACTGCACTCTTTCCATTCGTCCATGATGCTTCATTTATTTTATGTTCCTGCCTGCTGGAAGGTGAATGCCTAGTCAACACAGGATAAATGGTTATCCTAGTCTTTTTCCTTATAGAGTACCAGGGATAATAATAATAATGATAATTACGGTATTTGTTAAGGGCTTACTATGTGCTGAGCACTGTTCTAAGCGCTGGGGTAGATACAGGGTAATCAGATTGTCCTACGTGGGGCTGACATTTTTTAATCCCCATTTTTACAGATGAGGTAACTGAGGCACAGAGAAGTTAAGTGACTTGCCCAAGGTCACACAGCAGATGAGTGGAGGAGTCGGGATTAGAACCCATGTCCTCTGGCTCCCAAGCCCGGGGTCTTTCCACTAAGTCACACCACTTCTCTGTAATGGGATGAAGATTCCCATTCCTTATTTGGAAGCCTGAACATTTGATGCCAGGGACAGTCAAGCTAGAGTAATTTGACAAAGAGGAAATGATCCCATGAGAAACAGTCCCTGTCCCTCTATCAGGATACATTGCTCATCCTTAATCCCACTGTCAGAAAAATAAAAACTGGAACGAAACCAAAGGAGACCAATCTCAGCCCCTTGGAGAGAAGCAGTATGTCCTAGTGGAGAGAGCACGGCCCGGGGAGTCAGAGGATCTGGGTTCTAATTCTGGCTCCACATCTTGCCTGCTTTGTGATCTTGTTCACTTCCCTTAACTTCTCTGTTCTTCAGATTCCTCATCTGTAAAAGTGGGTCCAATTCCTGTTCTTCTTAGACCGTGAGCGCCATGTGGGACAGTAGACTGTATCTAACCTGTTTACCTGATATATCTACGAGCATGGAGAAGCAGCACGGTCTAGTGGTAAGAGAATGAGCCTGGGTTCTAATCCTGACTTCTCCACTTGCCTACCGTATGGCCTTGGGCAAGTCTCTGTGCCTCAGTTCCCCTACCTGCAGAACGGGGATTCAATTCCAGCTCTCCCAACCAACTTAGATTGCGAGCCCCACGTGGGACCTGATTATCTTGAACCTACCCCAGCTCTTCGAACAGTGCTTGACACATAGCAAGTCTTTAACAAATAGCACAGTTATTATTACCCCACCTACCCTACCCGTTGCCCTGAAGCCACCTCCAAAGGAAAGCCCCTTTCTTTCTGACCTCCTTCCAACCTCGCAGTGAGCTCTTCAGCCACTTACTCAGGGAAAGTTCCCATCTCCAACAAGAAGTCCAGACTGCTGACTTCATTTTTTTCTTCCCTCTCTAAGGTCGAGAGTGGAGTCAAGTCAAGGAGGGCCACAGTTGCGGGTGAGAAGCCCGATGGTGGAGGAGCTCAGCAAACAACCTCAAACAATGTTGACAGATTAGAACAGGGGCCTCCTATCCAAGGTTTGACAATGTGTGGACCTTCGCTCCCCCCTAGCCTGGAGAATCTGCTTGATCCTGGAACCAGATTCTTTCCATCCATCTCCATAACCTTTTCATCCCAGAATCCCCCTCCTCCTTGGGTCGCTGCCAAGGGTTTGGGAGTTTCCTCTTCTCTCTGGCTATATTGAATATTTTTAAATGGTATTTGTTAAACACTTAATATATGCCAGACATTGTAATAGCGCTGGGGTAGATGTGAGCTAATCAGACAGTGACCCATGAGGGGCTCACAGTCTTAATCCCCATTTTACAGATGTGGTAACTGAGACAAAGAGAAGTGACCTGCCCAAGGTCACACAACAGACAAGTGGCAGAGCCGAGATTACAACCTATGACCTTCTGACACCCAGGCCCGTACTCTATCTACTATGCCATGCTTCCCATTTTACAGATGGGCAAACTGAGGGCCAGAGACGTTAAGTGACCTCCCCAAACTGTCCTGAAATCTGCTCCCAGCTCACCAGCTGCCATACACCTCACCCCAGCCGGCTCTCAGCCCCAAGAACTGGGTCTGAGAATGCAGCTTAGATGACTCCCAACTGCAGCATCCCCAGCTCCCCCGTCTCCTTCCACCCCCAAACTCTAACTCAACCCAACCTCTCTCCCGCAACACAGTCCACCCAACCCACAGCCAACATGTCCACAAGAGCTTGTGTCTGTGGTTCTGTGGATGGCCTGGGATCATCATCATCATCATCAGTGGTATTTATTGAGGATTTACCGTGTGTAGGACACTGTAGTAGGCACTTGCGAGAGTATAATACAACAGAATTGGTCGTCAAGTTCCAAGCCCACAGTGAGTTCAAAATCTAGAGGGGAGATATTATTGTAAATAAAGAATTAATCATGTTTAATTTATAAATACGTGCATAGTGCTGTGAAGCAAATACCAAATCCCCAGAGGTCACAGATCCAAGTGCACAGATGATTCAGAAGGAAGAGAGAGCTGGGAAAAATCCCCTCCTTTCATTCATTCACTCAATCATAATTGTTGCACACTTATCGTGTGCAGAGCACTGTACTAAGTGCTTGGGAGAGTACAAAATAATAAGCAGAGACATTCCCTGCCCACAACGAGCTTATAGTCTAAAGGGAGAGACAGACATTAATATGAATAAATAAATAAATTACAAATACATACATAAATGCTTTGGGGCTGGGATAGGAGATGTATAAAGGGAACAGTCAGGGTGATGCAGAGGGGAATGGGAGAAGAGGAAAGGAGGGCCTAGTCAGGGAAAGCCTCTTCGAGAGATGTGACTTCAATAAGGCTTTGAAGGAGGGGAGAGTAATTGTCTCTAAGATATGAGGTGAGAGAGTGTTCCAGGCCAGAGGCAGGACATGAGTGAGAGGTCGGCGGCGAGAGAGAAGAGACAGAGATACAGTGAGAAGTTTATTCATTCATTCATTCTATCAATCGTATTTACTGAGTGCTTACTTCGTCCAGAGCACTGTACTAAGCACTTGGAATGTACAATTCGGCAACAAATAGAGAAAATCCCTGCTCAACAACAGGCTCACAGTCTAAAAGGGGGATAAAACAAGTAGTCAGGCATCAATACCATCAAGATAAATTGAATCATTAGATATATACACATCATTAATAAGAGTAATAATTAATGTATATAAATATACACAAGTGCTGTTGGGAGAGGAAGGGGGTTGAACAGAGGGAGGGAGTAGGGGTGATGGGGAGGGAGGAGGGGCAGAGGGAATGGGAGGGCTCAGTCTGGGAAGGCCTCCTGGTGGAGGGGAGCTCTCATTGGGCTTTGAAGAGGGGAAAAGAGTTAGTTTGGCAGAGGTGAGGAGGAAGGGCATTACAGGTCAGTGGTAGGACATGGGCCAGGGGTCAATGGCAGGTCAGGTGAGAATGAGGCCTTGTGAGGAGGTGAGCGGCAGAGGAGCGGAGTGTGTGGGCTGGGCTGTAGAAGGAGAGAAGGGAGGTGAGGTAGGAGGGGGCAAGGGGATGGAGAGCTTTGAAGCCAAGAGTGAGGAGTTTCTGTTTCATATGAAGGTTGATAGGTGACCACTGGAGGTTTTTGAGGAGGGTAGTGACATCCCCACAGCGTTTCTGCAGGAAGATAAACCAGGCAGCAGAGTGAAGCATAGACTGAAGTGGGGAGAGACAGGAGGAAGGGAGATCAGAGAGGAGTCTCACACAATAATCCAGTCAGGATATTATGAGAGCTTGTACCAACAAGGTAAAAGTTTGGATGGAGAGGAAAGGGCAGATCTTGGTGATGTTGCGAAGGTGAGAACGGCAGGTTTTGGAGATGGATTGGATGTGTGGGGTGAATGAGAGAGCAGAGTCAAGGATGACACCAAGGTTTGTGGGCTTGTGAGACTGGAAGGATGGTAATGCCGTCCACAGTGACAGGGATCAGTAAGGGGACAGTGTTTGGGAGGAAAGATGAGGAGCTCAGACTTGGACATGTTGAGTTTTAGGTGGCAGGCGGACATCATTAGAGGAGCTAAGTGTGTGGGCTGGTTTGTAGTAGGAGAGAAGTGAGGTGAGATAGGAAGGGGCAAGGTGATTGAATGTTTTAAAGCCAAAGAGGAGTTTTTGTTTGATGTAGAAGTGGTTGGGCAACCACTGGAGTTTCTTGAGGAGTGGGAAACGTGATCTGAACAATTTTTTAGGAAAATGATCCAGGCAGCAGGGTGACGTATGGGCTGGAGTGGGGAGAGACAGGAGGCTGGGAGGTCAGTAAGGAAGCTGCTGATACAGTAATCAAGACAGGATAGGATAAGTGATTGGATTAACATTAGCAATTTGGAAGGAGAAGAAAGGGCAGATTTTAGTGATGTTGAGAAGAACAAACAGACAGGATTTAGTGATGGATTGAATATGTGGGTTGAATGAGAGAGAGGAGTCAAGGAAAACGTGAAGGTTACGGGTTTGTGAGACAGGAAGGATGGTGTAGTCTACAGTGATGGGAAAGTGATGGGGAAGAAAGCTTTTGGGTGGGAAGATGAGAAGTTCTGTTTTTGACATGTTAAGTTTAAGATGACAGGAGGACAACCAGGTAGAGATGTCTTGAAGGTAGGAGGAAATGCGAGACTGCAGAGGGGGAGATCAGGGCTGGAGATTTGAGTATCATCTGCATAGAAGCCATGGAAGAGAATGAGTTCTCCAAGGGAGTGGGTGTAGAGGGAGAATAGAAAGGGACCCAAAACTGAACCTTGAGGGACACTCATAGTTAGGGGGTGGGAGTCAGCAGAGGAGCCCACGAAAGAGACTGAGAAGGAGTGGCCAGAGAGATAGGGGGAGAACCAGGAGAGGACAGTGTCAGTGAAGCCGAGGTTGGATAATGTTTCCAGGAGAAGGGAATGGTCGACAGTGTGGAAGGCAGCTGAGAGGTTGAGGAGGATTAGGATGGAATAGAGGCCATTAGATTTGACAAGAAGGAGATCATTGGTGAACTTAGAGAGGGTGGTTTTTGTGGAGTGAAGAGGATGGAAGCAGCTTTGGAAGGGGTCAAAGAGAGAATTGGAGGAGAGGAACTTGAGACAACAACAACGAGCTTACAGTGAGAAGGGGAGACAGACATTAATATAAAGAATTTATAATGTTTAATTTGTCTATATGTATGTAAGTTCTGTGAAGCAAATATTAAATCCCCACAGATCTAAGTGCACAGATGATATCGAAGGAAGAGAGAACTGGGGAAAGTAGGGCTAAATCAGGGAAGGTCTCCTGGAGGAGATGGGACCTTATTAAGGTTTTGAAAGTGGTGAGAGTGGTGATCTGGCATATGTGGAGAGGGAGGGAGCTCTAGGCTAGGGGAAGGGTGAGGGAAAGGGGTCTGCCACCCACAAGATAGACAAGATCAGGACAAATAGTCAAGATTGGGACAAGCACCATGGCCTATTGGGAAGAGCACTGATCTGGGAGTCAGAGGACCTGGGTTCTGATCCTAGATCTGCCATTTGCCAACTGTGCGATTCAGGAGAGTCACTTAACATAACTTCTCTGGGACTCAGCTTCCTCAGCTGTAAAATGGGGATTAAATACCAGTTCTCCCTCTTACTTAGAGTGTGATCCCCATGTGGGACAGGGATTGTGTCAGACCTGATTAACTTGTACCTATCTCAGTGCTTAGAACAGTGCTTTTTTATTTTATGGTATTTTGTTAAGTGTTTACTATGTGCCAGGCAGTGTACTAAACACTGGGGTACTAAGCACAAGCTAATCAGGTTGGACACAGTCCCTGTCCCACATAGGGCTCACATTCTTAATCCCCATTTTATAGATGAGATAACTGAGACACAGAGAAGTGAAGTGACTTGCCCAAGGTCACTCAGCAGACAAGCGGTGGAGCGGAGATTAGAATCCAGGTCCTTCTGACTCTTAGACCCTTGCTCTATCCACTTGGCCACGCTGCTTCTACTCGACGCATAGCGCTTAATGAATACCAAATTAAGAATAATAGTGACGGTAATGGGCAGAAAGAAGGAACCGGTCTTTGGGAGGTGGAGGAGGATCTGGAATCCTGCGTGGTGAAAACCGGAGTCGAAAACTGGAGCCAAAGAGCCGGTCGGTCCCAGTCAGCTGAGTTGGAAAAAGCTCAGGCCTAACAGATTCCCAACTCCTCCCCCTACCCTTCCCTCCTCTCTCACCCAGAGGCCGAAGGGAAGCAGAGGAGAGGCCCACTGTGGGGTCAGTCTGCCTGTCTCTGATAAAAAATCCGCTGAGCTGGGCCGGCAGTGGATCTCTCTCGCTGCCCCTTTTAGCCGGAAACGGTGCCGATGCTGGTGAGGTTTCATCCCTGTGTGTGGGAGAAGCTGACAGGATCGGCTCTCCCACGCTGCACACCTCGACCAGCCCCCTGCCCTGGCGGGGGGTGGGAGGGCAGTGTGTACCAAGCGACTGTGCTGCGACCTCTGGGGACGGCTGACACTTTGGCAACCGAGAGTCCACTTTGGCTGCTTATGTGGGACTTTAGGAGCTGGGATTCAGAGGGTGGAAAGAGCACAGGCCTGGGAGTCAGGGGACCTGAGTTCTAATCCCGGCTCTGCCACTAACCTGCTGGATAACCTTGGACAAGTCACTTAACTGCTCTGTGCCTCAGTTTTCCTCACTGGAACAATGGGGATCTTAAATACCTGTTCTCCCTTCCCTTTAGACTACACACCACAGGAATAACAGGGACCATGTCTGTTCTTGTTCCCAGGAAGCCTGCGTCCTCGTGAACTCACCCAGGACCATCCTAGCAGTGGCACCCCTCTGCCCACCCCAAGCCCCAGTGCAGACCCCTGCCTCCTCCACTACTCTAGGGGCTGTGTGGGCCCAGGCAGGGTTTTCTGGGCTGGGTAAGTTCCATGGGGCCCAGCTTGGCCAAGGAGATTTCTGTGCCCTGGACATCAATCAATCAGTCAATCAATAAAGTCTGCAACGGGCAAATGGCCGGCAGTGTAGTGAATGACCTGTCCGCCTGGCAGCGGGTTTTGCCGGGACTTGCCTCGGGGGCCTGGACTTGTCTTTGCCAGGCCTCTTGGTTCTGAGGAATCCAAGGAGGAATGAGGGGGAGTGGAGGCTGAGGGAGAGGGAATAGAGTGGGGGAGGGGAAGGAGTGGGGAAAGGGGAGGAGCAGGAAAAGCAGGAAGGAAGCGTGGCTATGTCTAAGAAAGTTGGGAGAAGGACAAGAAAAGAGGAAGAGTAAAGGTCGGGAGGTTGGCACTGGACAGAGCCAGAATGAAAGCAAGAGTTTCAGTGAGCCCTTCCCTTATCCATGTCCCCATGTCCCCCTTATTTTTTTCTTTATTATGCTATTTGGAAAGGACTGTTTGTCAAGCACCATTCTAAGCCCTGGGATAGATGCAAGAGAATTAGGTTGGACACAGTCCCGGTCCCACATAGGGCTCACAGTCTAAAAAGGAGGGAGAACAAGAGAACTGAGGCACTGGGAAGTGAAGGGATTTGACTAAGTTCACACTGCAAGCAATTGGCAAAACCGGAATAAGAACCCAGGTCCTCTGACTCCCAGGCCCATGCTCTTTCTCCTAGGCCAAGGTGCTATTCTAGAAGGGCCAGGATTTCTCTGAGTTAGCGAATTGAGGTGTGGGGACCTTTTAGGCACTTTCATTTTCAAGCCACCCTCACAGCACTTCTCTCTCTATATATCCATCTAATAATAGTAATGTTAATAATTGTGGTATTGTTATGCACTTGGTATGTACCAGGCACCGTACTAGGTGCTGGGGTGGATACAAGCAAATAAGGTTGGACATAGTTCCTGCCCCACATGGGGCTGACAGTCTTAATCTCCCTTTTACAGATGAGGGAACTGAGGCACAAAGAAGTTAAGTAAATTGCCCAAGGCCCCACAGCAGACAAGTGGCAGAGCTGGGATGAGAACTGAAGTGTGTGTTTTATCCACTAGTCTACATTGCTTCTCTGTGATTCATTTTAATGTCTTCCTCCCCGTCTTTTCTGTAGACATGGATCATGCCTACCTACTCCATGCTCTTAGTAGGATGTTCTGCATGCATCAAGAGCTCAAGAAACAATACTAATAATAATGATGGTATTTGTTAAGCGCTTACTATGTGCCAAGCACTGTTCTAAGTGCTGGGGTAGATACAAGGTAATCAGATTGTCCCACGTGGGATTCACAGTCAATCCCCATTTTACAGATGGGGTAACTGAGGCACAGAGAAGTTAAGTGACTTGCCCAAAGTCACAGAGCTGGTAAGTGGTGGAGCCAGAAATCGAACCCATGACCCCTGATTTCCAACCTTAATGGGGATTAAGACCATGAGCCCCAATGGGGATAGGGACCGCATCAGACTTTAATATCTTGTGTCTTCCCCAGGGCTTAGAACAGAGCTTGGCATACAATAAGCGCTTAACGAATTCATTCATTCATTCAGTCGTATTTATTGAGTGCTTACAATACAGCAATAATAATAATGTTGGTATTTGTTAAGCACTTACTATGTGCAGAGCACTGTTCTAAGCTCTGAGGTAGATACAGGGTAATCAGGTTATCCCACATGAGGCTCACAGTTAATCCCCATTTTACAGATGAGGTAACTGAGGCACAGAGAAGTTAAGTGACTTGCCCACAGTCACACAGCTGACAAGTGGCAGAGCCGGGATTAGAACCCTCGACCTCTGACTCCCATACCCGGGTTCTTTCCACTGAGCCACGAGCAATAAAGAGAGGCACTCTCTGCTCACAACGAGCTCACAGGCTAGAGGGGGGAGACAGATATTGATACAAATAAACATTATAAATAAATAAAATTACAGTCATATATATAAGTGCTGTGGGGCGGGAAGCGGGGGAAGAGCAAAGGGAGCGAGTCAGGGTGACGCAGAAGGGAGTGGGAGATGAGAAAAAGGGGCTTAGTCTGGGAAGGCCTCTTGGAGGAGATGTGCCTTCAGAAAGTCTTTGAAGGTGGGGGAGAGGGATTGTCTGTGGGATTTAAGGAGAGAGGGCACTCCAGACCACAGGCAGGATGTGGAGCAGGGGTTGTTGAGCTGGAGGCCCAGTGAGAAGGTTATTCATTCATTCAATTGTATTTATTTAGCGCTTACTGTGTGCAGACCACTCTACTAAGCGCTCGGAATGTACAACTGGGCAACAGATAGAGACAATCCCTGCCCAACAACGTAAGGTGAGCACCACAGGAGCCAAAGGTGCGGGCTGGGTTGTAGAAAGAGAGAAGTTGCCACGATTATGATGATGATGACGATCCCCGGGCTGAGGCCCGGTGCCAGTTTGGCTCCTGTGGGTCGGAGGGGGTGCGGGTGGGAGGAGAGGGAAGTTAGGCTAGAGATAGCAGCCAGATCCCCTGCCCCCACAGCCCAACCCCCGCCCCCCTACAGCCCGCCCCCCGGGAGGGACCATCCAGGAAACGCTCCTCCCAGAGAGGCCTGAGCCTCCCCTCTATAAATGGGGTTTCCTGTCCCCCCCCCCCACCGGCCCTCCGCATCGGCCGCCTCCTGGAGCTGCGGCTGGGGGTCCTTCCGCAGGAGCCCCCTCCCCTCCTCCACCCCCACCATGGCCCGACGCCTGTCCTCTGGACTCCTCCTCAGGGTAAGCAGACGCCCCCTCAGATGTGCCCCCAAATGTCCTTGAGCCCGGGCAAATCCAGTCCTCCTTTCCAGGCTTCCACGAGCCCCTGTGAGCTGGTCTGGTTACTCATTCATTCTGTCGTATTTATTGAGCGCTTATTGGGTGCAGAACACGGTACTAAGCGCTTGGGAATGTAAAATGCAGCTGGGCAGAGAGATTATCCCTCAATCTAAAGGGAGAGGGGATTGGGGATTGTTTATTTGTATTGATATCAGTCCACTCCTGCTCCTCTAGACTGTGAACCCGTTGTAGGCAGGGATTGTCACTTTTTATTGCTATATTGTACTTTCCCCAGCGCTTGGTACAGTGCCTTGCACTCAGTAAGTGCTCAATAAACACGACTGACCGAATGAATAAATGAATGTGGGCAAGGGGACGTGTCGACCAGTTCTGCACACAGTAAGAACTTGAGAACAATAATAATGATAGTGCTTGCTAAGCGCTTACTATGTGCCAAGCTCTGTTCTAAGCACGGGAGTAGATACAAGGTAATAGGATTGTCCCATGTGAGGCTCACAGTCTTAATCCCCATTTTGTAGATGAGGCACAGAGAAGTTAAGTGGCTTCCCAAGGTCACACAGCAGACAAGCGGCAGAGTGGGGATTAGAACCCACATCCTCTGACTCCCAAGCCCAGGATCTTGCCACTAAGGCATGCTGCTTCTCTAGTAAATGCTATCGATCTATTTATTGATATCCAGACCCCCTCCTGTCTCCCCAGCGCGCGCAAACACACACACACACACACACACACACACACACACATCTCCTGTCTGCCCCCCTCGACCAAAACCCACCAGCACCTGGGACAGCGAGATCCCTTGGAAGCCGAGATGGCTCCTTCAGCTACAAAAAGCAAGTTTTGAAAAACTCTTCCGGCTTTTTTTATCTTTCCCTTCTGGGGTTCCTTGACTCCCTTCCTCGACGGCGGCCCCCGTGGAGTGAGAAGGGGAAGAGATGACAAAGAGAGAGGGTGACCGGGATCTAACAGGCGACACAGCAGAACAATAACAATATCACTGATAAAATAATAATATCTAACAGGCGACACAACGGAACAACAGCAACAATACTACTACTAAAATAATAATAATTTGTGGTATTATAGGACTGCAAGCTAGCCCTTTAGACTCGTTGTGGGCAAGGAATGTGTCTACAGACTTTGTTAATTTGTACTCTCCCAAGTGCTTAGTACAGTTCTCTACATACATTAAGCGCTCAATAAACACCAATATTGACTGATTGATTTGTTAAGCGCTTAATCGTGAGCCAAGCACTATAAGAGACGGTGTCTGTCTCACACGGAGCTCACAGTCTAATAGGGAGAGAGAGCAGATGCTCCCCATTTTTATTGATGAAAAAACTGAGGCACAGAGCAGTTAAGTGCTCCAGGAGAAGCAGCGTGGCTCAGTGGAAAGAACCCGGGCTGGGGAGTCAGAGGTCGTGGGTTCTAATCCCGCCTCTGCCGCCTGTCAACTGTGTGACTGTGAGCGAGTCACTTCACTTCTCTGGGCCTCAGTTCCCTCATCTGGAAAATGGGGATGAAGACTGTGAGCCCCACGTGGGACAACCTGATGACCTTGTACCTACCCCAGTGCTTGGAACAGTGCTTGGCACATAGTAAGCGCTTAACAAATACCAACATTATTATTAAGTGTCCTGCCCAAAGTCACACAGACGAAGTAAGGGGGCAGAGATGAAACAAGCTCAGGGACGAGGCTGATTTGGGGATGGATGAGAAGAGTTCCAGTATAAAAAGAGATGGAAAGACTCAGGATTTTGCAGTGGGAGCAGATAAAGGCTGATCTGGGACAAACTTGGAATTTTGCAAAAATTGTTATTCCCTAAATCTCACCCTAACAGGGCAAAGGAACCCACGGGAACTGGAGAAGGGCAGGTCCAAACCTAATACAAAGAAACCCTTCTTAGAGAAGCAGCGTGGCTCAGTGGAAAGAGCACGGACTTGGGAGTCAGAGGTCATGAGTTCGAATTTCACCTCTGCCACTTGTCAGCTGTGTGACTGTGGGCAAGTCACTTAACTTCTCTGTGCCTCAGTTCCCTCATCTGTAAAAGGGGGATTAACTGTGAGCCTCTCGTGGGACAACCTGATTACCCTGTATCTACCCCAGTGCTTAGAACAGTGCTCTGCACATAGTAAGCGCTTAACAAATACCAATATTATTATTATTCTTCCCCAACAGCACCCGAATCTCTTCTCATCGGGAGCAGTGCCAGCAGGACCCAGAGACGTGGGTCCTTGGACAAGCAGTCTGTGTTGGGTCCCTGGAGGGAGAGTCAGGGATGGAGAGGGGAGAGTTAGGGGTGTGGGATGGTCCGTGCTGGGCCAGTGGAGGGGGAGCCAAGGGTAGAGAGGGAAAAGTTAGGGGTGTTGGATGGTCTGTTCTGGGTCACTGGAGGGGGAGCCAAGGGTAGAGAGGGAAAAGTTAGGGGTGCTGGATGGTCCATCCTTAATTATGAGGCCAGGTGTCCAGGAGGGTGACCAGCACATGGCTCCTTCCAAGTGTCCTGGTGCCTCTGGTGGAGAGAGTCCTGGACTGGGTAGACTGTGTCACTGCCCCAAGGGGAATCAGTCACTCAGGGCCTGAGATGCTGTTGACCACTCCAGCCCGTGGACCTCTGGAAAAAAGATGAGGGTCCCTCCAAGCTCTTTCCAGTCTCCCCCATGTTCTCCTCTGGAATCACCTGACTATTTTTCTTACTGTGAGTGACCTCCCTGAGGTGAAAGTGCTCTGGGGAACTGAAAGCACTTAACGGGTCTGAGGAAATGTTGTAATAAACGGACACACCGGGGAAGGTGGAGGCAACACTTTTTGGCTGGTGCCCGACCAGTGGCATGCCAGTGGCATGGCTAGAGCACAGGCCTGGGACTCGGAAGGTCATGCGTTCTAATGCCGGCTCTGCCACTTGTCTGCTGTGTGACCTGGAGCAAGTCTCTTCACTTATCTGTGCCTCAGTTACTTCATCTGTAAAATGGGAATTAAGGCTGTGAGCTCTATGTGGGACAGGGACTGTGTACAACCCAATTACCTTGTATAATAATAATACTAATGATGATGGTGTTTGTTGAGTGCTTACTATGTGCCAAGCACTGTTCTAAGTGCTGGGGTAGACACAAGGTAACCAGGTTGTCCCACGTGGGGCTCCCAGTCTTAATCCCCATTTTACAGATGAGGGGACTGAGGCCTAGAGAAGTGAAGTCTCTTGCCCAAAGTCACACAGCTGATAAATGGCAGAGCCCGGATTAGAACCCACGACCTCTGACTCGCAAGCCCGTGCTCTTTCCACTCGCCATGCTGCTTATCTTATCTCTTATATCTACCCCAGCGCTTAGAACAGTGGTTGGCCCGTAGCAAAGTGCTTAACAAGTATAATTATTATTATCTCAGAGGGCCTTCTGTTCATCGTGTTCCCATCCCATCTCCGGCCCTCGCAGGCGATCAGGAGCAGTTTGGACAAGAAGGACGGGCAACCCAAGTCACTCGCGTCGCCCACCTCCCCCACCTCCCCCACCATGAGCGTCGGGGGCTCCAACATGGACTCTGGCCCCCTGGATGACCCGAGGAGCCCCCAGGAGAAAGATGAGGAGAACCTACCTGTCCTGGGGATGCTGAGGGGGACCCTGAGGAGGACGCTCACCAGGATCAGCAAGCGAGATTTGGCCCAGGGGGAAGGGCGCAAAGTCAGAAAGACCAAGTCTCCCTCACGGCAGGTGCTCAAGAAGAACAGAGAGGACCCCGGCCATCCTCCAAGTGTTTTGGACAGTTCCCAGGGGACCCAGTGCTCAGTAGAGGAGAGCTCAGGTAAGCGAGGAATCATCTTGTCTATCCCCCTACCTCCACATGTGCCCTCCCCCAATCCGCCCCTGTGAGCAGAGCACAGCATGGTCACTGAATGCAGAGCACTGTACTGCATGGCTACTGTGTGCAGGACACTGTACTGAACACTCAGTGCAGAACACTCTATTACCTATTGGTTGCAGAGAACTCTAATGATAATGATGGTGTTTGTTAAGTGCTTCCTATGTGCCAAGCACTGTCCTAAATGCTGCGGTAGATTCAAGGTAATCAGGTTGTCCCACGCGGGGCTCACAGTCTTAATCCCCATTGTACAGGTGAGGTAACTGAGGCAACCAGAAGTGAAGTGACTGGACCAAAGTCACACAGCTGACAAGTGGCAGAGCCGGGAATAGAACCCCCAACCTCTGACCTCCAAGCCTGTGCTCTTTCCACTAAGCCAGGCTCACTGTATTATATTAGAGAAGCAACGTGGCTCAGTGGAAAGAGCCCGGGCTTGGGAGTCAGAGGTCATGGCTTCTAATCCCGACTCTGCCATTTATCAGCTGTGTGACCTTGGGCAAGTCACTTAACTTCTCTCTGCCTCGGTTACCTCATCTGTAAAATGGGGATTAAGACTGTGGGCCCACGTGGGACAACCTGATTACCTTGTACCCCCCCCAGCGCTTAGAACAGTGCTTGGCACATAGTAAGCACTTAACAAATGCCATTATTATAAAATTATTATTATTACAATTATATGACTTTTCTGTGCAGAGTACAGAGAATAGTGCTGAGGGCCTATTCTATAAAGAGAATTTTTTATGGTATTTGTTAAGCACTTACTACGTGACAGGCACCATTTGAAGTGCTGGGGCAGATACAAGCTAATCAGGCTGGACACAGTCCCTGTCCCACATGGGGCTCACAGTCTTAATCCCCATTTTACAGATGAGGGAACTGAGGCAAAGAGAAGTTAAGTGACTTGTCCAAGGTCACTCAACAGACAAGTGGCAGAGCTCGAATTAGAATCCATATCCTCTGACTCCCAGACCTCTTTACTATCTATTGTTTGCAGAGCTCTGGACTGAGTGCCTACTCTCTGCAGAGCTCTATACTGTTAATTGTGCTCAGAGCACTGAAATAATAATAATAGTAATAAGGGTATTTTTAAGTGCTTACTATTTGTCAGGCACTAAGTGCTGGGTTAGATCCAAGCTGATCAGATTGGACATAGTCCATGTCCCATATGGGGCTCACATTAACCCCTATTTTACAGATAAGGGAATGGAGGCAAAAGGAAGTGAAGTTGGTATTTGTTAAGCGCTTACTATGTGCCGAGCACTGTTCTAAGCACTGGGGTAGACACAGGGGAATCAGGTTGTCCCACATGGGGCTCACAGTCTTAATCCCCATTTTACAGATGAGGGAACTGAGGCACAGAGAAGTTAAGTGACTTGCCCAAAGTCACACAGCTGACAAGTGGCAGAGCTGGGATTCGAACTCATGAGCCCTGACTCCAAAGCCCGTGCTCTTTCCACTGAGCCATGCTGCTTCTCTGTACTGGGTCCCTATTGTGTGCAGAACACTGTACTAAACACAAGGAACCACAGGTAACAAAAACGTATGAGTTTCCTCTGGTTCAGGGTTACCGAAAAGAGGTCAAGTAATAGATCCGGTAGGGTAAGTGATAGTGAATCAGTCGGCAGATGGCCAAAGAAGAGATGACACACCCGAAAGGTGGGGAGATGGATCAGGTCCTCCAGAAATAGCTCAAATCTCCTTTGCATTCTGTTTCCACCAGAGGAAAAGTCCATCTCCGAGCTGATCGAAGCCAGAAGGCTCCTGGAGGCCTTCGAGGATCTGGAGAGGCTGGAGAAGCAGCTCGGGGAAGACAAACAAGCCGGACGGTTCGCTAGCCGGCCCACGGAATTCGCCCGCCGGGCCATGGACCTCTGCCTGCACTACGACCTGCTCTGGGAGGAGATGAAGGAGGTGGTGCGGAGCACGCTGGGCCCGGCCCCGGCCACCCAGGAACAGCTCCGGGACGTGGCCGAGCTCATCGGGCGGGAGGAGCGGGCCCACCCGCCGGGGGCCGAGGCCGAGGCCGACTTCCTGAGCGCTCCCCGCAACTGGAGGGGGCGGTGGCGGGAGGAGGTCGGTGAGAGCGTGAAGGAGCGAGTGCGAGGCGTGCCAGTGCCCCCCAAGGAGGAGAGTCTGACCTGGCTGGCCGAGCACCTCCGGGACCTGGGCAAGGGGATCCGGGGGGATCTGACCCACATCCGACGGTCAGTGCAGGGGTGCTACTCCACGGACTTCGCCGTGTGGGACGTCTACCTGGTTGCCTTTCACGAGGCCGTCTCCGCTCACCTGCAGGGACTCCTGGGTGAGGTGTTGGAACAGAAGCTGGAGCGGGTTGGGTCCCAGGACTGTGAGAAGGTGTACGTGGTGATGGACTGGGCGGCCAACGTGTACTGCAGGTAATCTGCCCATCAGCCGGAAGAGTTCGCAACGGTAGCTGGGCTAAGCGCTCACTGGGTGCTGAGCACTGTACAAAACGCTGGGATAGGTACGAGATCATCAGGTCCGGACACAGTCCCTGTCCCACGTGGTGCTTGTAGTTAAAACAGGAGGAAGTGTAGGTATTGAATCCCCATTCTATCAACGAGGAAACCAAGGCTCAGAGAAGTTAAGTTGAGAGGCAGCATGGCCTAATGGATAGAGCGCAGGCATGGGAGTCAGAAGGACCTGAGTTCTAATCCCGGCTCCACCACTTGTCTGCTGCGTGACCTTGGGTAAGTCACGTCACTTCTCTGTGCCTCAGTTACCTCATCTGTAAAACAAGGATTAAGACCGTGAGCCTCATGTGGGACGTGGACTATGCCCCACCTTGTTTCCTTGTATCTACCCCCAGCACTTAGTAATTGCTTAGCAGCCTGCCCAAAGTCATACAGCAAACAGGTGGCAGAGTGGGGATTAGAACCCAGGTCCTCTGACTCTCAGGTTTGTACTCTTCCCATGAGACCATGCGATTTTCATACCTCCAGTGATGCCGGGGAACCTGACTTGGCCAACTTTCAGATGGGCTCTTCTCCTGCCTTGTGTAGTTTATCCGTCCTGACACAGAGTGGCCCAGGGGTGGGCTGGAATTGTGCCGCAGCCTACTAGACTGTAGTGGGCACCCCCTCTCTTCCTCTCCATCCTCTAGACTGTAAACGTGTTATGGGCAGGGAACGTGTCCCTGATTCTGTTTTACTGTACTCGCCCAAGTGCTTGGTACAATGCTCTGCACGTGCTCAATAAATACCACTGACTGACTTATTGATTGATCGACCCTCAAAGCATTCACGTCGCTGGTGTCGTATTAGCTTCACAACCCGAGAAAGGTCACGGTTGTATTTACTGAACGCTTACTGTGACCAGAGCACTGAATGGTGTGCTTGGGAGAAGGCAATATAATAGAGCTGGTATGTAACATATACATATGTTATAGTTATTTATTTATACTTAGTCACATTTATTTTATTCAATTGTATTTACTGAGTGGTTACTGGGTGCGTAGTGCTGTACTAAGAGCTAATCAGTATTAATTAATTAATATTAATGTCTGTCTCTCCCTCTTGATTGTAAGCTCATTGGGCAGGGAACGTACCTACCAATTCTGTGGTATCGTACTCTCCCAACGCTTAATACAGTGGTCCTCACACAGCAAGCGCTCAATAAATACCATCGACTGATTGATTGATTAATAACAGATACAGGATGGGAGATCAAGCGCTTAGTACAGTGTGTTGCACCCAATGGACCTTCAATTAAATCTGTAACTACTAGGTCAGACGTGCCACCACCTCCGTTTGCCAGAAATGGAAACTGAGTCCCAGAGAGGTTGAGTGGCATGCCCAGGTTTATGACTCACCAGGCCAGCGGCAGAAGTAGTGAAGCACGGACTGAACGTTTTTGTAGAAAAATGACGCGGGCAGCAGAGCGACACAATCCCTGACCCACATGGGCTCAGAGTCTAATTAGGAGGAAGGGAGTTTTGTCTCTGATCCCCATCATCTCTCTCTGTCTCTCGCTCTGTCACTGGCCTTCCCTCTGGGGCTTTCTGCTTCTCTGTGTTGCCTGTCTTTTCATCCTGGGCCCCCGGGCCCCATCTCCCGTCCTGCCCCGAATTCTGTCATCCGGAGATGGGTGCTGCCTACAGAGCCTGACGTGCCATCAGGTCCCAGGACAAGGGTCACACTCCGCTCCTGGCCCTGCACTGAGGAGATCTCTGGCCACAGCCGAATCTGCCTGTTGGGCAAAGCCACTCTGCCTGTGACGGGGCCAAATTGCAATTGATATTGGTACTAACCACCTCCCACTAGACTTGGGATCTTGACGTGAACCTGTTGGAGGGATAAAAGTGTCATTATAATAATTATGGTATTTGTTAAGTGCTTAACTATGTGCCGGGCACTGTACTAAGCACTGGGGTGGGTACAGCAGATCGGGTTGGACACAGTCCCTGCCCCACGTGAGGCTCACAGTCTCAATCTCCATTTTACAGATGAGGTAGCTGAGGCCCAGAGAAGTTAAGCGACTTGCCCAAAGTCACGCAGCTGACAAGTGGCGGAGTTGGGATTAGAACCCATGACCTCTGACTCCCATTATCACAAAAGACAGTGCAGTTTAATGGCTGAGCTGTGCACTGGCTGTCAACAGGCCCAAGTACTCAATCTGGCCCTTGGCCAGATGTGCTATGTGACCCTGGTTTATTAATCCCCCTCATTGAGAACTGTATTGTGCTTCTGCTATAGGCTGAGCACAGTATGCTTAGAGAACTAACAGAAGTGAAGGGGAAGCGGAGAGGACTTGTGAGAAGAGAATCACTTCGGAGAACCTGGGTTTTACTTCTGGCTCTACCACTAAGTGTGGAAGTCACTTAACTTATCTGTGCTTCAGTTTATGCATCTGTAAATTAAATACTGGTTTTCCCCCTCATTTTGATTGTGAGCTCCAAGTGAAAAAGGGACTGTATTATAATAATAATGATATTTATTAAGCAATTACTATGTGCCAGGCACCGTTCCAAGCGCTGGGATGGATACAAGCAAATCAGGTTGGACACAGTCCCTGTCCCACGTGGGGCTCACAGTCTCCATTTCCATTTTACAAATGAGGTAACGGAGGCACCGAGAGGTGAAGTGATCTGCCCAAGGTCACATAGCAGACAAGTGGCGGAGGTGGGATTAGAACCCCTGACCTTCTGACCACCAGGCCTACTACGCTCTATCCACTACGCCATGCTGCTTCTAGCAGCATGTAGCAGATGGTGTCTAACCTGATTATCCTGCATCTACCCCAGTGCTTAGTATTATTATTAAAAGATACAATCTTTCCCCTTGAGGAGTTTTCATCGATGGGGGAGATAAGTTGACATAAATGGATTAATAAATCATGAGACCATTAGAGTGTTAAGAGTACCATTTATCAATGGATAGATAGATACATGGACCTAAGAAATTAACAGACACTGCTGAGGTGAGGGAAGGGACTGGCTTGATTGGGACAGTGGGGTGATTAATCAGGGAAGGCTTCCTGGAAGAGATATAAGATATTTGGGGGGCAGCATGGCATAGTGGAGAGATCACGGGCCTGGGAGTCAGAAGATCATGGGTTCTAATCCTGCCTCCACCACTTGTCTGCTATGTGACCTTGGGCAAGTCACTTCATTTCTCTGTGCCTCAGTTACCTCATATGTAAAATGGGGATGAAGAGTGTGAGCTCCACGTGGGACAGGGACTTTGTCCAACCTGATCTGCTCGTCTTCATCCCAGCACTTAGTACAGTGCCCAGCACATAGTAAGCACTTAACATAGACCGTAATTATTATTATTGATTATTATTATTAGGCAGCCTCTAAAGGAAGAGAGGGACATGGATTGGTGATGCTGGGAAGAGAAGATATTTCAGGCTTGTGATAGGATCCCACCTCCTGGGGCTAATAATAATAATGATGTTGGTATTTGTTAAGTGCTTACTATGTGCAGAGCACTGTTCTAAGTGCTGGGGTAGATACAGAGTAATCAGGTTGTCCCACATGAGGCTCACAGTCTTCACCCCCATTTTACAGATGAGGTCACTGAGACACAGAGAAGTGAAGTGACTTGCCCACAGTCACACAGCTGACAAGAGGCAGAGCTTGGATTCGAACCCATGACCTCGGACTCCCAAGCCCGGGTTCTTTCTACTGAGCCACGCTGCTCTAGTCATTCATTCATTCCCGTATGTTTATTTAGTGCTTACTAAATACAGAGCCTTGTAGTAAGTGCCGCTCAAAGATACAAGGATGGTGTTTCAGACAGTCTCTGAGCCATAGGGGGTTTAGTCTACTAATGAGGGGGAATGAGAAGTGGAGGAGACACGGTGACAAACTAGAAAACACCACCAATGACAATAAAAACTGTAAGAAATTAGAGGTCGCCAGAGGCACCTAACGGGTTCATTGGAATCTTTATCCAGCGAGGACTTTCTGGGCCACCAGGAGTTGAAGATGGACATGAGAAACTTGCCTCCTCTCCTGGAGCCCCAAATCTGGAAGAAGTTGGAATGTGCCTACACCTACTTCCTAAAGGTGAGATGGTGGTGGGCCCGGAGGAGGGTCTGGAGGCAGGCCTAGTCATCTCCAAAGACGGAGACGACTCAAGAAGCAGTGTGGTCTATTGGATAGAGCACAGACCCGAGAGTCAAGAGGACCTGGGTTCTAATACCGGCTCCATCCCTTGTCTGCTGTGTGGCTTTGGGCGAATCATTTCACCTCTCTGTTCCTCAATTACTTCATCTGTAAAATGAGGAGTGGGATTGTGAGCCCCATGTGGGATAGGGACTGTGTCCAACCTGAGTAGCTTGTATCTACCCCAGGGCTTAGTATTGTACCTGGCACAGAGTAGGCGTTTCACAAATACCAGTTGAAAAAAAATGGTGAAATTCCATGGGAGTGGAAAAGAGGAGTGAGCCCCTCTACCTTACCAGGGTCCCTAAAGCCCAGAAGGTTCTCAGCACTTAAGCTCTGCTCCCCTCGATCCTGCTCTACCGGGTGGAGCCCATGAGGAGAATGGGTGACAGCAGGAGACCCAAAGAGATGCAGAGGAAATGATTTAAGGATGTAGTACAGCACAGGCTCTGGACGTTGAGGTGTCACGGCCGGAAGCTGGGATTCGGCTGGGAGACTATGAGCCAGGACCACTGATTCATGAAGGGGAGGCTCTCTGGGAGTGGAAGCTCTGAGGGGATTGTGAGATAAAGCGGCAAAAGTGAAAACAGGGCCAGAAAACACAAGAGCTCAACAGGAGGCAGAGTGTGGGTAGGGGTGTGAGTGTGTGTGTGCGTATTTAATACAGGGCTATGAATCACAGGACAGCCCGCCCTGTGCTCCAGGATCTGGGAGACCTCCAAAAATAATAAAAATCATAATGATGGTATTTGTTAAGTGCTTACGATGTGTCAAGCTCTGTTCTTAGAGAGCTGGCTTAGATACAAGTTAATCAGGTTAGATACAGTCCCTGTCCCACATGGGCTCACGATCTTAATGCCTCCTTTACAGTTGAAGTAAGGGCTTAGTACAGTGCTCTGCACACAGTAAGCGCTCAGTAAATACAACTGAATGAACCTGCTCCTCACTTTAGCTCCCTGAGGCTGCTGGAAGGTCGGCAGACCAGGCCAGGGCAAAGATTCAGAGATGTTCATGGGCTCTGGAGAGGCCATCCCATTGTGAGGGGGATGGACAGAGAGGGGAGGGAGTTTTCCATTCAGTTGTCTCAGTGGCCCATGTGTCCTATCTTTCCTTTTCAGGGCTAACTGAGTGGCATTTGTCTTCTTTTCTGAGTAGGAAAAGATTCAAGCTTGTTTTGAAAACATTCAGCGACTGGAGATGGAGAAGTGGACGACTCAGGAGCAGCCCAGCACCTTGCAGGGCGTGTACTACTCACCCCTTTCCGTTGACATCCACATGGTAGGGAAATGGACATCATGGGCCCGCCCTGTGGCACTGAGCCATCCCAGAAAAAAACTGAATGGGACAGAAAATACCACCCTTTTCCTCCTTTCCTCCCTCCATCCCAAGGCAGCCTTTGTGACTTGTAAGATATTGCTTGTGTTGCTTCAGGCACACAGTATAGCACGTTGGAAGCTCTCCTGTGTCTTTCAGATCCTCGAAACTAAAGTTTTTTTCTTGGGGGGATGACCCCTGACCCACTCCCTGGTTCAAAGCCATCATGCTCTCCACACAGGTCCCTCTTACACAGGCGCCCCTCCAGACTCAAACCGAGGGATGCCGGGAGTTTCTTCGCTCAATCATGTTTATTGAGTGCTTATTATGTGCGGAGCACTAAACCAAGTGCTTGGGAGAGTACAATTCGTTCAATCTGCTTGGGAGTCAGAGGACATGGGTTCTAATCCCGGCTCTGCCACTTGGCTGCTCTGTGTCCTCGGGCAAGTCATTTAACTTCTCTGTGCCTCAGTTCCCTCATCTGCAAAATGGGAATTAAGACAGTGAGCGCCACATGGGACAACCTGATTACCCTGGATCTATCCTAGTGCTTAGAACAGTGCTTAGCACATAGTAAGTGCTTAACAAACACCTTAATTAATTAATTTGTTGAGTGCTTACTATGTACAAAACATTGTACTCACCTGGAGCCTCAAAGTCTACTTCAGGTGCGACGCGTAGTAAAACTCATCTGGGGCAGTTCTTGTCAGAGCTTATAATTTACAGATCCTTAAAATTCCGAGCAAATGTCAAATCGTGCCAATGAGATTTGAATTGTACACTGATCCGTTGATGGTGTTAACGTACGGCCCCTCTGGGCAGAAGACTCTACTCAGTGCTTTGGAAAATACAATAGAAGACCCGATCCTTGCCCACAGGGAGCTTACGATCAGCACTTGAGATTTTTTCCCAAAGCACTTTCACATCAGTTACCTCATTGCATCCTCACAGCATCCCTCAGGGAGAGGCGGAGATCAGTGACCGTATTTTATAAATCAGCATGGCTCAGTGGAAAGAGCCCGGGCTTGGGAGTCGGAGGTCATGGGTTCAAATCGCGGCTCTGCCACTTGTCAGCTGTGTGACCGTGGGCGAATCACTTGACTTCTCTGTGCCTCAGTTACCTCATTTGTAAAATGGGGATTAAGACTGTGAGCCTCTTGTGAGACAATCTGATTACCCTGTATCTCCCCCAGCGCTTAGAACAGTGCTCTGCACATAGTAAGCGCTTAACAAATACCATCATTATTATTATCATTTGGGAGAGTACAGTACAACAACAGACATTCCCTGCCCACAATGAGCTCACAGTCTAGAGGGGGAGACAGACATTAATATACATAAATAAACAGATATATACATGTATGTGCTGAGCACAGTGCAACAGAATTAGCAGATACGTTCCCTGCCTATAACGAGCTTACAGTCTAGAAGGGGAGATGGACATTAATATGAATAAATTTCAATTACTGCCAATCTGAGGCCTCCCTTTCCGTGGGTACACCCTAAAGTGGCTACCTCACTTGGCTACCATCGGAAGCAGGCCCTGGCCCCACTGCCCCACCCTTCACTTCCAAGTTAGCCGGGAAAGGGTCGAGTGAAGCAGAGAACAGGGGGAAGTGGGGAGACACTCATTCTATTGTGGGATTTGAGTGATCTGCTTCCCTCCGGAATAGGCATCTGATACCTCTGTCTCCCTGGGCCTCTGACATTCCTTTTGTGCCTCTCTCTCTCTTTCATTCATTCATCCATTCATTCATTTAATTGTGTTTCTTGAGCACTTACTGTGTGCAGAGCACTGTACTAAGCGCTAGGGAGAGTACAATATTACAATAGACACATTCCCTGCCTGTCCCTGTCTCTGTATTGATGTCTCTATTTTTCTGTCTATATGTCCACTAAACTATAAACTCTCTGTGGACAGGGATCATCTTTACCTACTCTTTTGTACTGTACTCTCCCAAGTGCTTAAGCACAGTGCACTGCACAGAGTAGGTGCAAAATAAATACCAATGATTGATTGATTGATTGTCCATGCCTCTCTCTGTCTCTACCTCTCTCCACTTTGTGCCCGTGTCTCTCTCTCTCTGTCTCAGTCTCTCTGATCTTGTGTCTCAGTCACTCTCTGTGTCTCTGACTCATTCATTCAATCAATCATATTTATTGAGTGCTTACTGTGTGCAGAGCACTGTACTAAGCGCCTGGGACAGTACAATACAATAATAGACACTCCCCATGTGAGGCTAAGCAGTGGCAGTGGCAGGAAAAGAGAAAGCAAGAAATAATAGCCGTCAAGCACAGCCCCTGCTCTTCGCTCCCAGTATTCCCTGTGGGGGCTGGAGCTAGAGACAGCTCCACTCTGGGACCCTGAGGGAAGGACGGAGGAAGGGAGTAGGAGACGGGAGTCGGAACCCCGAGGCTGCTGGTGACCCCCACTGCTGCTTGGACTCACTTCCTCCCGTTGCTGCTTTTGTTTGGCCCTGAGCTTCCCTACTCTCCTGAGTTCTTCCTGCCCTTAGCCATCGTGGTCAAGAGGAAGGATCCGCGCCTGACCCACAGTCTCCTGGGAGGGAAGCGGGGAATATGGGGTGCCAGGCAGGATGTCCCAGCTGAGGAGAAGCAAACGGGCCTCCAGCCTCCTCCAAGACTGACTTCCGGTCTCCTTTCCAGATGCTCAGTCAGCACGCTAACACCGCCCGCGCCATCTCCGGGAGCTTGGAAACCACCACGCTGCAGATCTGTGTCCAGGGACTGAAAGACTTCATACCCAGGTAGGGGATGCTGCCTGAGGGAGGAGCAGCCTGCAGAGTTCTGTATCAGGCCCGCCACGTTCTGCCGAGATAGGAGAACCACCAGGCCACAACCTTTGCAGGGGCTTAGCAAACTTAAACAGCAGGCAGCTTCTTTTCTTCAAAGGAAGCAGTCTGGCCTATTGGAAGGAGCACAGGCCTGGCAGTCAAGAGGGCCTGGGGTACTAATCCCGACTCCACCACTTAATAAAGATAATAATAATAATAATGGCATTTGTTAAGCACTTACTATGTGCAAAGCACTGTTCTAAGCGTTGGGGAGGATACAAGGTGATCAGGTTGTCCCACGTAGGGCTCACAGTCTTAAAACCCATTTTACAGATGAGGTGACTGAGGCACAGAGAAGTGAAGTGACTTGCCCAAAGTCACACAGTTGACAAGCAGCGGAGGTGGGATTTGAACCCATGATCTCTGACTCCCCAGCCCGTGCTCTTCCCTCTGAGCCACGCTGCTTCACTTGTTTGCTGTCACAAGTGAAGTGGGCAAGTCACTTCACTTCTCTGGGCCTTAATTACCTCCTCTTTAAAATGGGGATTAGACTGTGAGCCTCTTGTGTGACAGGGACTGTGTCCAACCACCTTATTTTATATCTAATCCCTGTTCTTAGTACAGTGTCTGGCACTTAACAAATACCAAAAAAAAAAAAAAAAGGAACCAAACACTGTCCAAGCAAACAAGGGAACAAAGAGATTCCCTTCATCATCTCTTTGGAAAGCAATTGACCCAGTGATTCAATTTTAAGGCTTGGAATGAGTCCCATTGGCAGGGCTGGGGTGGCCCACTGTCTGACAGGTGCTGCTTTTTAAAGGGGGCGGAATCCTGCAGAGAGGGAAGACGGTCCCCCAAACAACGAACATCTTCCCCATTGATTTGTAATAAGTCTTTGGACCAATCCTACAATCTCTGAGGATTGGTCCAAATGAATGGGAAGATTTCCCATGTTGTCAGGTCACTATTCAACCATCCTGAAGTTGGACTGCTGGTGATTGGTGACATCATTATTACTATTACTACTCTTGTTAAGTGCTTACTATGTGCCAACCACTGTTCTAAGCACTGAGGCAGATACAAACTAATCAGGTTGGACACCGTCTCTATCTCCATGGGGCTCACTGTCTCAATCTCCATTTCACAGATGATGTAACTGAGGCCCAGGGTGGCAGGTCACACAGCAGACATATGGTGGGAGGGGGATTAGAACCCAGGTCCTTCTGACTCCCAGGCCCATGCTCTATCCACTAAGTCACGCTGCTTCTCTGTGTTTTAAGACAGTGACATCCTGCATTATATCACTAGGAGGCAGGACTAGTCCATCAGTCAGTCAGTCAGTTACATTTATTGAACACTTACTGTGTGCAGAGCACTGTACTAAACACTTGGGAGAATACACTATAACAATATGACAGACATATTCCATGAAGAGATAAACCCCACTCTTAATACTTAATTTGTAAAGCCCAGCAATTAAATCTCTCCCATATGCAGTTGCCCCCTCTGACAAACTCCTTAAAACTCATGGCTGTCAGAGGTTATGACTTCAAATCGCAGCTCTGCCACTTGTCAGCTGTGTGACTTTGGGCAAGTCACTTAACTTCTCTGTGCCTCAGTTACCTCATCTGTAAAATGGGGATTAACTGTGAGCCCTACGTGGGACAACCTGATGACCCTGTATCTACCCGAGCACTTAGAACAGTGCTCTGCACATAGTAAGCACTTAACAAATACCAACATTATTGTTATTATTAAAATTTCTCAGCCTAATCTTATTTTAGTTTACGCCTAATAGCCTTTTTAAGAATAAGAAGAAAACTCCAGACTCAATTATCATTCCAAACTTTCCCCTTCCAATCTTAGTACTATCTTTACCCCAAACCTCTCTTTACACAAAATTTCAATATTCCAATTTATCCAAAATTGTACAAAAAAGGAACATATTCCTTCCTTACATTTTTTTCTCCACACATTTAGTTAGTTCCACAGGGAACATATTAAGACAAGTTTCCTGGTCTAAACCATCATGTTTATACTGACCAGGAAGCCAGCTGCAGACCACTACATGGAAAGCCAAGTAATTGCCCCAGTAATGTATGGGTAAGCTAATAATAGTAATGTATGTGTATACATATATATATTTATATGTGTGTGTGTATAATGGTATTTGTTGAGCGCTTACTGTGTGCCCGGCACTGTACTAAGCACTGAGGTAGATACGAACAAATCAGGATGGACACATTCCCTGTCCCACATGGGACTCATGTAATAATAAAAGTTGCAGTATTTGTTAATTTCTCTGTGCCAAGCACTGTTCTGAGCACTGAGGTGGCTACAATATAAGCAATCAATTAATCACACTTATTGAGCACTTACAGTGTACAGAGCACTGTAGTAAGTGCTTGGGAGAGTACAATACAACAGAGTTGAGAGACATTTTTCCCTGTGAACAGGGAACTTTTGGTCTAGAGGGAGACAGGCAATAAAATAAATTACAGGTGTGTATTTAAGTGCTGTGGGGCTGAGGCGGGGGTGAATAAAGGGATCAAGAACTTGGGAGTCAGAGGACTTGATCTCTAATCCCAATTCTGCCACCCCAATTCTGCCACTCGTCTGCTGTGTGACCTTGGGCAGGTCACTTCACTTCTCTGTGCCCCAGTTACTTCATCTGTAAAATGGGGATTAAGACTGCGAGGCCCATGTGGGTAATCGGTCATGTCCACCCTGATTATCCTGTATCTACCCCAGGACTTAGTACAGTGCTTGGCACATAGTAAGCGATTAACAAATACTATTAAAAAGTTCATAAGCAACGCAGAAAGAAGATGGAATAGAGGGAATGAGGGCTTAGTTGGGCTTAGTTAGAGAAGGGTACGTAGGGCTCACAGTCCAAATAGGATGGAGCCCTACTTCTCTAGGTGTGCAGGAGGGGAGAACTAATGTGCATTCTTTCGGGGCTCTATCCCTGGAGCAAACATTAACTCTGGAATCTGGGTGGCAGGTTTGGAGAAGACTTCCTGAATTCCAGTGTCATGAATGATGACTCCCTGGGGGTGCCCTACTTGATCACCTATATGAACACGATGCACGAGTTAAAGTAAGGATTCACTTTCCTTGTGGGGCTTGGGGGCATGATGGGGGGCAGGATGTCTCTGCAGATGAGGGCCAAAATTGCCTTTCCCCTAACAAACCTTAATCAATCAATAGATAGTATTTCCTGAACACTTGGGGAGGAAACCAGGAGGAAGAAGAACATGGGAACTGGGGAGAATTAGGGCTGAGTTTAAACCCCGCCACTGGCATTCATTCATTCATTCATTCAATAGTATTTATTGAGCGCTTACTATGTGCAGAGCACTGTACTAAGCGCTTGGAATGTACAGTTCGGTAGGGCCAGATTAACCCAGAGGCTCATGGGACCCTGGGAACTCAGAAGTCTCCCCACATCCCAGTACTTCATTCAATCGTAATTATTGAGCACTTACTGTGTGCAAAGCACTTTACTAAGCGCTTGGGAGAGTATAATATAACAACAAACAGACACATTCCTGCCCAAAACGAGCTCACAGTCTAGAGGGGGAGACAGGCATTAATATAAATTAAGAAATAGATAAATAAATTACAGATATATACAGATATATACATATGTACTGTGGGGATGGGAGGGATGATGAATGAAGGAGAAGTAAGAGTGATGGGCAGAAGGGAATGGGAAAAAAGAAGAGAGGAGGTCTTAGTCAGGAAAGCCGTCTTGGAGGAGATGTGCCTTCAGTAAGGCTTTGAAGTAGGGGAGAGCAACCATCTGACTAATTGCATTAAGAACGTGTGTTAACAGACTAAACTTAACTAAACAGACTTAAAGGGACTAAACAGACACATTCCCTGCCCACATCGAGCCTACAGTCTAGACGGAGGAGACAGACATTAATACAAATAAATAAAATTACAGGTAGTTACGCAAGTGCTGTGGGGCTGAAGGGAGAGCCGTGAATGCAGGGGGCAAGTTAAGTACTTTAAGACAGTCCCAAGAAAGCTCTGCCATGGGCAATTCCACTACCACACAGGCTTCTGCCATCAGTATCTTCCTCCTCTTCTTTCCACCCACCACCACGGCATCCCCGGGGATACCTCCCAGCTTCCCGCCTCTGCCTTGGAGATCCAAACCACTGCTGCCAAGGCCACAGCCACGAGGCTGTGCTGGGGTCGGCACAGGAGCGTTAGGGAATCTATGGCCACGGTCACAGCCATGGGGACTCGAGCTGCCCCCTGTGCCTCTGCCACTGCCAGCCAGGACCTCCCATCACTCTGCGGCTTGCAGCATCCCAAAGATTTTCCCCCACCCCCAGTTACTGGTGCCACCCTAAAGTCGCTGGAGTCACACAAGGAGGTGTACGTGTGAGCTTGTGTGTGCGGGCATGGATGTGCATATGTGAGTGATTTCCTTAAATTTTCCTGAAGGGTTTTGAAGCTGGCTGGGGGACTGTGGTTTGGGAGATTTGAAGGGCGAAGGAGTTCCAGACTGAGTGGAGAGGTAGACTGCAGGATGATGACTCATTCATGCTGTGCCCTGTGTGATGGCATCATGGAATAGTATGTGTGATGTCGTCCATATTAGGGTCACATCAGAGATCCACAGAGCCCTCAAATCCTGGGGCAAATCATTCCTGGATCCCTGGTGGGAAGGGACAGGGTTGTTGGGGGCGGTTGGGAGGGGCTGAAGTCCCTGAAAGAGCACAACAGGGCTCAGCCGGGGACTCTTTGGGCCACAAAAGGAAGTTTGCCGGATCCCCTCCAGGGGACCCGGAAGTTGAAATTGGCTCAAACCAGTGGCTAGCATGATTACTCTATTATCTGTTAAGTGCTTACTATGCACCAAAGCACTGTGCTCAGTGATGTGGCAGACATAAGATCAGGAGAAATGAAGTCCCTAACCACAAGGAACTCCCAGTCTAAGGAAGGAGGGAGAACAGGTGCTTCATCACCATTAAAAGGAGAGGAAACTGAAGCCCACAGACGTTAAGCCCAAGTTCACAAAGCAGGCAAGTGACAGAGAAGGGATTAGAACTCAGGACTCCTGACTTCCAGTCCTGTGTTCTTTCCAGTAAGTCACATGGTTCTTGGACAAGGCAGATAAGGATGAATGGTGAGAATGTTTTTGACAGGGAAGGCTTGGCTTAGCAGCTGGGAAGACTTGGAAGTGAAAAACAAGAGTTAGCTAAATTCTCCTAGCGTAACATGGTGCGAACCTGGACATATCCCAAGGTCAAGTCACTGGGGAGAAGGGAAGGGAGACAGCCATCATGAAGCTGTCTAGGAAGTTGCACAGACAGGGCTTTCCTCCTCCTAAACCTGGTATCAGTGAAAAATGTGATTTCCAGCCCACAGAACCTTGCATATTAGAGAAATCTGCTTATTCACTCAATTGTATTTATTGAGCGCTTACTATGTACAGAGCACTGCACTAAGACCTTGGGAGTACACTGTGACAGTGTACTCATTCCCTACACACATCGAGTTTATAGTCTAGGGGGAGGAGACAGACATTAATATAGATAAATAAAACTACAGATAGTTACACAAGTGCTTTGGGGCTGGGTGGGGGAGGTGAATACAGGGAACAAGTCAGGATGACACAGAAGGGAGTGGGAGAAAAGGGAAAGGTGGGTTCAGGGAAGACCTCTTGGAGGAGATGTGCCTTCGATAAGGCTTTGAATAGGGGCAGAGGAATTGTCTGTTGGATTTGAGGAGAGAGGGAATTCCAGGCCAGAGGCAGAACGTGAGTGAAGTGACATCGCTGAGTAGGGCAGCTTAAAGAGCTGAGGGGCACTGGGTACAAGTAGGTTTTGTGAGTGCGCCTCGGCTGGAGCAGCTCCTGACATAGCTGATGGTCTATGCCAGACCTCAGGAGACCACAGTTGTGCCCCTCTTCCTGCCCTCCCCCATACTTCAAAGTCCAGCTGGAGTCAAGCAGCAGGAGCAAGGAGAGCCCACCTGAGCCTGACCAAGGCAGGCTCTAGGTTGGCTCTGAAGACTCTGGTTCCACAGCCAAGAGCCTCCAGACCTTCATCTCTCCATCTCCTTATCCTGACCAACTCCTGAAGGGGAAGAAAGATCCCAGTGCCCCTGGGATGGTGCAGGCAAAGGCTGTACCTTAGCCTGGCTTAGCCAGTGTCACTGGGATTTATTAATATAATAAATGGCATTTGTTAAACACTTATTATGTGTCAAGCACTGTTCTAAGCACTGGAGTAGATAAAAACTAATCAGGTTGGACACAGTCCCCGTCCCACATGGGAATCACAGTCTTAATCCCCATTTTACAGATGAGGTAACTGATGCCCAGAGAAATCACATGATTGTCTTTGTCAAATGGAAGCATAATGGCTTAGTGACAAGAGCACGGGCTTGGGAGTCAGAGGACAAGGGTTCTAGTCCCAGCTCTACAACTTGTCTGCTGTGTGACCTTGGGCAAGCCGCTTAACTTCTCTGTGCCTCAGTGACCTCATCTGCAAATGGGGATTAAGACTGTGAGTCCTATATGGGACAACCTGATTGCCTTGTATCTACCCCTGTGCTTAGAACAGTGCTTGGCACATATTAAGCACTTCACAAATACCATAATAATAATAATTTGTCCAAGGTCACACAGCAGACAAATGCCAGAAACTGGATCATTATTATTATTATTAATAATTATAATAATATTTGTTAAGCACTTACTACTTGCCAAGCACAGTTCTAAATGCTGGAGTAGATATAAGGCCATCAGATTGTCCAGGTGAGGCTCACAGTCTATTTTACGATGAGGTAACTGAGGCACAGAGAAGTTAAGTGTCTTGCCCAAGGTCACGCAGCAGACAAGTGGCGGGATTAGGACTCAGAAGCTTCTCCTCTCTCCCCACCCCCTCACTACCGGCCCTCTCTGTGAACTCGCCTGGTGCTAAATCTTACATGGTGAAAGGCCGGATTAGCAGAACCATTTATCGATCAGCCATCTACTAGACAAGTTGAGAATGAACCTCCTGGCCCAGGAGTGACTGTTGGGAGGCTTGCTCAATCCCAGGATCCTAAAGGCCTAGGCCTAAACTGGATAGAGCCAGAGAGAACATCCAGCCCATTCTCCTGCCTCTTGTTAGTACGAGTTAGTGGGGCATCCTGTAGGACAATATTGCATCTTTTCCGGTTCCCTGTCACTGAGGTGAGAATTGCTCAGTGAGGGTGAAGGTATATCCTACCAACTACGGTACATACACTTGAGTGGTTTTTGCAGTAGTGGTGATGGTTTGCACTGAGCCATTCTCACTCTCTCACCCACTCCTCCTATGCCCTACTGGTGCACACACTGATCGGTGGCTGGTTCGGAGACCAGATGCAGAGAAGTTCAGAATGAAACGCGCAAGCCAGGAATGGCTGTCAGGAAGAGGCTCAAACAAACCCAGAGTCCCAGATTCCCAGGGTTTTCGGGGTGGATGGGGTCATCTAGACAGGTCATCCCCCAGGAGAGATGGTTTCCTCACAATCACTGTTGGAGATCACCAAGACTCTCACATCTTATGAGCTTGTCTTTGCCTAAATCAGACTCCAGCTTCCACACGAATCCTCTGATCAGGAGTTTCCTGAAGAAGGTCTCGAGGTGCTGCCTTTTGATACTATTGCGGAGCCAACTGCTGACGGGAAACTTCCTCCTCTCCTCTTCTTCCCGACACACATGACCCCAACTCTTGTAATCAGGGGCAGTCCAGCCGCTGGAAAGTTTTGGGAAATTGGTCCGATGAGGCAAGTCTTGCAGGGCTCGGGGGAGTCCACCTGCAGGAGGGAGGGGCACGGATGGGGGAAGGGAGGACCGGAGACTTGCCTTTCAAGTCTGCGGAGGGAAAGTTGCATGAGAATTGGGACAATGGGGCTGAGGCTAGAGGGATGGGCTTGAATTACAGCAGGAGACAGCTAGGTCAAATTTGAGCTAGAACTTTCTGACTCCGGGGACTGGGAGACCCTAAAATGCAAGACTGCTGGTTTTTTGTACAGCAGAGCTGAACATAGTGAAATCTTTGAGTAGTTGCTGTACAAAGAACCAAATATTCCACTGAAATGCACATAAATGTAGCTTGATCTTTGTCCTTTAGTTAGAATGTTAGAAGTGGTGTGGCCTAGAGGATCCAGCACTTAGTGCTGGAGTAGAGAAGCAGTGTGGTGTAGTGGAAAGAGTTTGGGCTTGGGAGACAGAGGATGAGGGTTCTAATCCCGGTTCTGCCACTTGTCTGCTATATGAACCTTGGTCAAACCACTTAACTTGTCTGTGCCTCAGTTACCTCATCTGTAAAATGAGGTTTAAGACTGTGAGTCTCACGTGGAACAACCTGGTAACCTTGTATTTACCCCAATGCTTAGAAAAGTGCTTGGCATATAGCATGTCCTTAATAAATATCATAAGTATTATTATTACAGTGCCTGGAGCATAGTAAGCACTTAACACATACCATCATCATTATTATTATTATTAGAACACGGGCCTGGGAGTCAGAGGACCTGAGTTCTAATCCTGGTTCCACCACTGGTCTGCTGCATGACCTTGGGCAAGTCAATTAACTTCTCTGTGCCTCAGTTACCTCGTCTGTAAAATGGTGATGAAGACTGTGCCCCACATAGGACGTGGACGTCCAAACCTGATTAGCCTGTATCTACCCCAGCACTTAGTACAGTGCCTGGCACATAGCAAGCACTTAATAAATACTGTTTAAAAAAATAGAAGATAAACCCTGTCAATAGTGAGATGGTGTTCATGAATGTGCATATTTCTTCAAGACCCTCTTATACACTTTGCCCATGTTAGTACAATATTGCACCTTTTCCGGTTCATTATCATTGAGGTGAGAATTGCTCAGACATCAGTGAGGGTGAAGGTATATCCTATCAGCAACAGGACATATACTTGACTGATTTTTGCATTAGTGGTGATGGTTTGCGCTGAACCATCCACCCTTATTCACACGATCCCGCTGTGCCCAGCAGCGCACACTGCATTGTGGCTGGTAAGGAGAGTTGATAGATAGCCTTTGTCACAGAACAGAATATCTCTGGGACCGCAACAGCAGTGGATACCACTGGCCCCCAAGCCCTCATTGAGTGGTATGTAGATTGGCTTAGGGTTGGGAAGGTCTTTTCCAATTAATTGCTAAAGTTAAAGGAAAAGCCAAAAACAATGACAAAAATCCACCAAGAACAACCACAGCAACAACAAAAATATCCAGTTGTCCTTTGCACAAGTAGACCGACCAGAGCTGGAAGACAGCAGAAGTGTTGGAATCAGGCGGATGGGCAGTGGTGGTCTTTTCGGCTTCTCCAGGCTTCTATCTCCAGGCTGATTTAAGGGCCTGATGCTAGCAGTTGTCTGACTGTGCAAACAACACCCTGTTGGCTCCCAAATCAATGACAGCCAATCAGAAACAAGGTCCTCCAGCTCCCATCTCCATGAACTAGACTTCATCAGGCTAATAATAATAATTTTGTTAAGCGCTTACTATGTGCCAAGCACTGTTCTAAGCCCTGGGGTAGATGCAAGGTAATCAGGTGGTCCCATGTGGGGCTCACAGTCTTAATCCCCATTTTACAGATGAGATCACTGAAGCACAGAGAAGTTAAGTGACTTGCCCAAAGTCACACAGCTGACAAGTGGCAGAGCAAGGATTAGAACCCGCTTCCTCTGACTCCCAAACCCGGGCTGCTTCCCCACAGACTCTGTTAGGACTGGGGTAGCAACAGGGAATGTTTCTGTTATATTGTTCTATTGTACTCTCCCAAACACTTAGTACAATGCTCTGCACACAGTAAGTGTTGAATAAATAAAATTGACTGACTCACTCACTCCACTCACTCCACTCCTGGAGGTCCATAAGATGTAAGTGACACCATCCTTTCTGAGCGATGTATTCTTGTGGTCATGTACTGTCCCAGACAGGCAGAGTTCATTTTGTAGGCAGGGAAGGAGGAAAGTGGAAAAAATGCAGACTCACACTCTGAACCAAACCAGCCAGAGAGCCAGGAGCAGGAGTGCTCAGATTCTCCAGGGCACCATTTTCGGTCGGCCCAGTGGAAGGATATGTAGAAAGAGAGGTGGCCTACCACTCTCCTGTTGCATGGATCCAGCATGAGTGGATTGCTGAGTGAGATTTTCATTTCCAATGTACAAAATATAGGCAACAACAAAGGGTTTGGTGAGGTGTCATTTGCAGGCGGGGAAGCTTAGGAAAGGGGAAAAAGAGGAATTCCAGATATATGGAGATCCACACATTTGCTCCACATGAACCAGGAGGCATGGGTCAGGGGAACCTCAATTCCCTAGAATCCCTTTTCCCACCACCATTTCTGGGGTCAACCCCCTCCCCACCAACCCCGTTCCCTCCCTCGGTTCTCCAGCCCCTTAAAGATGAAGGCCTAGAGCTGTGAACAGAGAGCGGTCAGAAGCCCATTTGAACTTTGAGCTCATCCGATGACAGAAGAGAAATCTCTCTCCATGGCTCTTTGAGCCTGTTAACAGTGGGCCCGTGAGGACAGGGGTTCAGGGAGGGGTGTCCACTTTCTACAGGGGCAACCCTGAGGGTTAGAGGCCGGATGCTGGAACCAGGCAGGGATGGAGCTTTGACCCATATTTGTGGCGTCTTCCACTAACAAGGTCTGAGAAGGTCTGGGCTATGGAGCATAGGTCGCAGCCCCATCCCCTACCCCACACCATCCCTGCTACAAGGTTGCGATAAGTGGTGTGGCTTCTGGATCTATTTGGAATGTTGGGGCTGGGCATTTCTTTTTTTTTTAATGATATTTATTAAGTGCTTACTATGTGCCAGGCACTGTACTAACTGCTGGGGTATTTACAGCTAATCAGGTTGTATACAGTCCAGGTTCCACTTGGGGCTCACAGTCTTAATCCCCATTTTACAGATGAGGGAATGAGAAATGAAGTGATCTGCCCAAGGCCACCCAGCTGACAAGTGGTGAAGCAGGGATTGGAAACCAGGTCCTTCTGACTCCCAGGCCCGTGCTTTATCCACTAGGCCACGTTCCTTCTCTTCTTTTGGGTCAGGCCTGGGTGACCCCTAGATGAGACCAGCCCAGGTGTGACTGACCAAATGAAAGGGTAGAATGGGGGGGCTGAGCTGGGCACAAATGCCCCTCTTGCCTCCGTGCCCAGAAGCCCAGGACAGTTGATGATTGATTGATTGCCTGTGCATGCTGAGGCCTGGCCCTGTCCCTGGAGGCCAGATCCCAGGACAGATGATGATTGATTGAATGATTGATTGATTGCCTGTGTATGCTGAGGCCCGGTCCTGTCCCTGGAGGCCAAATCCCTTTAAAGGGTCTCCCTTGAGCCCAGGCCCAACAGAGATGCTGTGATCCTGGGACTCAGCTTGGTAGGGACTGCAAGCAGGGCTGACTGGGTTACATCTGGTGGCCACTTCTATTTTCTCATTGCATTATCGAGGGTGACCTCAGGGTGTCAGAGCATTACCAGGAATCCACGAATTCATAAGCACATCAGCCCAGGACTCTGTCTCTAACAGAGACTGGATGCTTGGAGGACCAATATATTATTATTGTTGTGGTATTTGTTAAGCACTTACTATGTGCCAGCCACTGTACTAAGCACTAGGGTGGATACAAACAAATTGGATTGGACACAGTCCCGGTCCCATGTGGGGCTCACAGTCTCAATCCCCATTTTACATTTGAGGTAACTGAGGTGCAGAAAAGTGAAGTAACCTCTAGTTGTCCTCCTAGACACCCTCCTTCACGGTTAGGGATGGACCTTCCAACCCTCTTAATTTTGCCCCCTCCATTCCTGACTTCCTGCATGATTCCAGCATGGACCATATATTATAATTTTATCATCATCATCATTATTGTTGTTGTTACATTTGTTCAGCACTTATCTGTCAAGCATTATTCTAAGCACTGTGGTAGATGCAAGTTTACTCATTCAATCGTATTTTTGAGCACTTAGTCTGTGCAGAGCACTGTACTAAGTGCTTGGAAAGTACAATTCGGCAACAGAGACAATCCCTACCCCACAATGGGCTCACAGTTACCTCATTTTTAAAATGGGGATTAAAACTGTGAGTCCCATGCGGGACAGGGTACTATGTCTGACCTGATTAACTTTATCTACCCCAGTGCTTAGAACAGTTCCTGGCACATCGTACTTAACAAATAACATTTTAAAAAATGGTCAGACACAGTCCCTGTGCCAGGCACTGTACTAAGTGTTGGAGTGGATACAAGGAAATAAGGTTGGACAAAGGCCCTGTCCCACATGGGGCTCATGGTCTTAATCCCCATTTTACAGATGAGGGAACTGAGGCCCAGATAAGTAAAGTGACTTGCCCAAGGCCACAGAGCAGACAGGTGGCAGAGCCAGGATTACAGCCCATGACTTTCCGACTCCTGAGCTCTATCCACTTATGCCATGCTGCTTCTCCTGATGTAGTGAAGGGCATTTGGGGATCAACAGTTTCACGTTCTGCTGCATCCTATTCTGTTCTGTCAATTCCAACCTCGTCCCTTCTCAACCTGTGTCTCTCAAGGCTGAAGAGTCCTGGCCCTCTCTCTCCCAGTGGATCTGTTGCTTCACAGTGAACACATCACCCTCTCCCAGGGCTTCCTGCTCATCAATCCCATGGGAACAACAAGGTTGGTTGTTTCAGGTCATGGAGAGAAGCAGTATGGTCTAGTAGATAGAGCACAGCCCTGTGAGTCAGTAGAGAAGCAACGTGGCTTAGTAGAAAGAGTCTGGACTTGGGAGTCAGAGGTCGTGGGTTCCAATCCCCGCTCCGCCACTCGTCATCTGTGTGACTTTGGGCAAATCACTTAACTTCTCGGTGCCTCAGATACCTCATCTGTAAAATGGGGATTAAGTCTGTGAGCCCCACGTGGGACAACCTGATGACCCTGTATCTATTCCAGCACTTAGAACAGTGCTCAGAAAATAGTAAGCGCTTAACAAATACCAACATTATTATTATTATTAACCTGGGTTCTAATCCCCACTCCACCACTTGTCTGCCGTGTGATCTTGGGTAGGTCACTTAACTTCTCTGTGCCTCATTCTCTCATCTGTAGGTACAGATGAGTACAGTGGTTTTAGTCAAGGGCTTTGCCCACACTTAAGCGCTCAGTAAATACGGTTGAATAAAATGGGGATTAAGACTGTGAGCCCCAAGTGGGACAAGGACTGGGTCCAACCTGATTTGCTTATACCCACCACAGTGCCTGGCACAAAGTAAGTGCTTAACAAATACTACGATTATTATTATTCTCCACTCCAGGGGGTATGGAGTGATGCTGGTAGTACCTGAAGTTCTGGTTTTGGGTTTAACAGCATGTGCAGTAGGAGATGGATAGCACTTACAGAGCATCCTCAAAGTTCCATACAACAAGGCCCAGAAATCTTCCCCCACTCTCACATCCATAGAACCAGGGCCATGGGGCCTACTTATTCCTGCAGAATTTGGAGGGATCATCTTTGACTACCACCTCTATTCCATCGGGCTCTAGACTGGTGGCTGCAGTAGAGTGATTCCGCAGACAAGGCCCTGGCCCCGGGCCCCGTCAGAACTGAAGGCGGACACCCGCTCTTCCTGCAGATGAGATCCCAGATTCCTCCTGGCTTCGCTATTCCTCCTTCACCTTTCCTCACCTGCCCCCAGATGCCACACGAATCTCATCAACATGATACCATGGCCCTTTCCTTCTGAAGAGCTTCACAACCCTTCGATTTGACTCTCCTTTTTTCCTCACCCCATTCTGTGAGGAAGGGAGAGGCAGCGATTAATCTGCCCATTTTACAGAGGAAGATCTGCCCAATAATTCACAGCACAAAATGAGAACCGGGGTTAGAACCGTGGGCTCCTGACCCCCAGCCTGGTGATGTATCCACAAAATCTCCCAGCAGCAGCTGAACACCTCACAAGCATCGCTAACGAGAGCCCTTCTCCCCTCCACCCCCCATTTCTCTCATTGAATAAGTGTCCTTGTGACTCTTTAGTGCCCATTTTAGAAGCCTGGAGACTTCCTGATAAGAAACAAAGTTCGCCCCTGCTGAGTGAAAGTCTCTCACATTCACCTTCAAATTGGACTTGTGCAATTCAGGAAGCAGAAAAAGAGACTGAAGTCCTAGGCATGTTGCCAGGCGTTGGTGATTGTGGCAGAAATTTCCAGTGGTGTTCTCTTCCTTTCCTGAACAAATTCCCTCTCATTCCTGTCTTGCAAGGAAGAATTAAGAGGATTAAGCCAGACGTGCAGAGGCTTCTGTACTAGGAGCTGAGCTACAGCTCCTCCTCCTCCTCCTTCTCATGTTTGTTCTTTTGAGATGTTTGCTGGGGAATCATTTCTGACAATGGGAAAGAGAATAGTGGGAGGAAAGGGGGAATTTCCGGTGGGTCTCTGTTCTGGCATAACACTCCTCACACGTGTACCAGAATCCCTAACCTTGCCCCGGGCCCTCACTTAACTTCTCTAGGCCTCAGTTCCCTCATCTGTAAAATGGGGATTAAGAGTGTGAGCCCCGTGTGGGACAGGGACCGTGTCCAACCTGATTAGCTTGTATCTACTCCAGAGCTTAGAGCAATGCTTGGCATATAGTAAGCACTTAACAAGTACTTTAATGACTCCTACTCTATCCTAATCCTCCTCAACCTCTCCTCTGCCTTTGACACTGTTGACCATCCCCTCCTCCTCAGCACATTATCCAACCTCGGCTTCACAGACTCCATCCTCTCCTGGTTCTCCTCTTATCTTTCTGGCCGTTCATTCTCGGTCTCCTTCGAGGGCTCCCTCACCCCCTCCCATCCCCTAACTGTAGGGGTTTCTCAAAGGTCAGTTCTTGGTGCCCTTCTGTTCTCCATCTATACTCACTCCCTTGGGGAACTGATTCGCTCCCACGGTTTCACCTATCATCTCTACACAGATGACACCCAAATCTACATCTCCTCCCTTGTTCTCTCTCCCTCCCTCCAGGCTCCTCCTGTCTTCAGGACATCTCCACCTGGACTAAAATCTAAAACCTAAACTCAACATGTCCAAGACTGAGCTCCTTATCTTCCCTCCCAAACCCTCCTCTCCCTGACTTTCCTATCAGTGTGGACCGCACTACCATAGAGAAGCAGCGTGGCTCAGGGGAAAGACCACGGGCTTTGGAGTCAGAGGTCATGGGTTCAAATCCTGGCTCTGCCACTTGTCAGCTGTGTGACTTTGGGCAAGTCACTTAACTTCTCGGTGCCTCAGTTACCTCATCTGTAAAATGGGGATTAAGACTGTGAGCCCCACGTGGGACAACCTGATGCCCTTGTGTCTACCCCAGCGCTTAGAACAGTGTTCGGCACATAGTAAGCGCTTAACAAATACCAACATTATTATTATTATTATCCTTCCCATCTCACAGACCCACAACCTCGATGTCACCCTTGACTCTGCTCTCTCATTCACCCCACACATCCAATCCATCCCCAAAACCTGCCGGTCTCACCTTCACAACGTCACCAAGATCCGCCCTTTCCTCTCCATCCAAACTTTTACCTTGCTGGTACAAGCTCTCATAATATCCCGACTGGATTATTGTGTCATGCTCCTCTCTGATCTCCCTTCTTCCTGTCTCTCCCCACTTCAGTCTATGCTTCACTCTGCTGCCTGGTTTATCTTCCTGCAGAAACGCTCTGGGCATGTCACTCCCGTCCTCAAAAATCTCCAGTGGTTGCCTACTAACCTTCATTGGAAGCAAAAACTCCTCTCTCTTGGCTTCAAAGCTCTCCATCACCTTGCCCCCTCCTACATCGCCTCCCTTCTCTCCTCCTACAGCCCAGCCTGTACACTCCACTCCTCTGCCGCTCACCTCCTCACTGTCCCCCGTTCACGCCTATCCTGCCGTCAACCTCTGGCCTACGCCCTACCACTGTCCTGGAATGCCCTTCCTCCTCACATCTGCCAAACTAGCTCTCTTCCCCCCTTCAAAGCCCTACTGAGAGCTCCCCTCCTCCAGGAGGCCTTCCCAGACTGAGCCCTCCCTTTTCCTCTGCCCCTCCTCCCCTCCCCATTGCTCCAACTCCTTCTGCTCTACCCCCTTCCCTTCCCCATAGCACTTGTATATATTTGTACATATTTATTGTTCTATTTATTTTATTAATGATGCGCATTTATCTATGGTTCTTTTTAATCTATTTTGTTGGTATAGATGCCTGTCTACTTGTTTTGTTTTGTTGTTTGTCTCCCCCTTCTAGACTGTGAGCCTGTTGTTGGGTAGGGATTGTCTCTATCTGTTGCCAAATTGTTCTTTCCAAGCACTTAGTACAGTGCTCTGCACACAGTAAGTGCTCAATAAATACGATTGAATAAATGAATGAATGAATTATTACTATTACTACCTGTAACTCTTGTCTCTGGTCTTTGCCCTCTAACCCTATCCCTTGGCCCTCACTCCTGAAACTGATCCCCCAAACCCTCACCCCCGGCCCTTGCTCCTGAGCCTTGTCCCGAGCCCTCCCTCCCAGTTCTCACCCCTGACCCTGGCTCCTAGCCCTCATCTCTGGCCCTCATCTCCTACTATTGCCCCCTGACACTCACCACCTGACTCTTGCCCCCGACCCTCTGACCTTCATCCCTGGCTGTCACCCCCTGAACCTCACCCCCCAGCCCTCATCCCTGGCCCTCTCCTTCTGAGCCTCACCCCTGATTCTTGCCCCCGACACTCACTCTTGGTCCTCATCCCCAACCCATGGCCACCTGATGTTCCTCTAGTGCCAACCTCCTCAATGTACCTCGAGTTTCCGTTAACCTCTCACCTATGACCTGCTTCTGGCCTGGAACATCCTCCCTCTTCATAGCCAACTAACGATTTTTCTCCCCATCTTCAAAGGCTTATTGAAGGCCCATCTCCTCCAAGAGGCCTTCCCTGCCTAAGCCCTCATTTCTTCTTCTTCCACTCCCTTCTGCGTCACCCTTCCACTTGTATGTGCACCCTTTATTCACCCCTCCCTCATCCCCACAGCACTTACTTGCTTATCCCTAATTTATTTATTTTCATAAATGTCTGCCTCCCCCTCTAAACTGTAAGTTCACTTTGGGCAGAGAACATGTCTACCAACTCTGTTGTATTGTACTCTCCTAAACATTGAGTAAAGTGCTCTGCCCACAGTAAGCTCTCAATAAATACAATTGATTGCTTGATTGCTTGATTGTTTGATTGATTGATAGCTGCTCTCTCCCCAGGACCAGTTTGCCCACCAGGTTCCAGGTCAGTTTTGAGGAGGTGGCCCAGGCCCAGGCGGAGGTTATGGGACATTTCAGGAAGCACTTGATGACTCACCTGGAGCTGGAGATTCAGGTAAGAAGGGGAGCCCCACGGCCCCTTGGCTGCCGGCCTGAAGCGCGGTTGCCACAGCAATCAATCAATCAATCAATCAATCATATTTATGGAGTGCTTACTGAGTGCAGAGCAGTGCTCTAAGCACTTGGGAGAATACAATATAACACTATCATGGAACCATTTCCTGTTCACAACAAGCTTACAGTCTAGAGGGCAGAGTTGGTGGACATGTTCTCTACCCACAACAAGGTTACAGTCTAGAGGGCAGAGTCGGTGGACACATTCTCTGCCCACAACGAGCTTACAGTCTAGAGGATAGCAGAGCTGTGTGCCAGGCCAGAGGTGGCATCAGAGTGTGGGGACCAGACATAATAATAATAGTAATAATGTTGGTATTTGTTAAGCACTTACTATGTGCAGAGCACTGTTCTAAGCGCTGGGGTAGATACAGGGTAATCAGATTGTCCCATGTGAGGCTCACAGTCTTAATCCCCATTTTACAGATGAGGTAAATGAGGCCCAGAGAAGTGAAGTGACTTGCCCACAGTCACATAGCTGACAAGTGACAGAGCCGGGGTTCGAACCCATGACCTCTGACTCCCAGGCCCATGCTCTTTCCACTGAGATGTGTCAGGTCTCTCACAGAACCTGGAAGATTCTGCCTCCACCTGCGTAGCCAGGTATGCCATGGCCAGGACCGGGCCAGGTCTCGCCCTGAAGTTGCCCCGCCCTACCTCCACCTTCTCCACTTCCTTCCCGAATCCTGCCCTGCCTTACCTCCACTTCCACCATATCCCCAGCCCCCACCACACTGGCAGAGATACAGAGGTGACCTCTTATGCGTCTCCTGGAAGGGGTATGTTGGTCTTGCCCCCGCCACCATGGAGACCTGTGATACCTACAGTCATTCAGTCTGTCAATCCTATTTATTTTATAGAGCACCGTACTTAACACTTGGGAGAGTACAATATAACAGTCAATAGACACATATCCTGCCCACAGTGAAGCAGCATGAAAAGAGCAAGGCCAAGGCCCTGGGAGTGAGTAGACTTGTGTTCTAATCCTGCCTCCACCACTTGTCTTCTGGGTGTCCTCGGGCAAGTCACTGAACACTGTGCCTCAGTTTCCTCATCTATAAAATGAGAATGAAATATCTGTCTTCCCTCCCCCATAGAGTGTGAACCCCATGTGGGACAGGAACTGTGTCTGATCTAATTGTCTTGACTCTACCTCAGTGCTTAATAAGGTGCTTAGCTCAGAGCAAGTGCTTAGTAGATACCACAATTATTATTCATGATTATTATTAATGATTATTCATTCATTCATTCAATCATATTTATTGTATGGTTACTGTGTGCAGAGCACTGTACTAAGCACTTGGGAGGTACAATTCCGCAACAAATAGAGACAATCCCTGCCCACAATGGGCTCACAGTCTAGAAGGGGGAAGAGAAACATCAAAACAAGTAAACAGGCATCAGTAGCATCATTAGAGAAGCAGCAAGGCCTAGTGGATAGAGCATGGGCCCGGGAGTCAGAAAGACCTGGTTTCTAATCCCAGCTCTGCCACTCACCTGCTGTGTGACCTTGGGCAAGTCACTTCACTTCTCTGTGCCTCAGTTTCCTCATCTGTAAATTGGGGATTAAGAGTGTGAGCCCCACTGAGCAGGAGCAGAAGAAGCAAACCCCTTGTAAGTGATCGTGGGCAGAGGGCAGGTCTCTAAAAGGGACTGTGTCCAACCCGATTAACTTGTATCTACCCCAGCTCTTGCCTGGCACATAGTAAGCACTAAACAAATACCATAATTATTATTCATGATTATTACCTGGCCTGACCCGTGGTAATTGCTGTGAGTTGGCAGACAGGTAATTGCTGTGAGTTGGCAGACATGGGGTAGGCAGGACTCTAGTGAAAACATCATGGCATAGTGGAAAGAGTACAGGCCTGGGAATCAGAGGACCTGGGTTCTAATCCCAGCTATGCCACTCGTCTGCTGAATGACCTTGGGCAAGTCACTTAATTTCTCCATGCCTCAGGTACCTCGTCTGTAAAATGTGAACAAAAACTGTAAGTACCATTTGGGACAGAGATTGTGTCTGACCTGATTAGCTTGTATCTAATCAAGTGCTTAGTACAGTACCTGGCACATAGTAAACTCTTAACAAATACCATTACAAAAAAAAATGCTCTCCAGGGTGGGGGACAAAGGGGAATGGCTTTAATAATAATAATTATTACTATTATTATGGTATTTATTACATGCTTAACTACATGCCAGGCACTGTACTAAGTGCCGGGGTGGATACAAGTAAATAGGGTTGGGTCCAGTCCCTGTTAGAGACCTGCACACTGGCCAGGATCACTTACAAGGGGTCTGCTCCCTCTGTTTCTGCTCAGTAATTTCCTCCGGGGCCCCAGGACCTCCTGCTGTGATTGGACCAGGAAGTTGTACTTGCAGGAAGTTTACCTCTTCATCAATGCCAGGGAAACCCCTGGCAGAACGGAGCGTACCCCAGCCCCAGCCCCCAAGATTCCCTTGGGAAAATTTCCCGGTTCAAGGTGTCTCCATGAGCACCATCTTCCCCTGCTCTGTAATAATAATTAAGAGTAAGAATGATGGTATCTGTTAAGCGCTTACTATATGCCAAGCTCTGTTCTAAGCACTGAGGTAGATATAAATTAATCAGGTTGGACACCGTCCCTGTCCCACATGGGGCTGTTATTCTTAATCCCCATTTTCCAGATGAAGGAACTGAGGCCCAGAGACTTTAAATGATTTGCCCAAGGTCACCCAGCAGACATGTGGCAGAGCTGGGATTAGAACCCAGGTCCTTCTGACTCCCAGGCCCATGCGCCATCCACTAAGCCCTAGCCTGTGAGCTCCTTGTGGGCAGGGAATATCACCGTTTATTGTTGTATTGTACTTTCCTAAGTGCTTAGTACAGTTCCCTGTACTAAGTGTTTAATAAATACGATTGAATAAATAATTGAATAAGCTGGAAGGTCACATTTCTCAGATGGGTTTTGTGCCCCTCCCTTGGCCACGTGTCCCCCAAGATGAAGCAGACTTCCCAGGCACCTGGGCTGATGCGGTATAAAGCAAGAGAGAGAGAGGGAATGTATTAATAAATAATGTATGGATAAAGTGTGGCCGGCTGGAAAGAGAATGGGCTCCAGGAGTCAGGGGATCTGGGTTCTAATCCCAGCTCTGCTCTGCGACTGCTGTGTGACTTTGGGCCAATCCGATCCCGCCAGAGAACACGATTCTTCCCTTCTAGCCAAGCGAGGCAATTAGCATCGGCATTGTGGTGTTGAGCTAGGCAAATGACATCGGCATTAGATACCAACAGTTATATTCAATATCTGCTCTGCCGTTTGGCACATAGTAAACACTTAAGTAATGTCATTATTTTCATTATTTTTCAAGTGCTTAGTACAGACTATTGCTCTCAGGAGGTGCTCAGTAAATCTCATGACTATTACTGCTGCTGCTGGAATGGAGAAAGGATTGCAGCCATGCAAGATGTTTGCCATCACGGTAGCAATGGGGTAAAGAGATAAAAGGGTCCATTGGAAACCAAGTCACTAAACTGGTTAGTTGGTAGGTTGGTCAATAAATTGCTGAGGAGTACCCAGGCGCTATCCTAAAGAAACCCCAAACTTCCACCAAGCCCTTAGAACAGCGCTCTGCACATAGTAGCAGCATGGCTCAGTGGAAAGAGCACAGGCTTGGGAGTCAGAGGCCGTGGGTTCTAATCCCAGCTCTGCCACTCATCAGCTGTGTGACTTTGGGCAAGTCACTTCACTTCTCTGCGCCTCAGTTCTAATCCCGGCTCTGCCACTTATCAGCTGTGTGACTTTGGGCAAGTCACTTCACTTCTCTGGGCCTCAGTTACCTCATCTGGAAAATGGGAATGAAGACTGGGAGCCCCACGTGGGACAACCTAATTACCTTGTATCTACCCAGTGCTTAGAACAGAGCTCGGCACATAGTAAGCACTCAACAAATACCAAAATTATTCTTAGTATTATTATTATAGTAAGCACTCAATAAATACCATTTATCTATTGATTGATTCCATCCCGCCTGCAGGACCAAAGTGAACCCACCAACACTGCCCAAGAAGGTAATAATGATAATAATAATAATAATAACAGTATTTGTTAAGCACTTACTATGTGTCAGGCACTATTCTAAGTGCAGGGGAAGATCCAAGATAATCGAGCTGTACATAGTCCCTGTCCCACACAGGGCTCACAGCCTTAATCCCCATTTTATAGGTGACGTAACTGAGGCCCAGAGAAGTGAAGTGTCCTTCCCAAAAGTCACACAGCAGACAAGTGGAGGAGTCAGGATTAGAACCCACATCCTTCTGACTCCCAGGTCTGTGCCCTTTCCATTAGGCCACACTGCTTCTAGTAGTAGCGATAGTAGTATTCATTTAGTGCTGAGTGTGCAAAGCACTGTACTAAGAGCTGGGAAAGAATATATGGGTGGAATTAGTCATGGCCCCTGGCCTCCATGGACCTCAAAATATAAAATAATAATAATAATGTTGGTATTTGTTAAGCACTTACTATGTGCCAAGCACTGTTCTAAGCACTGGGGGAGATACAAGGTCATCAGGTTGTCCCACGTGGAGCAAGAGGACAGTCCTAAAAGATAGTGGCATTCTGTGTCACTTCCTACTGACTTTTTTGCTTTTAATTTGTGTATTCAAAATGTATCCCCATCCCTTATGCTGTTTTAATGTTTTATTGTTTCAGCGTGGCTTAGTGGAAAGAGCATGGGCTTGGGAGTCAGAGGTCAGGGGTTCTAATCCCGGCTCTGCCATGTGTCTGCTATATGACCCTGAGCAAGTCACTGCACTTCTCTGTGCCTCACTTAGCTCATCTGTAAAATGGGGATTAAGACTGAGCCCCACATAGGACAACCTGATTAGAACAGTGTTTGGCACATAGTAAGCACTTAACAAATACTATCATTATTATTGTTATTATTTTTATTTCACTGCCGTTTCCAGCCTACCCCCACCTCATCTATATTTATAGATTGTGAACCCCTCAAGAGACAGGGATTGTATCCAATTCTCCCCTGTGTTCTCTCTTCCAGTGCTTAGCACAGTGCTGTGCACTCAGGGCTTAATAATCCCTATTACCACCGCTACTAGGTAGGGGACAGGCCAGCTAAAAATTGGACCACCCTCTGTAAAACCAGACAACCCCTGGGAAGTGGTGGGCTGGAAACTGAGTGGGAAAGGAGCTGGGCCAGACTTCTTAGAGGCAGGCAGACACTTGCCTGAGTCCTACAGAGTACGTTCGACCAATGGCGTTGAGGGAGGCAGTGTGGCCTAGTGGTTAAAGCACGGGGTTGGGAACCAGAGGATGTGGGTTCTAATCCTGGCTCTGCTGCTTGCCTGTGGTGTGACCTTCAGCAAGTCACTTCACTTCTCTGTACCTCAGTCTCCTCAGCTGTAATTTGGGGATTCAATGCCTGTTGTCCCTGTCCCACTTGGACAGGGGACTCTGTCCCACCTGATTAACTGGTTTCAACTCCAGTTAGTAAAACAGTGCTTGACACAGTGTAAGCGCTCAATAAATACCATTACGGCACTTCCTTAAAAGGGGACTCACTGGACTTTCCCAATCCTTCCTCCCCCTTGTGATATCACATAGGACATTCCCAACCTCCAGATGCTCCACTTGAACCTTGGATCTTCCATCCATTGACCCAGCATGATAATAATGATAATGGTGGTATTTGCTATGTGCTTGCTATATGCCAAGCCCTGTACTAAGCGCTGGGATAGATGCAGGATAATCAGGTCCCATATGAGGATCACAGAATAAATAGGAGGGAGAAGAGGTATTTTATCCCAATTTTACAGTTGTGGAAACCGAGGCACGGAAAAGTTAATGACTGGCCCAAGGTCACACAGAAGACAAATAGCAGAGCTGGGATTAGAATACAGATCCTCTGACCCTCAGGCCCGTGTTTTTTTCCACTAGACCACCCTGTTTCTCATGATGGGAATTTACCCGGCCTGCAGTGGGTTGCCGAGGGATGGAGGTGGGGGAGGGTACCCTCACCATGGGGAAGAGTTGAGTTTAAGTTCATTCTTATTCCCTTCCTCCCAGCATTGTTCACTGTGACATAATCTGGATGGATCTCAGTTCCCTGTCTTGGCAAGGTCTTAAAACCCCCAGATAACCCCCAAGCCTCCTTTTAACTCAGCACGTTCCACCCACCACTCTCACCAAAGTGACTGTTTTGAGTTTGACCTCCGTCTAGTCACTCCCTGGAGAGGGAAGTTAATGAACAGGGAAAGGGGAAGGAGGAAGAGGAGGAGGAGAAGCCCAGGTAAAACAGTCCCAGGAGAACTGCCAGGGTGGAGAGGCTTGGCACCAGTCTGTCCCAAATCTCAGACTTTGGGCTTCACGCTCTGCCTTCTCTCTTCTTTGGTTCCGATGGACTCAGGGAGTACAGGACTTTTGTTTAGGGGAAATGAAATCTAAGAGAGGAAGCAGATAAGCCAAGCTTGTTATGACATGTGCCAACCCCGTGTGTCAGAGGAAGACCCCAGCACAGTGTGGGAAATATCTCCATCTCCACAGGTCCGGCCACTCACTGGGGCCCTGAAATCAATCAAGCGACAGGATTAAAGGAAAACCAGGCAGCAGGCTGTAGGAAAATCAGGTGGCGGGACAAATGAGACGTTTCTGAGTCTCTGTCTGTACATGTTCATTCCTTTCTGTGTCACCGTCATAGGGCTTGGGGGAAACATTAACTCTAGTGAGAAGGAGGGTGAGAGGAGACAGTAAGATGCCAGAGGAGGAGAGGCCTCGTGCCCTCTTATGCTCCATCTTTACCGTGTGGGGTGAGCAGGTTGTGCCTTTGTTTGGAACGGCTATGATTTTCTGTTTGAGTATTTTTGTGCGCATCAGACTGCCTCTTCCCTCTGTCCCTCCCCATGGCACTCGAGGCTGGGTATATGTGTGTGTGTGTGTGTAGGTACTTGTATATGTGGGGTACATATGTGTATGTGCTCGTGTATATATGGGTGAATGTGTACATGTGGGTGAATGGTGAGCGTGTGTGTACATGCATATGCTCCGGTGCCCCATCTTCCCCATCAGACTTCTGCAGCTGCCACCTCCCCCTGTCACTGCATCAAGCAGGCAGCCCAATCAGGCCTGTGAGACAAGAAGCAGTGTGGCTCAGTGGAAAGGGCATGGGCTTAGGTGTCAGAGGTTGTGGGTTCTAATCCCGGCTTTGCCACTTGTCAGCTGTGTGACTCTGGGCAACTCACTTAACCTCTCTGTGCCTCAGTTGCCTCATCTGTGAAATGGGGATTAAGACGGTGAGCCCCACGTGGGACAACCTAATTACCTTGTATCTCTTCCAGTGCTTAGAACAGTGCTTGGCACATAGTAAGGGCTTAACAAATGCCATCATTATTATTATTATTGGCTTCAGTCAAGGGGTTTGGGTGATGAAAGACTCTACAGCTCCTTCCTTCCCACTCCTTCCCGCCCCCCACCTCCCCATCTCACACACTTACGTTCAACCCCAGTCGGGGTCCCTGCTATTGAGGTCTGACCTGGTTTAGCCCCCTGCCTGCCTGACTCCTCTGCCGTGCTGTCCCGCAGCCCCTGTTCAAGAACGTGATCACCAAGGCCTGGATCTCCTCAGACACGCTGGAGCCCATCATGGAGAAGGTCGTGAAGTTTGACAAACACTTGAAGCACCTGAGCCAGCCTCTTAAGAAGGTGGGTTTCTGTTGCAGTAGGTGCCGTCCCCCAGGCAGTGTGGCCTACTGGAAAGATGGAGGGCCTGAGGATCAGAGGTCCTGGGTTGTTTTTTGGTTTTTTTTGTAATGGTGCTCGTTAAGTGCTTACTATGTGTCAAGCACTGTTGTAAGCACTGGGGTAGATACAAGGTAATCGAGTTGTCCCACTTGGGCCTCACAGTCTTAATCCACATTTTACAGATGAGGTAACTGAGGCACAGAGAAGTTAAGTGACTTGCCCAAATCCACATAGCAGACAAGTGGCGGAGGTGGGATTAGAACCCACATCCTCTGACCCCCAAGACTGGGCTCTTTTCATTTAGCCACGCTGCTTCTACTCAGCACTGACACGTGCCTGTTGTGTGACCTCAGACGAGTCACTAACCTTCTTTTTGCCTCAGTTTCCTCATCGTTTTTGTTTTAAGGTGTTTGTTTAGTGCCTGCTTGTTTGTTTTATGGCATTTTACAGTGCCTGGCACATAGTAAGCGCTTAATAAATACCTTGTTATTATTATAATTAAGTGTTTACTATGTGTCAAGTGCTGTTCTAAGCGCCAGTATCTACTTAACTTAAGCCACTTAACTTCTCTGTGCCTCAGTTACCTCATCTGTAAAATGTGTTAAATGTGTCAGGTTGGACACAGTACCTCTCCCACTCAGGGCTCACAAGTCTACGTAGGAGAGAGTAAGATGTAATCCCCATTACTAATATGTCAGACGACTCTACTAAGCACTGGGGTAGTTATAAGATAGTCAGTCCATGTCCCACATGGGTCTCAGAGTCTTAATCCCCATTTTACTGATGAGGTAACTGAGGCACAGAGAATTAAGTAATTTGCCCAAGGTCACACAGCAGACAAGTGGCAGAGCTGCAATTAGAACCCAGGTCCTTATGACTCCCAGGGCCAGACTCTTTCCACTAAGCCACGATGCTTCTCTCCTGTAAAATGAGGATCAAACTCCTGTTCTCCATCCTACTTAAGCTGTGAGCCCCATGGGGGACAGGGACTGTGTCTGACCTGATTATGTTATATCTACCCCAGTGGTTAGTACAGAGTTTAGCACGTAGTAAGCACTTAACAAATATCCCTATTTCCATAATTATTATCATGATTATAATCATAATTAATAATAAGGACAATATTAATTGTGACATTTGTTAAGCGCTTACTATGTGCCAGGCACTGTACTAAGTGCTGGGGTGGACACAAGTAAATGTTGGACATGGCTCTCCCCACAGAGCACATGGGTCCAGTTTGCTTCCCAGGGTTTGCCTCCTTACCTTGTCGTGAAAAGAAAGCATGTCATGAAAAAGAAGCAGCATGGCCTAAAGGATAGAACCCAGGCCTGGAAGTCAGAGGACCTGAGTTCTCGTCCTGGCTCCACCACTTGTCTGCTGTGCAACTCTGTGCAACTGACTTGATTCCTCTGTGCCTCAGTTACCTCACCTGTAAAATGGGGATTAAGACTGTGAGCCCCATGTGGGTCAGGGACCGTGTCCAACCCCAGTATCTACCCCAGCGTTTAGAACAGTCCCTGGCACATAATAATTGCTTAACAATACTATATTTTAAAAAAAGAGGTCTCAACCCACTGTTGTAAAATCTCCCTAAAATAAAGCCTCTCTCAGGAAGCTCCCCCAGCCCCTTCAGTGGTTGGGAAAGGGGTCTCATGAAAGACAAATTATAGGCGGTGGGGTTCCCACAGACTCCTCCTCATCGTCTCACTGCCGGAGCAAAAGTAGCTCATGTGTCAGAGGCATAAGCACCTAGGCTCCTCAGGCCCAAGCTGGGTCCAGTACATCTCCGGAACCCATCATCATTCTCACCCACGGAGTGCCCACGGATATGGAAAAGGTGAGCACCGAGCCTTTAATCCCAGAGTAGCCTCTGAAGGAACCAGCGGGATAATTATGGAGCAGGCATCCGGCCGCTCCTCTAGCCGGAGGACAGGACGGCACCACCATCCTTCCTGTCTCACAAGCCCGGAACCTTGGCGTTATTCTTGACTCCTCTCTCTCATTCAATCCACGTAGTCAATCCATCACTAAATCCTGTCAGTTCTACCTTCACAACATCTCTAAAATCCACCCCTTCCTCTCCAGCCAAACTTCTACCACTTTAAAAAAAGCACTTATCCCATCCCAGCTTGAATACTGTATCAACCTCCTTGCTGACCTCTCTGCCTGCTGTCTCTCCCCACTCCAGTCCCTACTCCACTCTGCCGTTCGGATCGTTTTCCTTCGAAAACACTCAGACCGTCTTTCCTCACTCTTCAAGAAACTCCAGTGGTTGCCCCTCCATCTCTGCATCAAAGAAAAACTCCTCACCATGGTCTTTAAATCAGTCAATCACCTTGAACCCTTCTACCTCACCTCACTACTCTCCTACTACAACCCAGCCCACACACTTCTCTCCTCTAATGATAACCTTCTCGCTGCACCTCGATCTCATCTATCTCGTCGCCAACCTCTCGCCCACATCCTGCCTCTGACCTGGAATGCCCTCCCTCCTCAGTAAGGCAGACAATTCCTCTCCTCTACTTCAAAGCCTGACTGAAGGCACATCTCCTCCAAGAAGCCTTCCCTGACTAATCCCTTCTCTCCTCTTCTCCCACTCCCTTCTTCATCTCCCTGACTTGTTCCCTTCATTCATCGCCCCCTCCCAGCCCGACACTTATGTAATTGATTTATTGACTGATTGATTGATTCATGTATAGTAATGTCTGTCTCCCCCTCTGGACTGTAAACTCATTGTGGGCAGGGAATTTGCTGGTTTTTTCTTATACTGTACTCTCCCAAGTTCTTAGTACAGTGCTTGGTAAATAGTAAGCGCTCAATAAATATCATTGAATAAATAAATGAATGAAAGGACAGGGTAGAAGTGGGAAGGAGGGAGGGAGGGAGGGAGAGAGACACATCCAGGCACTGTCTTTTCTGCAGTAGCTGGACCTCGTGGGGGAACCTAGTGACATTTGGATTCCTCTCTGCAACCCCCTCCACAACTCTCCCCAAAACTTTATACATCCAATCCTTGATTATCCAAGGTGGGATGACTCAATCAATCAATCAGTCAATCAGTAGTATTTACTGAGGGCTTACTGTGTACAGAGCAATCAATAAATCATATTTATTGAGCATTTACAATATGCAGAGGCCGTTAACTCATTCTGGGCAGGGAATGTGTCACTTTATTGTTATATTGTACTCTCCCAAGCACTTAATATAGTGCTTTGCACACAGTAAGTGCTCAATAAATACGATTGAATAAAGGCAGAGCACTGTACTAAGCGCTTCAGAGAGAACACTACAACAGTATTAGCAGACATGTTCCCTGCCCATAATGAGCATACGGTCTTCAGCGGGAGAAGGGCAACGATAAGAATAAATGGAGCCCTGTACTAAGCACTTGAGAAAGTACAATAAAGTAAGTAAATACAATCCCTGTCCTGAAGGACCTTACAGTCTGGTGAGGGAATCAGACACCAAAATAAAATACAGGTAAGGGAAGAAACCAAGTATAAGTGCTGGTTGACCTGAGGCAAGTCACTTAACTTCTCTGGGCCTCAGTAATCTCATCTGTAAAATGGGGATTAAGACTGTGAGGCCGCATGTGGGGCATGGACCTTGTCCAATCTGATTAGTTTATATCTACCCCTGAGCTTAGTACTGTGCCTAGCAAATGGTAAACACTTAATATATACCTTAAAAAGAAGCGTGAGCTAGGTTGTAGTGAGAGAAGAGCAAGGATACATAGCAGGGAGAGCTTTGGGTGCTTTAAAATCAATGGTGAGGAGGAATTTCTGCTTGATAAGGAGATGGATGGGTAACCATTAGAAGTATTTGACGACTGGGGATATGTGCAAATAAATATTTTTTAGAAAAATGATCCGGGCAGCAGAGTGAAGTATGGACTGGAGCGAGGAGAGGCTGGAGGCAGGGAGCTGATCCAGTAGTTGAGATGGAATATTACAAATGCTTGAACCAGTGTGGAGCTGTTTGAGTGGAGGAAAAGGAGTGAATTGTGGAGATGTTGAGGAGATAAACTCGACGTGATTAGTGACTGAATATGGGAGCCGAAGGAGAGTGATGAGTCATGGGTAATTCCTAGATTAAGGTCTCTTTATACAACATTGCCTCGACTCTTTTGAACACTAAAAGAAGAGGTTATGAGAAGAAGGGCTGTAAAGAGAAACTTCACAGATGGAGCCGCTGGTGGGCTAGTAGAACTGACCTGTCTTCCCTTCAGGAGAGCCTGAAAGATGTCCACAGGTGTGTGGTGAGAAAGTACATTGAGCAGATACTAAATCCAAAGAAGAGGATGAGCGGGAGTGACCGGTTGGACACTGCAGTCAAAATGAGTCAGGAATCCCAAGCCATCCGTGCCACCTTCGAAGGCCTGGTGAGTCCAAGATGGTCAAACCCATGAGAACACCTGGGAAGCTTGGAGGTAGCATCAGAGAAGTAAGATGTTCCTTCCCAAAATATGAAGATGGGGGTCCAAGAGGGCAACGAGCTCACTATTCAGTTAGTCAATCAAAAGTACTGAGCTCTTACTGTGTGCAGAGTACTGTACTAAGCGCTTGGGCGAGTACAATATAAACAATTTGACAGACACATTTCCTGCCCACAGTGAGCTTACAGTCTACAGTCTAGATCTTCCAAGCATCCTGGTGCTCCTGCCAGAGATGGGGCTGATCGGAAGGGCTGGGAATGGGTTGTCACTCAGGGACCTAAAATGTTTCTTGGGCCTGGGCCGGATCCTGGAGTTCTGCAGGGAACCTGTTTGCTAATTCTGTTGTATTGTACTCCCCTAAGTGCTTAATAAAATGCTCTTCACATAGTAAGCGCTCAATAAATATCACTGATTGATTCACACTGCAGGGGTTGAATTAGTACTCCCCCCTAGTTGATGAATATGGTGTTGCACTGGGGTCTTGGAGAGAAGGAAGCTAGGTTGGTAAAGAGGAGGAGAGCGGGAGAGAGGGGACTACCCTCAAAACCATTTGGCCAGTTGACTAAAGAGAGGTGAGAGTCAGGCAGAGAAAGAGGACTAGAAATAGGTACCCAGATAGGGACAGATAAAGTTAGGCAGAAAATCAGAGGGGCAAGAGACAGACAGACAGACAGGCCAATGGGAGAGACAGGCAGAGACACCTAAAGGGGGAGAGATGGAAGGACAGAAAAGGGAGACTTGGCAGAGGCAGGAGGGAGACAGAGCAACAGGAAGGCCTGGAGAGGGTTTGCTGACAGCCAGCATCGATATGACATTTAATGGCTGGGGCTTGCCAGGTCACGGGTGGGTTGGGTAATTACAAGCCTTCCTGCAGTTTCTCTGTAGTTTGGGTACACGGCGAAGACAAACATGGGCATGGCATGGTGTCTGGGGAAAAGTAGCTCTGCACGACCATAGCAAACCAGCTCAGAGTTGGGCATTTGTGAGTCTTCAGGGACCCCTGAAGCAAGGCCTGAGGCTCGGGGCAGGAAGCGGGCTGGCCTCTGCTCCAGCTAGTGCCCACAGCACCAGGTCCAGGAGAGGGTAATGCCCTAGAGAGGAAAGCAGGACTGCCCGTCCTTGATCTTGGACAAGGGGTGGGGACCAAAAGGGGTGGAGCTGCGAGAGGGTGGGGCATATATGGAACCCCCAAGAGTGGAGCTCTGAGAGGGTGGAGCTTGGGTGTGACTCTAAGTGGGCAGGGGACCAGTTTATTCCACTTGACCAAATGTAAACCCCAGTTGCCTAGCATCCCAACATACTGCACCAGGCAAAATCTGTTCCATCTGTTTCCTAAGGCTGGCCCAGCCTCCTCACCGCCTAAAAGTTATTGTGAGCACTTTCAGGGTTCCAGGAATTGGGGCCCTCATCTCCCCCTCACCCAAATGGCAGGATTCTGATGGGCCCTCTTGCCTCCAGGGCTCCGACGCCAGCTGGATTGACTCGGCCATCCCATGCCTCTCAGACATCCTTGGGGAGAAACAGAAAGACAACATTAAGAAACACATCGAAAAGCTGGTTGGAAATTATCCGGATGTCAGGTGGGCAACTGCAGAGCCTTTGGAAGGGGACTTGGATTTAGAAACAGCATGACCTAGTGGATAGAACAAGGGCCTGGGACTCAGAAGGACCTGGGTTCTATTCCTGACTCTGTCATTTGTCTGTTGCGTGACTTTGAGTAAGTCACATAACTTCTCTGTGCCTCAGTTAAGTCATCTGTAAAATGGGGATTAAGACAGTGAGCTCCATGTGGGACATGGAGTGTGTCCCCGCTGATTAGCTTGTATCTACCCCAGCGCTTAGTACAGTGCCTGGCACATAGTAAACACTTAACAAACACCATAAAAAAATTAAGGGAACAGACTCTAATCACATGTGCATAGGGGTATGTGTGTGTTGTGGGGGGAGTGGGAGTGAGGGAGGGGGCGTGTACTTTCAGGTGTTTGCATGTGTGGTGGGTGGGTGTGCATGTGAAGTTTGGCAGCCAAAAGGCTGTGGGTAAGCACTCATTCATTCGGTAGTATTTATTGAGCTCTTACTCTGCGCAGAGCACTGTACTAAGCGCTTGGAATGTACAATTCGGCAACCGATAGAGACTCGTGTAGAGGAGTAGGAGTAGCCACGGCATTTATTGAGCACCTACTCAGTATTGTACCCTGCACTAGATGCTTGGGAAGTTAAGTATGCTTAAGTGGTCTGTTCCTTGCCCTCAAGGAGCTTACAACTTGAACGGGAAGGGGTGTAAACATGAAAAATGGATGTGACTGGTCAGTTTCATCGTAGAGCAATAGACAGGAGTTTGGCATGTGGTTAGAACTTCCTGAGGATGCAATTGGTTTGTAAACAAAGAAACAAATTGCCTTTCTGAGACAATTTCACTGTGGGGAGCTAGGCCGGTTGATCTTTCCCAAGATCCTATTGACCTGGGAGCTGAAGGAGAGCAGAATTTTGCTCCAGTTTCTCTGGATGCCAGGAGCTGAGAAGGATCCCCTGCAGAGATAGAGAACCAGAGCAGGGAAACTGGGGTCCCTTTCTGGACTGGCCTTCTCCTGCCACATCTTGGTCTCCAAACCACGACCTCCCACCTTCCATCAACCTCCACTCAACTACCCAACTCCCCTCCACCCCCCTACTCCCTGACCCTTCCCAAAGCCACTTGTCCTCGCGGCCTGAGCAGCAGCCCGGGAGTCAGGCGATCTGAATCCCAGCCCCTGCTCCGCCACTGGGCCATTGTGTGACTGGGAGTGAGTCACTAGTTTTGCTGAGATTCAGATTTTCCCTCTGTAAAGAGAGCCATCCCCACCCTTCCCCATGGAGGAGGGAACCAGGGCCAGAGTGGGGAGAGGCCACTGGACTCTTAGGGAACCGGGGGCTTACAAAGCCCCCCAGACCACTAGCAGTGAGAACGGAAGGGCTGGCTGCAGGGGATGCAGGGAATTCTTTCCCAGGTGGCAGGAGGCAATGAGAGATGGCTGAAAATGAAACCCGATGTGTGGCGCTCAATACATCCTCTATAACTAAGAACAGCTTATTATGAAAGGGCAGTTTATAAGATTGAAGCTAAATCCAGCAGTCTTCAGGAAACTCCTAAATCTTCCCTGGCTTGGGTGGCTCTGTCATCTGAGGTCATGGGAAAGGCTTGTCCAGGCCCCACCCCTGAACCCGGAAACCATCCCATTGCCACGGCTCTGACTTCCAACCCCACCGGGTCCCTGCCAGATGAAGTGGAGCTGAGACTGCATCCTCCAGGACCATATCCTCCCGGCCACCTGGATCCCCAGCAGGGGTGTGTGGTCCGGCAAGCCCGCCCCCGACTGCCCCTCAGCCAGAGCAGGACCGGGACACCCAGGAGCAGGAAAAACAAAGGGCCACCCTGGGCGAAGATGGGGGTTCAGGCCAGATGCAAGTGGGGAGGGATGGGAACTATGGGCTCCTTTTTGCTGAGAGGACTTTTGCGCTTTGACTCCACGGGTCATTTTTAGAGGTGGTCCTGAGCCCTGATGGGACATGAGTGTTATCGGGAAAGGTAAGGAGGTGGAAGAGGAAAGAGGAGAGCATTGAATGGAATTCAAAGGGGATCCAGATGGCCAGCTCCTTTCGGCAGCCTGGAGACCATCAGACAATGGGACAACTCCTCCTAGATCCCCCCAGTCCTCCGGCCCCCTCGAGAAGGAGACAAAGTCACCTTGGCTCATTCCCTCTGGGGAGGACCTCCTCTGAGTCAGTGTCTCTGGGGTCCTCTGGCCCATTATGTGTGTTTCTGTCAGGGGTGGAGAGGAGGCTAGGTATAAGGAACTGGTCTGGCTTTCTGTTTGCATATGTGAAACCTGGAATTGTGGTATTTAAGTGCTTACTCTGTGTGAAGAACTGTACTAATCTCTGCGGTACATACAATGTAAGCAGATCGGACACAGTCCTTGTCCCATGGGGGCCTCAAATTCTAAGAAACAGGGTGAACAGGTATTTTATCCCCATTTTTATAGATGAGGGAACTGAGGTACAGAGAGGTTGAATGGTTTGTCCAAGGTCTTACATCAGGGAAGCGGCAGAGCCAGAATTAGAACCCAGGTCCTCTGACTCCCAGACTCACACTCTTTCTACAAGGTCATGCTGCATCTCAGCAGCATTTGTGTGTGTGTTTGTGTGTGTGAGCTTTTCTTGTCTTCCCCGCATTGGATTGACAGCAGGGATGGTGTCTTCTCCTCCTCCCTCTGTCCCCCCTGCTTAGTACCCAGCCCAAGGCTCTGCTTCTAAGGGGCGTCTGGCAGGGCCTGGGTTGGGCCTTTCGGACTGTATCTGGTGGGGGGGTGGTCTCCTGCCTACTGTCCCTTTCCCCGTGTAATGGCATCCTGAAACCCAGGGCAGCTGTTCCATTTTAGTTCATCTCAGCACACTGGGCCTAGGCTGGCAGGGATGGCTTTCTGGGAGCAGGGGTTGAGCCCTGGGCAATTGGGAGGAGGAGGAGGAGGAGTGGGAGCGGAAGGTGCATGGGGGGTGGCGGGGGGAGGAGAAAGGGGAAATGGATTCTTTCTAAAGCAGGAAACCTTCCTGGAGGAGAATCTGTGGAAATCCCCCCCATCGTCCCTTCTCCCACCTCCTGGGTGGCGGGAGGGGGAATCCAATCACAGTTCCCCCTGACGCTGGCCCTCAACTCCTCATCCCTAGCCCCTCTAGACTGTAAGCTCACTGTCAGCAGGGAATGTTCATTCATTCATTACAATGTATTTATTGAGTGCTTACTATGAACAGAGCACTGTACTAAATGCTTGGAATGTACAATTCGGCAACAGATAGAGACAATCCCTGCCCAACAATGGATTCACAGCCTAAACTGGGGAGACAGACAACAAAACAGAACAAATAGTCTGGTGTCAATATCATCAAGATAAATACAATCATAGATATATACAAATCATGAACAAAATAGAGTAATAAATAGTATATACAAATATGCACGTGTGTCTGGTTATTATTATATTGTACTCTCCCAAGTGCTTAGTACAGTGCTCTGCATACAGTAAGGGCTTAATAAATACAATTGAATGAATGAACAAATGAGTGAAAGAATGAATAGTCTCAGGAGCCAGCCCGGCCCAGCATGACAGGGTACCACATGGAGGTGTCTACCGGGTGCGGTCTCAGGGTGGATCCTGGGATATCACTTCGCTTCCCAAGCTCTGATTCGCCCCACAGCCTCCTTCCCAGCTCCTGCTGGGCAAACTGGAAAGCTGGGGAGTCGGGAGGAAGCTAACCAGGTTAATCCCTGTGTCTGATGTGTCGTCTCCACAGGAGGGAGCATCTGGTCGCCATCCTCTCTCTCAGGAAGCTGGGGCTGAGACGAAAGCAGGAGATCCTGCAGCACGCTGAGAGGCTGCTGAGGGCCTCCCAGGCTGCCACAAGAGAGGCCGAGCCCCAGGACCGGACACTGTTTGCAGAGATCAAGATCCCCTCCTTCATGGGCTCCTTCAGAAACAGCATGCACAGGCCTCCAAGGTGCCAAGGTGCCCAGCCGCGGGCCCAGGAGTGTCTGTGCCTGCCGGTATCCTTCCGGTCCTGGACTAAGGCTGAATCGTCAGAGGACACGAGCCCGGGGGCCGCAGAAGGGCTTGGGAGGGAAGTCCCGGGGTGCTAAGTCCCCCAAGATTGTGAGATTAGAGGCCCTCCTCACCCCCCATCCTTGAGGCACCTTCCCCTCCACTGTCCCTGCCATCAGTCCCTTTTCCTTCAGCTTCAGGGTTTCTCTGGAGCCAGTAAGGGCCTGCACCATCCCTGTGAATTCCCTGCCCCACCCTGGGCATAGTCAGTGGGTGTGTGGGGATTGGGAGAGAGGCAGGTAATCCTGAGTCCTGTGTCCCCCCCAGGCACAGAACTCAGAGCAGCCCCTCCTCCTCCACATCAAAGGCTCTTGAGAATCCAACCAGTGATTCTAAGCTCTTTGGGTGATGGGAACTGGAGGAAGCAGGGCCCTGTCCTAGACACTTTGGGATCCTGGCTGAGATGCACTGTCCCTGCTATCCACTGGTCTAAACTCCCCCAACCCCTAGGGATTGCAGTGAGTACAGGGAACTGTAGGCAATGGAAAGGGATAATAGCAGGGAGCTGTCAATCAATCAATAAATCATAATTATTAAACATTTACCATGTGCAGAGCACTGAAATAAGTGCTTGGGAGAGGACAGTGTATCATGTTCCCTACCCACAAGCTTAAAATGGCTCTCATCCTTCTCCTTCCTGGTCCTTTAACTCCCTTCCTCCCTCCACTCATTCATTCATTCAGTCATATTTATTGAGTGCTTATTGTATGCACAGCACTGTACTAAGCACTTGGAAAGTACAATTTGGCAACAGATAGAGACAATCACTACCCAAAAACAGGTTCACAGTCTAGAAGGGGGAGACAGACAACAAGACAAAACAAGTAAATGGGCATTGATAGCATCACTCCCTGCCAGGTATCACCAACTCCTGGATTGAGGCCAGGCTGGGAGAGGCACTGGGGTAGACAGGTGACGAAAAGGTCAATAAAGAAGCAGGTTCCTCCTTCTCCCTGTTTTTCGCTGAATCTGCCCCTATTTGATTGAGAATTCCATTCTGCTGGTCAGCAGAAAGTTCCATTTCCCTCCACCTGGTTCTCTGAGAACTCCATCCCATCTGTGAGCCTTCTTGGAGCCAATAATCTTTTCACAAGAGATTCTGCCTACTAATAAATTAGTGTATCCTGTGGCCTGTAACCCATGGGGGAAGAGAACTGAACACCAGCACCAGCTGAACCATGGAACCAATATCTGGTTTTCCAGAGCCTGATGATCCTGGGTGGAGATTATCCAGGAATCCCCTTCTCCACCCCTGTCTTCCCTCCTGCTCCCCACTTCCTTCCTTTAGGACAGTTAGCTGTTTCTAGCAGTTAGGGTGAGGGCCAAAACCCCAAACACACATATCCCTTTGAATAGGACCTGACTCTTGTGGCTAATTTTGTCGCCACGGGGAGTTTTTAGCGGGTGAGTGGATAGATCACAGGTCAGGAGGTCAGAGGACCTGGGTTCTAATCTCAGCTCTGCTACTTGACTGCTGTGTGACCCTGGACAAGTCACTTAACTTCTCTGTGCCTCAGTTCCCTCATCTGTAAAATGGGGATTAAAGCTGAGAGCCCTATGTGGGATTTGGACTGTGTCCAACCTGAATACTTTGTATCTGCTCCAGTGCTTAGTACAGTCCTGGCAAAGACTGTACAAATATAATGAAAAAAATAGGGAAAGCTAAAGGAACTGAATTAATTAAGACAGGGGTTAGTCTAGGGAATCACAAGTTCCCCATTTGGAGTCTGGAAACTGATGGGGATTGGATCCAGGTACCCCAGTTGTTTTGTGTTTTTTTTGTTTTTTGGGTTTGGGGGTTTTTTTGGATTTTTTTTTTTTTTTGGATTACCTGAAATAGTTTGGTTTTGGATACCTGCTGGTCCAGGTAATGTAGCAAGCATTCAGGTCATCGGTATCCTCCTGCGCTACGAAGTGGAGTCACAGCGAAGGATTCTCCAAGCGTCTGAAAGACCTAACTGAAGAGCTGAGACGTTCTCCTCGCACTCAACACCCACTTCACAATTGTCTCTCCAAGGTGACCTTGCCATGTTCAGAAGCAGACCCTAATTGGGCTGACTCATTATTCCTCTGCCCTCTCATCTTCCAGCTTGAGAAGCCCTGGGACTCTGTGGGACTCAGAGAGGGTCTGAGAGGGTTTTCATTCAAATGTATTTATTGAGCTCTGACTCTGTGCAGAGCACTGTACTAATTTTGATCCAGTCCTGCTAGGGACAAGCTGTGTGACCTCAGAGAAGTCACTCAATCTGTCTAATGGCCCCACTTTCCCATCTGCTAGGGACCAGTCTTGTTATTCTGAGGGAGGGCCATTGAACGTGGCTGCACTTTATTAAGAAATGATTAATCAGCGGTATTATTGAGCACTTACTGTGCACAGAACATTGTACTAAGCGCTCGGGAGAGTAAAATGCAATAGAGTTGGTAGACACATTCCCTGCCCAAGGTAATTCACAGCCCAGAAGGGGAGATGGACATGAATATAAGTAAATAATTTACTGATACCTACTCAGAACACACTGCATGGGACAACTGCTTGCTGCATATATGCTGTGAGCTTGAAACCAGAGAATCCTCTAACCTAGTGCTCCAGGGGTCAGGATCAAATTGCTCTGGCCCAGTTTTATTTATTTTAATGTCTGAGAAGAGGCTGTGAGAATAGGGCTATACTGTAAGCTCCTTGTGGGTAGCCCTATGTCTACTCACATGTCACATGATATGTCATGTCATATGTCTACTAACTTGAGAAGCAGCGTGGCCTAGAGAAAGTGCATGGGTCTGGGGCTCAGAGGAGCTGGGTTCTAATCCTGCCTCTGCCATGCTTTGTGACCATGGACAAGTCACTTTACTTCTCTGTGCCTCAGTTTCTTCCTCTGTAAAATGGGGATTCAATGTCTGCTTTCTTTCCTACTTAGACTGTGAACCCCATGTGGGATAGGGACTATGTCTGACCGGACTCTCTTGTATCTACCCCAAAGCTTAATACTGTGCATGGCAAATAGTAAGTGCTGAACAAATACCACAATTATTAATTATTATTAACTCTTTTGTGTTGTATTCTCCCAAATTCTTAGTACAGTCCTCTGCCCACAGTAAGCATTCAACAAATATGACATTAATAGCTATCTTATATCCTTTCCTGCAAGACAGCTCTGAGACACACTCCAGTTCCAGGAAGCTGAACTTCTCAGGAGCTGCTTACTCACTCTCCCAAAGGTGGTAGCTCTCTCTGCCAAGTGATGAGTACAGAGCCCTAGGAAACTGTGCTTGCATGTTGGACACCCACCATCTGTGCATGATTCGGTCTGTTCTGTTTTCATTCATACATTCAATAGCATTTATTGAGTGCTTACTATGTGCAGAGCACTGCATTAAGCGCTTGGAATGTACAATTCGGCAACAGAGACAAACCCTGCCTGGCTGCACTCTGATTACTCTCAAACAGAAGCCAAGTGCATAATGCAAACTCATGAGCACTTACTATGTGCCAGGGACTGTATTAAGCACCGGGGTAGATACGAGTTAATCAGATTGAGCATAGTCCATGTCCCACAGGGGACTCACAGTCTTAATTCCTATTTTACAGATGAGGGAAATGAGGTACAGAGAAGTGAAGTGACTTGCCCAAGGTCCCATAGCAGACAAGTCGTGCAGCAGGGATTAGAATCCAGGTCCTTCTGATTCATAGACCTGTTCTCTATCTACTAGGCCATGCTGCTTCTCGTGATTAATTGAGGGAAGGGGAATATTTCATCTTCTCTAGGGCTCTTTAAGATTCAAAGAATGGCTCTGGAGAACCTCAAGGTTCACAGCTGAAACCTGGGCCCTGACCCATCCAGTTGAACCCAGTAGTGAGGGCTGAAAGGTCAGCCCAGAGTGTTAATTTGGGAAAGCTGGGTGCGTGGCAAATTATGTGCAGGATAAAGGGTGGGTGGGTCAGTGCATCTTTGGGTGAAGTGTGTGTAAGAAAGTGGGGGTGAAGAGAAGCAGTTTTGCCTAGTGGATTGAGCAAAGGCCTGAGAATCAGAAGGACCTGGGTTCTAATCTTGCCCCTGCCACTTGTCTGCTGTGACCTTGGGAAGGTCACTTCACTTCTCTGTGCCTCAGTTATGTAAAAAATGGGGATTAAGACTGTAAACCCCATGTGGAATATGGACTGTGTCCCACCTGATTAGCTCGCATCTACCCCAGCACTTAGTACAGAGCCTGGCACATAGTAAGCACTTAACATATGCCACTTTAAAAAAAAAAGTGCCTGCACAGGATGGAATATGCCTTTCCTCCCTATTCCCACTCACTCCTTGGGGAGGTTGGCTGAAATCCTCTTTCTGACTTCTGACCCCCAGTTTCCTCTGCTCCAGACACTGGGCACAGACTACAAAGCCATACCTGTAGGTCCTGGATGCAGAACTTCCTGGAGGTGAGTCATAGCTGCTGGAAAGCCAGACAACTGATTTGCATAGGACGTCATTTGTCACAATCAGGGAAATACCTATTGGACTTGGCACCAGAGGGGGAAAACAAACCACTCAGGCAGAGGGGCTCATCTTAGGGGTGAGGTGTGGGGGAGGCACGAGTGAACTTGCCACTCAGAGCCGTGTCTCTGCAGAGGAGCTCAGCTGGTGGGGGGGGGGGGTAGGTGGTGAAGGGTGGAGAAGACTCTGCCTGCTCTCCAAGAGAAGAGGTAGGGCTTTCTGCTGGGTCAAGGGTCCTGACAGAAATGAGGGGCTGGGATCTCAGCCCCTATTCCATGCCAGGTGGTGAGGAGAGTGGGAATATGAGCTCAGATAGGTGGAGGTGATATTTTCTCTCTCGCTCCCACTATTCCATCCTTGATCCCCTATGGCACTTACATGCTATCATGCCCATCCAGGCCCCTGGCTTGATCAGGGTCACCCTGCTTGCTCCATTGACTCCCACTTAGGGGCTTGAGGAATGTCACCACCCAGTGTGTGTCTGAATGACCCCCGAGGGGCTGCAGGATGATGAGGAGAGACTTCCTGGAACCCCTAAGGAGGGATCCTGATGTCTCTTGGCCTCTGGTCAGACTGCCTTCTAAATATCCCTGCCCTATAGGGTTCCTAGAAGTTTCTGGGTAGAAGTCACTGGGTCTAAGAGGACATCAAGGATGGGTGGAGGTGGGTCCTAATCTTTTGATGCTCCGTCACTCCTTCCCGCCATCTTCCCAGTTGACAGAAGCAGGGGCAGGGGAATCAATCAACAAATTATATTTATGGAACACTTACGGAGTTCAATACAGTACCAGCACCATACTAAGCACTTGGGAGAGTACAATATACCAGAATTGGTAGGCATGCTTCCTGCCCACAAGGAGCTTACAGTCTAGTGTGGGAGATAGTAAAATAAATTAAGGATATGCATGTAAGTGCTGTGGTCCTGAAGGTGGGGGGAGTAAAGGGGACACAGAAGGGAGAGGGGCTAGAGGAAATGAGGGCTTAGTCAGGAAAGGCCTTGGAGGAGATGTGATTTTAATAAGGCTTTGAAGGTGGGGAGGGTGATGGTTCTTTGAATATGAAGTGGGGAGGGAGTTTCAGGCCAAAGGCATACTTAGGCAAGAGGTCAGAAGTGAGATACATGAAACTGAGGTAGAGTGAGTAGGTGGCATTGGGGGAGCGAAGTGAGCATGCAGGGTTGTAGAAGGAAATCAGAGAGGTAAAGTAAGAGGAGCCAGGGTGATTGAGTGCTTTAAAGCCAATGGTAAGGAGTTTCTGTTTGATGGTGGAAGTAGCGTGCAATAAATCTTAATACTTAAAATCAACTAGTAGAAAAAGCACAGGCTGGAAGTCAGAGGATCTGGGTTCTAACCCCGGATCTGCCGCTTGCTTGCTGTCACTTAACTTCTCTGTGCTTCAGTTTCCTCAACTGTAAAATGGGGATTTAATACCTGTTCCCCCTCCTACATAGACTGTGAGCCCCATGTGAGACAGGGAACACTGTCTGACCTAATTAACTTGTATCTCCCCCAGCTTTCAGAACAGTGTGTGACACGTAGTAAGTGCTTAACAAATACCATTATTATTATTATTATCCAGAGGTGGAAGGGCAATGACTAGAGGTTCTTAAGAAATGGGGAAACATGGACTGAGTTGTTTTTAGAAAAAGTTATCCAGTCAGCCAAGTGAAATATGGACTGGAGTGGAAAGAGGCAGGAAGGTCAGCAAGAAGGCTGATACAGAAGTACATGAAGATATTTAGCTGAGGATTTCAGATAAATAAAATTCCCTCTGGCCTCCAGGAAAGAGAAGAGAAAGGGAGAGAGAGAGACAGAGAGAGAATGTGGCCAGCTACTTTCTATCCACCCCCCACAGGGATCAGGCAGCTCCTCTGCTTCTCTGTGGTGGGTGATAATGGGGACTGGCTGCTGAGGGAAGGGGGAGGAGGCAGAAGGGTCACCAGAGTGGTGGTCACAAGGCCCTAGTCAAGAGAAAAGCCACAAACTTCCATATTCCAGAGCTTATTCAAGGTTCAGAGTGTGCATTGAGGTAGCTTCCCCTGCACATGCTCTAAATCCTGCCTGGGGCTGCATTTCCCAGAAGGCTAGGACTAAGCTCTCCACTCTACTGCCTGTAACAATGAAGTCCATCCCACTCTCCAGCCTGACACTGTTTCCCTCCTCTTCCTCCTTCTCATAATAATAATAATGACAATAATGACATTTGTTAAGTGCTTAACTGTGTGCCAGGCACTGTACTTAATAAGTCCTGTGGTAGATACAAGACAATCGGGTTAGACACAGTCACTGTCTCACATGGGGCTCACAGTCTTAATCCCCTCTTCTCACATGAGAGAACTGAGGCACAGAGAAGTGAAGTGACTTGCCCAAGGTCCCGAGGCAGTCAAGTGGCAGAGCCAGAATTAGAAACGAGGCCATCTGACTCCCAGGCCCGTGCTCTTTACATTAGGCCACACTGCTTCTCTTCCTGACCCCAGTCCTCTTCCTGTGACCAACTCCTCACCTCAGAAGAATCCAGTGCCTCTACAACTGGGCCTTCCCAGAGTTCCCTGCTAGAGTCACAGCTCATTCATTCAGTAGTATTTATTGAGCGCTTACTGTGTGCAGAACACTGTACTAAGTGCTTGGGACTGTACAGTACAACAGGGATGTCACCAGACAAGCCAATGTCCAGAAGAGCAATTTATTTGGGGCCCAAATTTGCAAGGGAAAAGCTCAGCATGAAGAGCTGCCCTAGCATGAGCGAGGGAGAGACCTATGTTTTAGGGGCTGCTTGTCACTGTCGTGCCTCAGAGCCTGCTGGGTGACATCATCGCTGGCAGGGTACTGGATCCAGCCATCCTCCTGATTGACAGTTTGTGTTTCCTGAGAAGCAGCGTGGCTCAATGGAAAGAGCACAGGCTTGGAAGTCCGAGGTCATGGGTTATAATCCTGGCTCCACCACTTGTCTGCTGTGTGACCTTGGGCAAGCCTCTTCACTTCTCTGTGCCTCAGTTACCTCATCTGTAAAAGGGGGATTAAGACTGTGAGCCCCACGTGGGACAGTGTGATTAACTTGTGTCTACCTCAGCGCCTAGAACAGTGCTTGCCACAGAGTAAGTGATTAACAAATACCATCATCATCATCATCATTATTATTATTATTATCATTACTCTCCCTCCAACCTTACCCTAACCTTGCCACTGCCCTAGCTGGTCCCCCGAGTCCAGGCAGGCTCCACCAGGTCACGGCTGCCATTCAAACACTCTGCTTCTCCTCATGCTGAACCCCTGCCTGCCTGATCTCCATTTGTGGACCTCCCAGCCTCCTGCCTCTCCCCACTCCTGTTCATACTTCCCTCTGTGCCTGGATCATTTTTCTACAAAAACATTCCATGCATGTTCCCCCACTCCTCAGGAACCTCCAGTGGTTGCCCATCCACCTGTGCATCAAACAAAAACTCCTCACCATTGGCTTTCCACCACGCAGTCACCTTATCCCCTTGTACCTCATCTCGCTACTCTCCTGCTATAACCCAGCCTGCACATTTTCCTCCTCTAATGCCAACCCACTCACTCTTCCTTGATTACATCTATGTAGCCGCCAACCTCTCGTCTCTGGGCCTGGAATGCTCTTCTTCATATCCAACAGTTGAACACTCTCCCCATCTTTGAAGCCATATTAAAGACACATCTCCTCCAGGCGGCCTTGTCCGATTAAGCACTCATTTCTTCCTCTCCCACTCCCTTCCGCATCACCCTTGCACTGAATTTGTACCTTTTATTCACTCCTCCATCAGCTCCACAGCACTTATGTGCATATCCATAATTTATTCTTTTTAATGTCTGTGTCCCCCTCTCGACCGTAAACTCATTGTGGGAAGGGAACATGTCAACCAACTCTGTTATATTGTACTCTTCTGAGTGCTTCATAGAGTGCTCGGCGCTCAGGGAGCGCTCAATAAATATGATTGATTGATTAACATGACAGGCAGGGTGAGAGTGCTAGTAGCAACACAAAAACCATTTTTGCTATAGTCAAGTCTTAGATCTAAGTTCTCAGCTCTGAAGTCTCAGTACCAAGGTTCATCTGGTGCCCTTGACAGGAGACTGTCATCATCATCATTTGCTGACAGGGTGCTGGATCGGAGGTAGACTGCACCTCCCCAAAGGGCCCCGGGATCTGGCTTTATTACCCACCAGCCTCCACCGAAGCAGGCAAACCCCTTGGGAGTGAGTTTGCCCTAAAGAAAAGAGAACAGGTATAGGCATCAGAAGACTTGGAGTCTAATCCCAGCTCTGCAATTTACTGGCTGGGTGACCTTGGGCAAATCACTTAACTTCTCTGTGTCTCAATTTTGTCATCTGTAAAATGGGAATTCCTATTTAGACTGAGTCTCAAGTGGGACAGGGACCTTGTCTGACCTGATTATGTTGGATTTGCTCCATTGCTTAGTCTGGTGCTTGGTACATAGCTCTTGACAAATGCCATTATTATGATTATTACTATTGCTCAGGACACATACAAACACACACACACAGCTGAAGCAAAAGGGAAATTTGTCTTGCTCTCATGAGTTAGATCTCTAGCAGGTCTATTCCAAGCAGCTAAAGAAGACTGCAGCATCGCCTAGTGGAAAAAGCACAGGCCTGGGAGTCAGAAGACCTGCGTTCCAATTCCAGCTCTGCCAATTGCTTGCTGAGTGACCTTGGGCAAGTCACTTCACTTCTCTGTGCCTCAGTTCCTTGAACTATAAAATGGCAGTTAAATACCTGTTCTCCCTCCTACTTAGACTGTGAGCCCCAGGCAGCACAAGGACTGTGTCCAACCTAATTAACTTGTGCGTAACCCACCACTTAGAACAGTGTTTGACACAGTAAACACTTGGCGAATACCATTGAAAAAAGCGCAAACCAAAAAAAGTGAGAATCCAAAAGTCATATACGAGGACTCCTATTTACAGAGGCCTATCATCTGGTCCCAGGAGCCTTAATGGAACATGAGGTGCCAGGCTTGGAGACAACGATCCAGCACTCTGATTATTGACTTTCTGAAGGCCCGGTCTATCTGCAGTCAGCCAGCGGGCACTTCCTGAGTGACCTCGGGGAGTGGGCACCCAACTAGGTCCATGGAAGTTCAAAGGGAAGGCATCTCTGCCCTGGCTTATTTTGGGCAGGGAACGTGTCTGCAAATTCTGTTGTATTGTACTCTGACAAGTGTTTAGTACATTGCTCTGCAGGTAGTAACACTCAATAAATACCATTGATTGATTAATTGATTGACTGAGGAGGCAAGGCAGACCAACCTAAGCCAGAGCAATAGAATTGCCCTGCGAAGGTACTGGTCAGCAGCGGGGAAGCCAATGTGGTGGGAATTTTCCTGAAATGCTGGGTAGGTGAAGGTGGGAGAAAGCATGGAGGGGTAAGGCAGGGGGAAGAAGTGAGTACAGGTTGCTGTGGGCCAGCAGGTGAGGGAAATAGCCTGCCTACAGAAGTGTGGCCTAGTGGAAAGAGCACAGACCTGGAAGTCAGAGGACCTGCTTTCTAATCCCGGCTCTGCCCCTTGCTTGTGTGTGCCCTTGGGCAATTCACTTAACTGCTCTGTTTCTCGGTTTCCTCAACTGTAAAATGAGGATTAAATCCTACTCTTTCCTATGTAGACTGTGAGCCCCACGTGGAACAGGGACTATGTCCAACTGGATAAACTTGTATCTACCCCAGTGCCTAGAACACTACTTGACACATAGTAAGCGCTTGACAAATACTATAAAACAAATGAACAAACAAACAAAGGCCTGGAGTCAGGCTGCCCTAGAGGACATTCTGGAATTGGCCAGCGGAGAAGTTCACAGGCTGCACTTTCTTTCCCAAGTGGCTGTGGAGCAAAACATCTGCCTCCACCCCTTTTGATGTCACAGATGATGCCACCAATCCCCAGAAACCCTAACCTTGCCCCTGACCCGTGCTTGACTCTCTCAGGAATTTACCCAGCCTACTGGGTGGAAGGTAGCTGATGCTGCCTGAGATTCCCCTAGACAGAAATGATTTCTTCCATACCCTTTCCTAGGCCTCGTAGAAGAGACTCCCTCAGGGCCAAGATGATCACCTCTTACCGAGCCCCAATTTCCCCACAGCTGGGAGATGAACATTGAGTATTTCCTTGCAAAGCCTCAACCACATGCATCCCTGCTTTGGGGGCCTCCTTGGAGCCTTTGGGGATCCAAAGGGTTAACCCAGCCACCCCCAGCCCCTATTCCCAAGGAGCCATATGTTCCCTGCCCATAATGAGCCAGGACAGAGACATCTTCCCGCTGAATCTCCATGGGTCTAGTTGATGCCAGCTGTCTGAGGTTACTCAAGAAATGTTCGCTGGCTGCAGCCAAGCTGGGCCTTCAGGAGGTCAATAATCAGAGTACTGGATTGTGGTCTCCAAGATGGGAACCTCTCACTCCAGAAAGGCCCACAGACCTCTGTAAATAGGTGTCCCCCATGCGGCTTTTGCATTTGCACATTTTTTTAGTTAGTGTTTTCCTCTGTGGCTGCTTGGACCGGAGCTGGTCCACCCCTTCCTTGCCAAGCACAGTAGCTGGGGCCTGGAGCTGCAGCCAAGTTGGGCCTTCAGGAGGTCAATAATCAGAGTACTGGATTGTGGTCTCCAAGATGGGAACCTCTCGCTCCAGAAAGGCCCACAGACCTCTGTAAATAGGTGTCCCCTATGCAGCTTTTGCATTTGCACATTTTTTTAGTTAGTGTTTTCCTCTGTGGCTGCTTGGACCGGAGCTGGTCCACCCCTTCCTTGCCAAGCACAGTAGCTGGGGCCTGGAGCATCCGGCCAAGTGTTTGCTGATGGGGCAGGGCTGCTTCAGCTTGGCTTGGTTGGGTTCTGATACCCATTGAATCTCTCCCGCCCTCCCCGGGGGGCCAGGGCAGGGAAGGGGGCTGAGCCATACAATGGCCCTGTGGGCTGGGCCTCCTGCAGGCTCCAGCTTGCCCCTTCCTGTCATTATCCTGGTGTGGGATGACTCAGTTAGTGCCCAGGCTTCTGGGTCTGATTCTCTTCCTTGCTCCCCTGCTTATTTCCGCCCTGCAGTGAGCCCGGTTCCCAGAGTCCGAACCCCTTGCCTGCTCCTTGGAAACAATGTTCCAAAACTCAAGCCCTATTCTGTTGCTAGAGTGGGTGGGGGAAAGAGTGGATGGGTGAGTCTTTCTCATGTGACTTTTCTCCCGCCACCACACCCCACCTGCTTTATTACCACCCCTATTAGTTGAGCAGAGACACCGGCAGTGATAGGGGGAAGAGGAGGGGAAGAGGAAGGATGGGAAAACGGTCACTTTCAGAAATTTTTACTTTCCCTCCCTGGCCCCAAAAGCTGGCTCCTTGGTATGATGGGTGGCAACCATGGTAGGTTGGTGGGGAGAGGGGAATGGCGCTGTGATTGATGAAGGAGCAGGACTAGAACTTGTTTCTCTGCTGCCACAAATGCCAGACTCTGGGCTTCTTAACCAACCTCTCCAGTGCACACTCCTGGTACCATCATCTGCTCCCTGGGACGTCTTCTGGACCCTAAGCATTGGATGAGGGAGACATATGGTAGGGAACCTCTCTGGAGCCAGAGTGCCTCCTGAGGGGTCTCCGCCACCAGTTCTGGTTGGTTTGTCTCCCTTCCACCCAGCCCCACGGGGCCTCTGACCCCACCCCACTTCAGGAGGGACTGAGAGCGGCCCAGAGAGGCCACAGGGATCGGCCAAACCCAGGGCCACTGCAGGTCAAACGGAGCTAGTTCTCCCCTCCCAAGTCAGTCTCCAGTCCCCTCTCCTCCCCAACCTGGCTTGTCAGCTGTGTTACTGTGGGCGAGCCACTTAACTTCTCTGTGCCTCAGTTCCCTCATCTGTAAAATGGGGATTAAAACTGTGAGCCCATGTGGGACAACCTGATGACCCTGTATCTCCCCCAGTGCTTAGAACAGTGCTCTGCACATAGTAAGCGCTTAGCAAATACCAACATTATTAATACTCCTTGAGTAAGAAGCCCTCTTTCATCCACCCCTTCAACTCGATTATCTTGTATCCACCCCAGTGCTTAGAACAGTGCCTGGCACATAGTAAATGCTTAACAAATACCAGAATTATTATTACCACCATTCAGTGAGACAATAGGGGACTGAGAGCCCCAGAGGAGGGGGACGTTGTATGGGGGAAGGAGGGCCAGGGGAACATTTTCCTCATTTGACCTCAAATGACCTCATTTCTCCAACGGTCCATTTGGGCTGCTAATCGGCTTCCCAAGCTGGGAATCCTGGTCTCAACGCAGAGGGTCACGTCACAGTTGGGACCACAGGTGGATCTTGGTCTAGTTCGGAACACAGTGAAGTCAACCTAACTCTTTCTAGGATAACTTCTCTGTGCCTCAGTTACCTCATCTGTAAAATGGGGATTAACTGTGAGCCTCACGTGGGACAAACGAGAAGCAGCGTGGCTCAGTGGAAAGAGCATGGGCTTTGGAGTCAGGGCTCATGAGTTCAAATCCCTGCTCTGCCACTTGTCGGCTGTGTGACTACTGGGCAAGTCACTTCACTTCTCTGCGCCTCAGTTCCCTCATCTGTAAAATGGGGATTAAGACTGTGAGCCCCACGTGGGACAACCTGATTCCCCTATTTCTACCCCAGCGCTTAGAACAGTGCTCGGCACATAGTAAGCGCTTAACAAATACCAACATTATCATTATTTCTCCGTGCTCGAGAGGAATGAGCTATCGGCCCCTGAATCCCTTTTCATGTCTGTTGTCTGCCAGAGAGAGGATCTTGGCACAGGCTGCAGCGTGAAGGAGGTAGGATGAGAGAACTTTCTGACCAAGGCAGGTATTAGACTGTAAACGATAAGCTTGTGGGCAGGGAATATGTCTACCCACTCTGTTGTATTGTGCTCTCCCAAACGCTTAGTGCCCTGCTCTACACACAGTAAGTGCTCAATAAATACCACTGATTATTAAACATCAAAGCAGAGAGAGACCTTAAGCCCCCACTTCTCTAGAGACTTTTAATCATGAAAGTCTGTCTCCCCCTCTAGATTATAAACTACCTGTGGACAGGAAACATGTCTACCAACTCTGTTGTACTCTCTAAGCACTTAGTAAATAGTGCACATTTAACACTCAGTAAATGCCACTGATGTTCTCTTCAGTTGGACTGATTTATGCGGGCCTCTGTCTGGAGGCAAGATTAAAAGACCTCTCCAGGCCCCATTCATCTCAACTGGCATATGGGGCTGAGGACCAGTCCTATCTCCCCCCTCCCTGAGTGTTGCAAAATGCATTTTGAGGAATTTCCCACAGCTCCCCGAAGTGATCGTTCAAACCCTCGGTTTTCCCAGAAGCTCTTGGATCAAGAGGCAAAGGAGATACTTCTGGAGCTGGCCGTGTTCCCCCTTTCAAAGTTGCAGTCCAAACAGGAACTGCCAAACAGGCTCTGGAGTCGACCACTTCACTCTGCTCTGGGAAAATTAATCTTCAGCATCCATACATGCCCTGAGAAAACCAAGGCTCCAAGAGGTTAGTAACATGCCCAAAGTCACATCGGGAGCCACAGCAAAGGCTGGATTAGAATCTGGGTCTCCTCACTCCCATGCTGGTGCCCTTTCCATTATGCTACTCTGCTTCCCAGCAGCACATAGGTTTGCAGATGGGTTTGTGTTTGTGTCCTCTCTAAGTCCCCAGCCCCCTAACCTCTTCTTTCCATCCCTTCTGCTCTGCTCAGTGGAAAGAGCCGGATCTTGGGAGTCAGAGGTCATGGGTTCTAATCCTGGCTCTGCCACTTGTCAGTTATGTGACTTTGGGCAAATCACTTCACTTCTCTGTGTCTCAGTTACCTCATCTGTAAAATGGGGATTAAGGCTGTGACCCCCACGTAGGACAACGTGGTTACCTTTTATCTACCCCGGTGCTTAGAACAGTACTTGGCACATAGTAAGCGCTTAACAAATGCCATCATTATAGGAGGTTTCCGTAGTATAGTTGTTTTCATGTTCGTCTCGCACGCGAAAGGTCCCCGGTTCGAAAGTGGGTGGAAACAACTCTTCCCCCTCTTCTAGACTGTGACCCCATTGTTGGGTAGGGATTATCTCTGTTTGTTGCTGAATTGTACTTTCCAAGCACTTAGTACAGTGCTCTGCACACAGTAAGTGCTCAAAAAATGTGACTGAATGAATGAATGCTCCCCCCATGACCCTGATGTCTCTTCCCTTTTAGCTCAGCTCTGGATTCCTCTGGATGTGGCCACAAAGCCAAGCTCAAGTGGGGAAGTTGAGGAGGCATTTCAAGGTCTTCCCCAGCCCAGCAGGCTGAGAAGGCCCAGAGGGGAGCCCGCTGTGAATCAGCAGGGAGGTGGGAGGGAACTGGTAGGGTTCCCCGGTCCCAGGTTGTTGGATAGAGGGTTCTGAGCCCCCTCTTGGATTTCTCCTGCTAGTTCTCACGACCCACAAAGCTGGGGAGTGTTGGCTACCACCATCGTGGGGAAAGAAAGGGCTGTGTGCCTTGCCAGACAGGGTCTCCTTGCCCCCCAAAACCCAAATGATTAACCACACTCCACACCACCGGTCCTGCCTAGACCGTGCCACAGGCTTAGAGATCTGGGGCAATTGAGCTGGGTGAAACAAACCATCTGACCACCTCCCCTCCGTGCCCCCGTCCAACCCTACCGCTAAAAGTCCATCTGGGCTAGCCCTCTGCCCCCAGGCAGGGTCCACAACACAGAGCTTGTCCCTCTTCAGGGCTGTTCCTACCATGGGGCCACAGACTGGGGAGGCCCAGGCTCCCTAGATCCTCAGCCTGGACCTCTCCCTCTTTTCCTGTTTCATCACTGGCAAGGACCCAGCTGTGGGAGATAGCCAAAATCAACACACTCTGTTTAATTCTCAGAAATGAATCTCATCAAAACACTTGCCCCCTCCCTTGATTCCTCCCTAAATGTCATCTTCAACTGTTCACTCTCCGATGGTCTTTTTTTCCACCGCTTTTAAACATGCCTGTGTCTAAAAAAACCCTCCCTTGACCCCATGGTTCCTTCCAGTTATCGCCTCATCTCCCTCCTAACATTCCTCTCTAAACTCCTTGAGCAAATTGTCTAGACTTACTCTCTCCACTTACTCTCCTCCAGTTCTCTCCTTGACCCTTTCTAATCTGGCTTCCATTCCCTTCACTCCACAGAAACCACCCTCTCAAAGGTCATCAGTGCTCACCTTCTCGCCAAATCTAATGGCTTCTAGAGTGGCTTAGTGGAAAAAGTACGGGCTTGGGAGTCAAAGGTAAGGGGCTCTAATCCCAGCTCTGCCACTCATCAGCTGTATGACTTTGGGCAAGTCACTTCACTTCTCTGTGCCTCAGTTATCTCATCTGTACAATGGAGATTAGGAATGTGAGACCCATGTGGGGCATCCTGATAGCCTTGTATCTACCCCAACATTTAGAACAGTTTTGGAACATAGTAAGTGCTTAACAATACCCTCATCATCATTATTATTATTATTATTATTATTATTATTAATAATCATCATCCTCTACTTTTCATCTGCTTTTGACACTGTTGATCATCCCCTTCACCTGGAAACATCACCCAACTTTAGCTTCACTGACACTGTCCTCTCCTGGTTCTCCTCCTACCTCTCTGGCCGCTGATTCTCAGTCTCTTTCTCAGTTTGTTTCCTGAGAGAGTCCAGCCAAACTGCTACCACCTTAATTCAAGCATTTATTCTATTCTGCCTTGATTACTGTATCAACCTCCTTGCTGACTTCCTTGCCTCCTGCCTCTCCCCACTCCAGCTTTCCCCACTCCAGTCCATATTTCACTCTGCTGCCCAGATCATTTTCCTACAAAGACATTCAGGTCATGTTGTCCCACTCCTCAAGAAACTGCAGTGGTTGCCCATCTACCTCCACATCGTACAAAAATTCCTCAGCATTGGCTTCAAAGCACTCAATCACCTTAGCCCCTTCTACCTCATCTCGCTACTCTCCTACTACAACCCAGCCAGCACACATCCCTTATTCTATTATTCTATTATGCCAACCCACTCCCTGTTTCTCAATTTCGTCTATCTTGCTGCCGATCTCTTACCCACATCTTGCCTCTAGGCCTGGAATGCCCTCCCTCCTCATATCAGACAGACAATTACTCTCTCCCTCTTCAAAGCCTTAGTGAAGGCACATCTCCTCCAAGAAGCCTTCCCTGACTGAGTGCTAATTTCCTCTTTTCCCACTCCCTTCTGCATCTCCCTGACTTGCTTTCTTTATCCATCCCCCCTCCCAGCTCCACAGCATTTATGTACATATCTGTAATTTATTCATTTATATTAATATCTGTCTCCCCCCTAGACTGTGAGCTCTTTGTGGGCAGGGAATGGGTCTGTTTATTGTTATATTGTACTTGTTACAGTACAGTGCTCTGCACAGAGTTAGCACTCAATAAATATGATTGAATGAATGAATAAATGAAACAAAGAGGAGGGAAGCACCCCAAGACCTTGAAATTCTCAATCCAGATCATTCCAGATCCTTTCAGGGGAAAGCTGACCTATTTTCTAGGCCTACCAGAGGCCAGGCCATGCTAGGCTGGAAGTTTTCTCACCTTTAAGACCTCTGCTTGTCTGAAGCAAACTCCAGCAGCCGAGGACTGAATGAAGTCAGTCATGAAACGAGCCACTGGTGGGTGAGGGTGACGAAGTCAGGGACTGGTTGCTGCCCATAACTCATCCCACCCCTGGAGGCATGGTTCATGTCTACCAACTCTGCTGTACTATACTTTCCCAAGTGCTTAGCATACAGTAATCACTCAATAAAAACCAGTGATCGATCGATTGATCAATGAATCCATATTCTGGTCATTCTTGTGGGGAGACCGGCTCCAGAGCAAGGGATTCAGTGAAAGGCTCAGCCGGGAAAATGGCTTTCACTGGGGAGCAGGAAGTCACGGGATTTCTACCTACCCTCTTGGTCAGGGCATCATGGGGGAAGTGTGGGGATGGGGGGGCTGGCAGGAAATTGCTTCAGGAGGAAGTTAAGAAGAACTTGCAGGCAGCGAGGGAAGGTATCACTGGAATGGAGAGCACACAAGAGGGATGGAAAATTAGAAAGTCTCCTTTGCCCAGGACAAGTGGACCATCAAGATTTTGAATATAAATTCCCAGCCCTCTTTCTCCTGGATCCTGACAAGAGACAGGTCTCCAAAATGCAGTTAATCCTTAAAGAAGCACATAGGTCTGGTGGAGCAAACTCTTTCCTCTGAAACAGTCGCGTGGCTCAGTGGAAAGAGCATGGGCTTTGGAGTCAGAGGTCATGGGTTCGAATCCCGGCTCGGCCACTTGTCCGCTGGGTGACTTTGGGCAAGTCACTTAACTTCTCGGTGCCTCAGTTACCTCATCTGTAAAATGGGGATTAAGACTGTGAGCCCCACGTGGGACAACCTGATTCCCCTGTGTCTACCCCAGCGCTTAGAACAGTGCTTGGCACATAGTAAGCGCTTAACAAATACCAACATTATTAAACAGTCAGGTGTTTGAGGACCAACTGTACTGTATGTACAGTTGGCCAGTGTAGATACAGCCCTGAGGTGTACATTAGCCCAGAGGTGGAGGCCTGGGGAGGGCCATGGTTGCGGGTGAGTGGGGGACAATTGAATGTGGCAACAGGAGAGGCGGAGAGGTGCAGCCTGAATCCCTGTTCTGGCAGAGAGTCCCACAGGGATTCGTAAATAGACGTAGGGTATTTTTATTCATCCTGTTGTCTCCCAGCCAGGACACTTTCTACTCGCCTGGGGTGGTGGCCAAGGAGGGAAATAACCCTTCTGGAATGTCAGGGTTTCCTGGCTAGGGGAGCAGAGCAATTGTCCTGGGATGAGGAGGAAATGCCCTCCAGGGCCCCAGCGGAGAGAGTGCTCATCCCCCCACTGCCCGGGCCTCTCTGCCCTGGAAGAAGGGGTCGGAGGTCACCCTCTCCCCTTAGGCTAGGGAGGGGGCTGAGGTTTAGATGGGTGTGACCCCCCCTCCTGGGGCTAGGCGGTTTTAGCCTGTGTCCAGGCAAATTTGACTGTATCCACCCGAGGGGCTTAGAATAGTGCCCCACCTTTAACCTCACCCCTGCCTACACAGGCTGTCTTCAGTTGCAGAAGCTCCACCCACAGGGCTGGGGTACCCAACTAGTTGGTGGAGGCTCAACACTCTCCGATGTTTCCAAGGCCACTATGCCCAATGCCTAGAGCATCCTAAGGCCCTCTGATCTTCAGTCATGACTAATTTTCCTCCAACACATTAAATGGAAAACCTTTATGGGGGCCTCTACTCTTTCAGAAGCCCCCCTCACCTCCCCGTGACCCCCAGGGCACAGTGGCCCCAAGCCCATAAACCCGGCCACCTCCAGTTTGGGAAAACTCACCCCCCCAGATCTCAGCAGTGGAGTGGTGGCCACAAGACCTAGGACAATGCCCACCCTCTAGCTGCCCTCCACAGTCTTCAGAGTCCACCAGGACAGACTCAAGAGTAATTTTTTTATGGTATTTGTTAAGCATTTGCTATGTGTTAGGCACTGTACTAAGCACTGGGGTGGATACAGGCAAATCGGATTTGACACAGTCCTTGTCCCACCAGGGACTCACACCCTTAATCCCCATTTAACAAATGAGGTAACTGAGGCACAGGCAAATAAAGTGACTTGCCCAAGGTCACATAGCAGGTATGTGGAAGAGCAGGATTAGAACCCATGTTCTTCTGACACCCAGGCCCGTGCTCTATTCACTAAGCCACACTGATTCTTCCTTGGTCGTCCCAGCCAGGATGCAGAGCTGGCCGGATTCCCTGGCCCCCTCCTGCCTCTCCGAGACCTGGGCCTCCCGTCAATCTGGTCAGCGAAGAGATGGCGTGGGACCAGCATCAAAACTGGGCAGAACACTGCTTAGGGCCACGATGGGCACCTGCTAGGCCCTGCCCTGCAAGCCTGGACAAAGGGCTGGGACACAACGGTAGCCTGACGGGAGACCGATCTGGACCCTCTCCACTCCACCACTAAAGCCAGTTTATTTTTCTCTGTGGTATTTGTTTAGCACTTACCATGTGTTAAGCACTGTTCTAAGCACTGTGGTTGGACACAGTCCATTTCCTACATGGGGATCACAGTCTTAATCCACATTTTACAGATGAGGTAACTAAGACACAGAGAAATGAAGTGACTTGTCCAAGGTTGCACAGCAGAAAAGTGTCAGAGCCAGAATTAGAACGCAGGTCTTTCTGACTCCCTGGCCTGTGCTCTATTTAGTTCTGGCTTGAGGGTAGGTGGGCAGGCTGAGGGGAGCATTGCATCTGATTTAGGTTGGGTCGTTGGGGGGGGGCGGGTCTTCCCCTTCCCTACAAAGGCCTCCAGTTGCTGAAAGTCACTGGTTTGGCCTGAGCAATCCAGAATGGCCTCCTCCACGACCAGAACCATCTGATAACCTCTACCTTCCTCCTTCATTCTGCCAGAGAGGGCCAACCACTGCACTCTGTCCCTCTAATTGCTCTTCCTTCCTTTGTTTTCCCAGGCCAGGCTCTCTGCAGACTCCGAGGATATAAAAAGTGCCTCCCAGGCAGCCCTCTGGCACGCTGTTCTGGTCATTAACCTTTCGGAGTCTTGGATGGTTCTCCCGGCGGAAAAGCCCTTTATTTTGGCTCAACCTTAGCTGGAGGAGTTGGCCAGAGCACCGAAACACAGAGGGATGTGTCTGCCCCGCCGGGATCTGTGAGAGCCTCCTGAGCCTGTCAGGACTCCCAGCCATCACGACCACGGAAATCCAAGTGCTCGATGGCACTTGAGTTTGAACAACAAGGCCCGTTCATTGTTCGTGCAGCTCTTCATTGTTCGTGCAGCTCCTTCATCTTCCCAGAGCCCTGGAAGGTAGGGAGAGATGGGGAATATTATCATTTTCAGCAGGGGAAACTGAGGCCACAGGAGTTCACAGAAGAGATGGGATTTGAACCTAGGTCTCCAGTCACTGAGACCTGGGGGTCTTCCCAATCTGCCTCCTATCATTCAGACTGTAAGCTTATTGCAGGCAGGGAACATGTCTCCCAACTCTGTTATATTGTACTCTCCCAAGAGCTTAGTACAGTGCTCTGCACATAGTAAGCACTCAATGAATATGATTGATTGATTGACTGATTGACTGATTGATTGATTAGGTTCCATGCCACCCTGTTTGGGAAGTGGCTGGAGCCACAGTAGTGATGGGAAAGTGGAGGACTTCCCTCTGAAGAAGCCTGCTAGTCCCTCTCTGCTACTCATTTAGAGGACTCAAGAGGCTGGGTCCCTATATCGGTGCCACCCCCCACCCAGCTCCACCACTTATCTGCTAGAAGACCTTGGGCAAGTCACTTCACTTCTCTGTGCCTCATTTAGCTCCTCTGTAAAGTGGGGATTAAAAGTGTGGGCCACACATGGGACTATGTCCAACCCGATTTGCTTGTCTCCGCCCCCAAGTTTAGTGCAGTGCCTGGTACAGAGTAAGCGCTTAACAAATGCCATCATCATCATCCCCAGCTCCAGGCACGTGTTCACCCCCAGGGCAAGAGAGGAGGCAACATTCCATGCTTCCTTCCAGTCGGGCCAGGAACTGTGGCATCGCTTCTGCATGGGATTAGGGAGTTGACAGCAAAACTTGCACCTGCCCCAATCCCACCTCCGTTTCCTGGTTCCTCCCTAGATGTAGTTACTGGCTCAGTGGTGCTGTTGGGAGTAGGTGCCCCCGGATCCCAACTAAGAGGTCAAAGCCAGTTTCCCTCCACGGTCTGGACTCCTAGCCTTCTTCTCTGGGGTCCTGATGAGACCTTAGAGTTTCTGAGCACTTCTACACTATCACCAACCCTCCAGGGAGGTTCCTCTCCAGCCCCCAAAAGCCCTCTCCCTTACCCCAAACCAGACAGGGCCTGAATGGAGACTCTAGCTCAAGAGCCAGCTGAACCCTGGGGATGAAGCCTTAACATGGGTAGAAGTTACCCTGACAAAGTTCATTCATTCATTCATTCAATAGTATTTATTGAGCGCTTACTATGTGCAGAGCACTGTACTAAGCGCTTGGAATGAACAAGTCGGCAACAGATAGAAACAGTCCCTGCCGTTTGACGGGCTTACGGTCTAATCCGGGGAGACGGACAGACGAAAACAATGGCGATAAATAGAGTCTAGGGGAAGAACATCTCGTAAAAACAATGGCAACTAAATAGAATTGAGGCAATGTACAATTCATTAACAAAATAAATAGGGTGATGGAAATATATACAGTTGAGCGGACGAGCACAGTGCTGTGGGGATGGGAAGGGAGAGGGGGAGGAGCAGAGGGAAAGGGGGAAAAGAGGGTTTAGCTGCGGAGAGATAAAGGGGGGGGTGGCAGAGGGAGAAGAGGGAGAAGAGGAGCTCAGTCTGGGAAGGCCTCTTGGAGGAGGTGAGTTTTAAGTAGGGTTTTGAAGAGGGGAAGAGAATCAGTTTGGCGGAGGTGAGGAGGGAGGGCGTTCCAGGACCGCGGGAGGACGTGGCCCGGGGGTCGACGGCGGGATGGGCGAGACCGAGGGACGGTGAGGAGGTGGGCGGCGGAGGAGCGGAGCGTGCGGGGTGGGCGGTAGAAAGAGAGAAGGGAGGAGAGGTAGGAAGGGGCAAGGTGATGTAGAGCCTCGAAGCCTAGAGTGAGGAGTTTTTGTTTGGAGCGGAGGTCAATAGGCAACCACTGGAGTTGTTTAAGAAGGGGAGTGACATGCCCGGATCGTTTCTGCAGGAAGATGAGCCGGGCAGCGGAGTGAAGAATAGACTGGAGCGGGGTGAGAGAGGAGGAAGGGAGGTCAGAGAGAAAGTTACAAAATTTCCTCCCATCTCCAGTAGCTCCCTACCCACCTCTTTCTGGCCAGGTCCAGGAAAACCATTCATTCTCCTTGACCTCAGGGTGAACAGGGCAATCCATCAGCAGTATTTTTTGAGTACTTACTGTGTACTGAGCCCTGTATTAAGGAAGTCAGGAAGTCAATTGTGTTTATCGAGTGCCTACTGTGTGCAGAGCGCTGTACTAAGAGAGTGCAGCTTGCAGAGTACAATAGAACAATAAACAGACACATTCCCTGCCCACAGTGAGATTACAGCTAGAGGCAGAGACAGACATTAAAATAATTAATTAATCAATTACTGAAATACATTAATGGAAATAAATAAGTTACAGTGTATTAAGCACTTGGGAAAGCACAATTCAACAGAGCTGGAATCATGCTTCCTGCCCACAAGGGACTTCAATTTAGAGGAGGAGATAGACATTAATATAAATAATTATAGATCAAGCAATGGTACTTACTGAGCACTCACTGTGCACAGAGCACTGAGGTAAGTGCTTGGGAGAGTACACTACAACAGAGTTGGTAGATATGCTCCCTGCCCACAAGGTGCTTACAGTCTAGAGGGGGGAGACAGCCCCTTTTTGATATCAGTCAATCATTCATTCATTCATTCAATGGCATTTATTAAGCAATTACTGTGTGCCAAGCACTGTACTAAGCATTTGGGAAAGTGCAATGCAGCAATAAAGAGTGACAATCCCGGCTCACAGAGAGCTCACAGTTTAGAGGGGGAGAGACAGACATCAATATAGATAAATAAAATTACAGATATGTACATAAGTGTTGTGGGCCAGGGAGTGGGGGAGAAGCAAAGGGAGCAAGACAGGGTGATGCAGAAGGGAGTGGGAGTTGAGGAAAGGCCTCTTGGAAGAGATGTGCCCTCAGTAAGGCTTTGAAGAGGGGGAGAGTAATTGTCTGTCATATTCGAGGAGAGAGGCTGTTACTTGCCAGAAGTAGGACGTGGGCCAGGGATCAGCGGCGAGACAGTCGAGATGGAATGAGAAGTTTAGTGGCACCAGAGGAGCGGAGTGTGTGGCCTGGGTTGTAGAAGGAGAGAAGCGAGGTGAGGTAGGAGGGGGCAAGGTAATGGAGTGCTTTAAAGCCAATGGTGAGGAGTTTTTGTTTGATACGGAGGTAGGTGGGCAACCCCTGGAGATTTTTGAGGAGGGGGCGGTGACGTGTCCTGAAAGTTTCTGTAGAAAGATGATCCGGGCAAAGGAGTGAAGTATGGACTGGAGTGGGAGACGCAGGAGGTTGGGAGGTCAGAAAGGAGGCTGATCTAGGCGGCATAAGATAAGTGATTGTATTTGTGTGGTAGCAGTATGGATGGAGAGAAAAGGGCAGACTTTAGTGACATTGTGAAGGTGAGACCTTCAGGGTTTGGTGACGGATTGAATATGTGGGTTGAATGAGAGAGAGAAGTCAAGGATAACGCCGAGTTTACAGACTTATGAGAGGGGAAGGATGGTGGTGCTGTCTACAGTGATGAAAAAGTCCAGTAGAGGACAGGATCTGTGTGGAAAGATTGAGATAATGTGTACAGATGCTGCGGGACTGAGGATGGAGTGATTATCAAGTGCTAATAAGGTAAAGATCCAAATAGCCAGAATGGGAGCCACATCCCAGCTCTGCCGCTTGTCAGCTGTGTGACCATGGGCAAGTCACAACTTCTCTGTGCCTCAGTTACCTCATCTGTAAAATGGGGATCAAGACTGTGAGCCTCACGTGGGACAACCTGATTTCCCTGTATCTACCCCATCGCTTAGAACAGTGCTCGGCACATAGTAAGTGCTTAACAAATAACAACATTATTATCCTGCCAGCATAGGGCGACTAGTGAAACCACCATCCTGGCTCCACCTAGCCCCCTTCCAACTCCAAGGGGCAGGGCAGACTAGCCCAACAACCTGTGAGACTAAAACTAATGGTCACCACCCCACAATGCCAAATCCTTGAGAACCACTGCCCCTTCCTTGCTAACTGTGGGAAAGGGAATATGTCTATCCATTCTGCTGTATTGTACTCTCCCAAGTATTTAGTACAGTGCTTTGCACGCAGTAAACACTCAATAAATACCATTGATTGATTGATTGATGGGCACAGTCACCACCTCAAGGAGTTAATCCAAAAGGAAAGACAAACGCAAACTGATTTACTATTAGGCGGGAAAAGACAATGGAAGGTGAATAAATGCTCCAACGAAAGAGGATATAAAATGGTGTGGACATAAGTGCTATGGGTGGCTGAGTGCATAAGTGCTAAGGTTGTAATGGCAAGGATTTGACCTGTGGAGAAGAAATGCTTTCTGGAGGAGGTGGAATTTCGGAAGGGCTTTAAAGATGGGGAGAGCTGAGATGGGGAGATTTGATGGAGTAAGAGAAGCGGCATGGCTTAGTGGAAAAAGCACGGGTTTGAGAGTCAGAAGTCGAGGATTCTAATACAGGCTCCACCACTTATCAGCTGTGTGACTTTGGACAAATCACTTAACTTCTCGGTCCCTCAGTTACCTCATCTGTAAAACGGGAGTGAAGACTGTGAGCCCCACGTGGGACAACCTGATTACCTTGTATCTACCCCAGCGCTTAGAAAAGTGCTTGGCACATAGTAATCAATTAACAAATAGCATAATTATCATTATTATAAGGGAAGCCCAGTGTGGAGGTTGGTTTGAGGAATCTAGAGGGAAGGCTGAAGGGGGTGAAAAGGGCACAAAGAGTCAGGAAAGATGTAATGAATAAGTAATGAACAAAAAAATAAACAAATAAGCAAGCAAACACATAATGGTGGCGATGGTTCTATTTGTTAAGTGCTTACTATGTGCAAGTCACTGTCCTAAGGGCTGGGATTCATTCATTCAATCGTATTTATTGAGTGCTTACTGTGTGCAGAGCACTGTACTAAGCACTTGAGAAGTACAGTTCATCAGTAGAGACAATGAATACTGTATCCAACCTAATTGACTTGTATCTACCAGTGCTTAAAACAGTGTTTGACACATAGTAATTACTTAACAAACACCATAAAGCAACAATAAAACAATATAAACAAATCAAGTTGGACACAGTCTCTCCCATGTGGGGCTCACAGTCTCAATCCCCATTTTACAGATGAGAGAACTGAGGCACAGAGAAGTGAAGTGACTTCCCCAAGGTCACACAGCAGACAAGTGGCAGAGTCAGGATTAGATAAGAATTAAATAAGAGAATATGGATCTATGCCTAAGTGCTAAAGGGGTTGTTGGGAAGGCATGTCCTGAGGAGACAGAATCCAATCAGGGACTATTCCCTAGTGGGAAGTGGACTTTCAGGAAGGTTTTGAAGTTGGGGAAAGTTGTGGTCTGATGGATTTGAAGGAGGAATGAGTTCTGGGCAAGAAGAAAGGAGTGTACAATGGATCAGGGACAGGAGGGGCTAAAGTGAGGAGCAGATGAGAAGGTCTGCTTGGAAAACAGCATGTCCTAGTGTGCAGAGTGTGGCCCTGGGATTTGGAAAGACCTGGGTTCTAATCCAGGTCTTTCTCTTGTCTGCTGTGTGACTGTGGGCAAGTCACTTCACTTCTCTGTGCCTCAGTTATCTCATCTGTAAAATGGGGATTAAGACTATGAACCTCCATGGGGGATAGGGACTGGTTAGCTTGTATCTACTCCAACACTTAGTACAGTGCTGGGCACATAGTAAGTGCTTAACAAACACCATTAAAAAAAGGAACAGGGAACATCAGTTGGGTAGTAATGGGGGAGAGACCATATAAAAGAAGAAGACAACAGATGGAGAGCCTTGCGGTCATTGGTTAGGAATTTCTCCTTAATGTAGTTGGGAAATGGAGGGAGCATTTAGGACTGTGTCAAGTGGACAGTGGTTTCTCCAGCAATGAGAGACATTTTAGGAAAGATGATCCAGGCAGCAGCATGCATGTCGTATGTTGTCTGTAGCCTGAAGCAGGGAAGATTTCAGGTAGAAAGACCAGCAAGGAGGCTGGCGAGGTCATCTAATCAGGAGATGACTAAAACTCGAAGTTAGGATTATGGTCATTTAAGTGGAGAGGAAGGGGTTGATCCAGGGAATGTTAGGGAGGAAGAACTGGCAAGATTTAGGAGTTGATTGATTGGGAAAGTTGAATGTGAGAACTGAAGGATAGGAAGGAATCAAAGATAACACCAAGGTTATGAACTTCTGGAATAGGGTGGATAGTGGTTAACTCTGGTGGGAAAGATTGGAGGAGAATTAAGTTTAGTGGGCTGGATGGGAAGTTCAGTTTTAGACATACAAACATTGAGTTTTGGATGCCGGTGGGATGTCCAGATGGAAACGTCCTGGAGGTCTGAGGGAAAATGAGATTGCAGAGCATGTTGAGAGATTGGGACTGGTGAGGTAGGTTTAGAAGTCATCTGTTTAGAGATGATAGAAAATAAATTACCCGTTCTATAAGACCCTTTGGATTGTGAGAAAGTCTCAGCAAAAGAGGAAATCAGGAAGACCAAGGCAAGTTTTGGGTCCGGGCATTGCACCATCCAGTTTCTCCACGAGACACCCATCTGACAGCTGAGGGAGGGGACGGGGAGAGGGTGAAGGGGGGCAGGGGGAATGTGCAAGTTCCTTTGTGGAACTTCCAGTGGGATGGGATTGCGTCTCAAACAGAGTGAGCATGGTTTCGTGGAAAGCAAAGCAAAACAAAAAAATCACCTTACTCCTCTGAAGGGAGGGGCAGGGGGGGATGGGGGGTGGGCGGAGTACTGCTAATGAAAACCCAACCCTATGCACCAGGAAAAAAACACTCCAGGGAAAACCCAGAGATCTGGGGGCCCCTGAATTAAGAGAAGGATTTCTTGAAAAATAAAAGCAAAAAACAACTAACAAAAAAATCGTTTCTCCTCTACCCCTGGGCTGGTAATGGAAATCCAGCCCTGTGACACCAAAAAAACAGAACAAAACAAAACAAAAACCACATAACAGGCGTAAGGCCAGAGGTTTGGAAGTGTATTGCAACACTTGAATGCATTTAACAAGTATTTTTCTGCTGACATGGGCGGGGGGCGTCGGGGGAGTTGCTCTCTCTAATTTCAATAATTTCAATATCTAACCAGAATCCTAGGAGTGTATTATTCATTCATTCAGTCAGTCAGTCAATCAATCAATCAACTGTATTGAGCGCTTACTGTGGGCAGAGCCCTGTTCTAGGTGGGTGCTTCGGAAGTACAATTCAGCAACAGAGACGATGCCTTACCACAAAGGGCTCACAGTCTAGAAGGGGGAAGACAGACACCAAAACAAGTAAACAGACATCAATAGCATCAATATAAATAGAATTATAGATCTATACACATCACTAATAAAATAAATAGAATTATAAATTTGTACATATATACACACAAGTGCTGTGGGGCGGAGAGGGGGGTAGAGCAGAGGGAGCGAGTGGAAGCAATGGAGAGAGGAGGGGGAGTAGAGGAAAAAGGGGGCTTAGCCCGGAAAGGCCTCCTGGAGGAGGTGAGCTTTCAGTAGGGCTTTTAACGGGGGGAAGTGTGCTAGTTTGGCGGATTTGAGGAGAGAGGGCACAATGGAACCTTGAATTCCCCTTGCTAGGGTGGCTATTTCGCTCGGGGGCATCCCTGTTTTGGGAGGGATTCTGGAATTCCCTCTGGCTGCCCACAGGGGGATCAATCAAGTGACTTCAGGGTCCAGAAATGAGTTACTTAAAGACCTAGGGCTGCCCCAGTGGAGACCCTTCTCTGTGCTTCTGATTAAGAATGGTTAATTAAGAGGGTAATTGGGATGCAGGGGAGCCCAGCTTGGTTGGAATGCTCAAGCGTTTGACCCAATGCTCTGTACACAATAAGCGGCTCAATAAATAATAATGATGGCACTTGTTAAGCGCTTACTATGTGCCAAGCACTGTTCTTATCATTGATGATGATTTGCTCCCTTTATAGGCCCCTCCCTCAGCCCCACAGCGCTAATGTACATGCCCGTAATTTCTTTATTCATATTACTGTCTTTCTTCCCCTCTAGACTGTAAGATCCTTATGGGCAGGGAATGTGTCTACCAACTCTGTTATATTGTACTCTCACAAGAGCTTATGTTAGTGCTCTGCACATAATAATCACTCAACAAATATGATTGATTGTGTGAGTGACTGATAATGCTTCTAATAATTAATAATGACATTTAAGGCACTTGCTAAACCCATTCTATAGGTCAAGCACTGTTCTAAGCTCTGGGGTGGATACCAGATGGTTTGGACATAGGATACTTCTCTGGAGAAGTAGCATGGTGTAGTGGACAGAGCACGGGCCTGGGAGTCAGAAGGTTATGGGTTCTAATGCAGACTGCCACTTTGCTGTGTGACCTTGGGCAAATCGCTTCACTTCTCTGTGCCCTCAGTTACCTCATCTGTAAAATAAGAGTTGAGACTGTGAGCCCCACGTGACTGCTAGCTACGTTGGACTGGGTCCAACCCGATTTGGACAAGATTTATAATTCTATTTATTTTATTAATGATGTGTATATATCTATAATTCTATTTATTTATATTGATGTTATTGATGTCTGTTTACTTGTTCTGATGTCTGTCTCCCCCTTTTTAGACTGTGAGCCCTTTGTGGGCCGGGATTATCTCTATGTGTTGCTGAATTGTACTTCCCAAGTGCTTAGGACAGTGCTCTGCACACAATAAGCGCTCCATAAATATGATTGATTGATTGATTGAATGAATAAACCACTACTAAGATTCTGGTTGGATACTGAAATAATTAAAATTAGAAACTAAACTACCCTAGCTCTTAGTAAAGTGCCTGGCACTTAGTAAGAGCTGAACAAATACCACAGTTATTCTTTGGGAAAACCAGGCGAAAGATGTGGGGGGCCCTGAGGGAGGGGAGAAGGGGGAGAGGAATCAGGAACTTGGCAGGGCTGCGGGGAAAGAGAAGGGAATTTAGGCAGGATTTCACTCTGGGCGGCCAATGGCTAACCGAGCTGGAACCACCGGAGCCTCAATGGCGTAGATTCCCCGAGGGGGAGTCATTCATTCATTCATTCATTCATTCATTCATTCGTATTTACTGAGCGCTTTCTGTGTGCAAAGCACTGTGCTAAGCACTTGGGTCGACACAATACAACAACAAACCTACACAATACAACAACAAACCTATGCTTCGGAGAAGCACCATGATGTACTGGATAGAGCCCAGGCCTGGAAGTTAGAAAGTCATGGGTTCTAATCCCTACTCCACCACTTGTCTGGTGTGTGATCTTGGGCAAATCACTTCAGTTCTCTCTGTGCTCCCTCATCTGTAAAATGGGGAGTAGACTCTGAGCCCAACATGGGACGGGGACTGCTTCCAACCCCATTTGCTTGTCTCCACCCCAGCGCTTAGTACAGTGTCTGGCACATAGTAAGTGCTTAACAAGTACAATAATAATAATAATTATTATTATTCTATTTCCTGCTTTATCGGACCTCCTGGCACCCTCCACATGCCTCAGTGCCCTCAGTGCCCTCAGTGCCCTCATGCCCACAGTCCACATGGGACAGGGGACTGTGTCCAACCCGATCTGCTTGTCTCCCCCCGCCCCCAGCGCTTAGTACAGTGCCTGGAACATAGTAAGCGCTTAACAAATACAATAATAATAATAATTCTACCTCCTGCCTACAACGAGAGGGGATGGTTTATCGCACCTCCTGGCACTCTCCACATGCCTCAGCGTCCTCATTTGTAAAACGGGGAGTGAGACTATGAGCCCCACATGGGACAGGGACTGTGCTCTACCCGATTTGCTTGTCTCCCCCCTGCCCCCCTCCCAGCTCTTAGTACAGTGCCTGGCACATAGTAAGCGCTTAACAAATACAATAATAATAATAATAATTCTATTTCCTGCCTACAACAAGAGGGGATGGTTTATCGCACCTCCTGGCACCCTCCAAATGCCTCAGTGCCCTCATCTGTAAAACGGGGAGTGAGACTGTGGGACCCACATGGGACAGAGACTGCTTCCAACCCGATCTGCTTGTCTCCTCCCCAGCGCTTAGTACAGTGCCTGGCACATAGTAAGCGCTTAACAAATACAATAATAATTATTATTATTTTATTTCCTGCCTATAACAAGGGGGGATGCTTTACTACAGTCTTGGCACCCTCCATACCCAGACACCCACCCACCCACCTCCCAAAACACACACCCAAACACACACACACACATACACACCCAAACACACACACACACACCCAAACACACACAGGCGCACACGAACAAGCCACCGGAGCTCCTTGCAGGCCAGCGGAAACCCTGCGCTTGCGAAAGGGCCTGAGCATCACCCTCTCCGCTCCACCCTTTTCCCTCCTCCTCCCTCCCCAGGCTTCCCCGCTGTCCTCCCGGAGTTTCCGAGGGTCAGGGGGGCGGGGATGGGGATGGGGGGCGGGGATGGGGAGGGGAGGGGCTCCCGCTTCTATATCTGCTCCCCCGGACCGGTCCCCCTCCTCAGCCGGTCCTGGGAGGTCCGGAGAGCCCCCTCCCCACTCTCCACTCAGCCCACAGAAACTGTCCCAAGCTGGACAGCTGCCCCCCAAGGGGTTAGACCCCTCTGTCCCTCTCCCTAAGCCCCTTGCCCACCCCCCGGGCCCACTCTTGTCCTGGCAGCAGGCCTTCAGGCATCAGGACCACCTCAAGGAGGGGAGAGTCCCGGACCCCTCTGCTCCTCTGGATCCCCGCTGACCGGGCCGGGGTCTGTCTCCTCCCCTCCTCCCCGGAACAGAGAAGGGCGCCAAGCACCGAGGTACTGCTTATTCCGCCGGCCGGGGGTCCTAATGGACCCCGGAGTCCCGGCGGCCTCGACGACGGGGGCGGGGGGCGGGGTCGGGGTCGGGACCTCCCGCCCTAAAGGAGGATCGATTTCTGGCCTGCGAGTTTGGGCGGGCGGTGGGGAGGAGGGGGCTTTGGAGGGACTCGGGGCGGGGGGGCGAGGGGATTGCAATAATTACTCATGGTGGTATTTGTTACACCCTTACTATGTGCCAAGCACTGATCTAAGCGCTGGGGGAGCACAAGGCAATCAGGTCGTCACAGTTTTCATCCCCATTTTACAGATGAGCTCACTGAGGCACAGATAAAAAGAAATGGTTTTGTTAAGCGCCTACTCTGTGCCAAGCACTGTTCTATGGCGCTGGGGTAAATACAAGGCAATTAGGTTGTCCCACATGGGGCTCACAGTCTTCATCCCCATTTTACAGATGAGATCACTGAGGCACAGATAAAAAGAAATGGTTATGTTAAGCGCTTACTATGTGCCAAGCGCTGTTCTAAGCGCTGGGGTAGATACAAGGCAATCAGGTTGTCCCACGTGCGGCTCCCAGTCTTAATCCCCATTTTACGGAGGAGGTCACTGAGGCACAGAGGAAAGAAATGGTATTTGTAAAGCGCTTACAATGGGCCAAGCACTGTTCTAAGCGTTGGGATAGATACAAGGCAATCAGGTTGTCCCACGTGGGGCTCCCAGTCTTAATCCCCATTTTACAGAGGAAGTCACTGAGGCCCAGAGAAGTGAAGTGACTTACCCAAGGTCACACAGCAGACTTGTGGCGGAGCCGGGATTAGAACCCACGTCCTCTGACTCCCAAACCCGGGGTCTTGCCACTGCGGGGTGGGCAGGAGGTCGCTCCGGCGGGTATTTTCCAAAGGGTCACAGCAATGCGTGGTGCGGGCATTTTCCAATTCAGCCGTGGCTGCCCCTTTCCCATGACTTGATCATTCTTGCTCTTTCTCTTTTCTGTGGTCTCAGAAAAGCAGGAGGGTTGGGGGTCGGGCAGGGGAGGGGGAAGCAGGAGCAGAGAGCAGGGATGCCTTCATTTAGGGGGGTCCTGGGGGAGCCGGCGGAGAGCTGGGCGCTAGCCCAAGGCAACAGTCCATGCCCACCGGGCACCGGGCACCGGGCACCGGGCGACCTCTGCTGGTCTTTCTTCAGCTGATAGCAAGCCCATCCCAAGCTGGTGGGTGCCCCAGCAATCAGGTTGTCCCAAGTGGGGTTCACAGCCTTAATCCCCATTTTACAGAGGAGATCATTGTAGCACAGAGAAAAGAAATGGTATTTGTTAAGCGCTTAATATGTGCCAAGCGCTGTGATGGTGAGGGAGGGGATGAGGGGGACCCAGGCTTCCCAGAGGGCAGGAGGCGCAGGGGCAGGCCTAGCTTTGCGCTGGAGGTGTCAGGAATGCCCGGCTGGTATCAACCTCTATTCATTCATTCATTCAATAGTATTTATTGAGCGCTTACTATGTGCAGAGCACTATACTAGGCGCTTGGAATGTACAAATCGGTAACAGAGACAGTCCCTGCCCTTTGACGGGCATACAGTCTAATAGAGAGCTTCAAGCCTGATGCTGGGCATCTCCGCTTGGGAAGCATTTGTTTGGTTGTTTGTTGGTATTTGTTAAGGGCTTACTATGTGCCAGGCACTGTACTAAGCGCTGGGGCAGATACAAGATAACCAGGTAGGTCCCACGAGGGGTTCTGAGTCTCCATCCGCATCTTACTGATTGAGTAATTGAAAAATAATAATAATAATGGCATTTTTTAAGCGCTTACTATGTGCCAAGCACTGTTCTAAGCGCTGGGGTAGATACAAGGTAAGTAGGTTGCCCCACGTGGGGCTCACAGTCTTCACCCCCATTTTACAGATGAGGTAACTAAGGCACAGAGAAGTGAAGTGGTTTGCCCGAGGTCCCACAGCAAAGAGGCGGTGTCGGGATTAGAGGCCACGATTTTATGACTTCCAGGACCGGGCTCTTCCCACTAAACCACACTGCTTCTCTCGGAGAAGTTAAGCGACAAGCCCAAGGTCCCACAACAGACAAATGTCACATTCTGGATTAGAACCCAGGACCTTTTGACTCCAGGACCTGTGCTCTAACCACTCACCCGCTAAACCCTACTTGCCCCCCGGGCTGCCCCCACCCACCCACAGCGGGACCTTTGGAGAGAGGGGAGGTCTCGGTAGATGGCACAGGTTGGCGAGTCTTCCTCGGTCCTCCGGGCCTGCGGACCGGTGGGCCTGTGGGTCGGTGGTCACCTGCCCCTTGTCCCCTTTCCGCCAGCTCCTGCCCAACCCTACCATCCTCCGCCCACTCCCCTCCGGCTTCTGCCCCCTCCCCGTCACCCCCCACCCCCTCCCCATCGGACCATTGCCCTCTCCCGCAGACCCCCTTGCCCTCTCCCCGCCGACCCCCGACCTTTCCCCTCCGAACTCTTGCCCCCCCTACCTGCCCCCGACCCCCTGCCCTCTCCCCCCGACCCCCTGCCCTCTCCCTGCCGGCCCCCTGCCCTCTCCCTGACAACCCCCTGCTCTCTCCCTACCGGTCCTTTGCCTTCTCCCTGACAACCCCTTGCCCTCTTCCCCCCGACCCCCTGCCCTCCCTCCCTCGCCCCCCTGCCCTCTCCCTACCGACCCCCTACCCTCTCCTCCACGACTCCCTGCCCTCTCCCCGCCGGCCCCCTGCCCTCTTCCTGCCGGCCCCCTGCCCTCTCCCTGCCAACACCCTGCCCTCTCCCTGCCACCCCCTGCCCTCTCCCTGCCGGTCCTTTTGCCCTCTCTCTGAAAATGCCCTGGCCTCCCTGACAACCCCCTGCCCTCTCCCTGCCACCTCCCTGCCCTCTCCCCGCCGGTCCTTCGCCCTGTCCCTGCCAACCCTCTGCCCTCTCCCTACCGGTCCTTTGCCCTGTCCCTGACAACCCCCTGCCCTCTCCCTGCTGACCCCCTTCCCTCTCCCTACCAGTCCTTGGCCCTCTCCCTACCAACCCCCTGCCCTCTCCCTGCCGGTCCTTGGCCCTCTCCCTACCAACCCCCTGCCCTCTCCCTGCCAACCCCCTGCCCTGTCCCCGCCGGCCCTCCGCTCCCTCCCCTCCTCCGGAGGACGGGGGAGAAGATAAGCGGCTTTTAGGGTGCGGGGTCGGGCCGGACAGTGATGTTGGCCGGGAGAGAGGCGTCCCGGGCCTGGGTTTGCTGGGTGGGGCCTCCGGCAGTCAAAGCCTGGCTCAACCCGCTCCGGGGCCTCTCCCCTTAATTAACCTCCCCCTCTGCCCTCCCTTCGCCGGGACGATTGCCCAACAGGATGGAGGGCAGAAGCCGCGGGGAGCTAGTGCCCAGCGAGCTGCTGCCCCAGCGGGGGAGGGCAGAGCCCTTTCCTCTAGGGCCAGGGGTGCCAGGGGTGCCAGGGTCGGGGGCAGGGGTTGCAGGGTTCAGGATCTGGGTTCGGATGGATTGCTAAAAGCAGAAAAGGGGGGGGGGGGGGGTGGGGGGGGCGGTTGTCTCCTGGGTGGCCTGGGGAATGTCAGTTGACCGTTGCCATGGCGACCCCCTGAAACAAGAGGCCAAAGGCGGGCATCACGTCTGCCAGTTGCCTAAGAGAGGAGACGAGGGCAAGGCCGGAGGGAAGGAGGCCCTGTGCCCCGTTGTACCCAGCCGAGCTCTCTCTCCCCTACTCTGCTGCTCCTGCTCCCTCTGCGGACCGTTTGTACCCCTCCGAGATCCTGGGGGATGCTCTCAGACTACTGGACCTCTCCCGGCACCGTTTGCCGGCTGCCTTCTATCCCTCATTGTAGAGCGCTTCCTGTGTGCGGCGTACTGTACTAAGCGCTTGGGAGACTATTCTTCTTATCTGTATTGTCGTTACTATTACTGTTATTATTATATTTGTTAAGCACGTGGCTCAGTGGAAAGAGCACGGGCTTGGGAGTCAGAGGTCGTGGGTTCTAATCCCGGCTCCGACACTTGTCAGCTAAATGTCTTTGGGCAAGTCACTCAACTTCTCTATGCCTGTTACCTCATCTGTAAAACGGGGATTAAGACTGAGAGCCCCATGTGGGACAACCTGATTACCTTGTATCCCCTCCCAGCGCTTTAAACAGTGCCTGGCACATAGTGAGCGCTTAACATATTTCATCGGTATTATTATTATGCATCAAGTACTGTTAATCAGGTCAGACAGTCCTTGTCCCACCTGGGACTAATAGTCTATAGTGGAGGGAGAACAGGTTGGAATATAATACAATAAAATTGGTATATGAGGTCCCTGCCCTCCAGGAGTTTACAGTCTGCTCCGGAGCAGTGAGCTGCCCCACCTCCCCGCCCCCCCGGAAGGCTGAAGGGAGGGTGTGGAGCAGCAATGCCAGATGGGAGTGTCAAGCACATACACACATATACATATTTGAAACCATGATGTACAAGAGCACATACAAATAACATAATATACAAATGTAAACACAGTCAGTCAATCGTATTGATTGAGCACTTACTGTGTGCAGAGCACTGTACTAAGCGCTTGGGGAAGTACATTATAACAATATAACAGAAGCATTCCCTGCCCACAACCAGCTTATAGTCTGGAGGGCCAAGTTTACCATCTACGGGGAGTTTACAGTCTAGAGGGACACTCTACAGTTCCCCTCTTTAGCAGGGTGTAGTGGATAGAGCACGGGGCTGGGAGTCAGAAGGTTATGGGTTCTAATCCTGGCTCCGCCACTTATCTGCTGTGTGTCCTTGGTCAAGTCACTTCACTTCTCTGGGCCTCAGTTCCCTCATCTGTAAAATAGGGATTGAGACTGTGAGCCCCATGTGGGACAGGGACTGTGTCCAACCCGATTTGCTTGTATCCACCCCAACGCTTAGTACATTCCTGGCACATAGTAAGGGCTTAACCAATACCATAAATACTATTATTATTACAGGCACTCCAGCATGCATGCATGCACACATTGACCCACATGTAAACACATCTAGGCTCATACATATACACGGGCACATACACCCAAATGGCCATTCCTCTACCCGGGCTCCTCCCCCCCCCCACTTATTCATGGCTCCCTTCTACTCCAGGACAGGACCCAGGGAGGGGAATTCCGATTGATCCGATGGGATGAGTTTGGCCAATCCCCAAGTAAATCGAGATCCCAAGCGAAACCAGGGCAGCGCTGTCCGAGATGGCCAGATCCAGTCATCCAGATGGCCGCCATCCTGACGGAATGGGGACAGCTAAGGATCATTCCCCAGGAAAGAGCAGGATCATTTCAAAGGTCAGGGCACAACGTCCCTCCAATCCCCTCCAAGTCTATGGCCATTTTTGGCCCCGGCGAGTTTCTGTTGCTTAATAATCCACAATCCCAGCTGCTCTCCTCCTGGCCCCAGGCCTGACCGCCCCGCCTCTTCCCTTCTCCTTCTTGGCACTGCAGGTTCCGGGCAAGATGTTGAAGATGTTGACGCTCCTCCTTCCAGACTCCCCCGAATCAGGCAAGACATCCCCAGGGGATGACGAGTCCCTCCCAAGCGGGAGCCCCCCAGGTAGATCAGCCTCCGTCTCAGATCCTGAATCGGGCACGGGGTCCTTGGCTTCCTCAGAGGAGCAAACGCCATCCAAGGAGCAGGGGACAACAGCAAACAAGAAGAAAAAGAAAAAATTTGGCAAAAAGCTACTCAAAGCCATTTCCAAAGGAAGGAAACCAAGGGAGAAGCCCATGGAAGTGGAACAGGAAAACAAAAGACAGACCATGACAGGTGAGCTGGCACCGGGAGCCTGGGGAGGAGGGACCCTCGCTCAGTCCTCTGGAACCGTGGACAATTGAAGACAGTTTCTAGAAGAATAGTGACGAGATGGGGGGATCTGGGTCTTGGTGAGGGTGGAGTCTAAAGCCAAGGGGAAGCAGTGTGGCTTAGTGGGTAGTGTACGGGGCTGAGGGTCAGAAGATCTGGGGTTCTAATCTCAGCTCTGCCACTTGTCTGCTGTGTAACCTTGGACAAATCACTTACACTTTTCTGGACTTCAGTTCCCTCGTCTGTAAATGAGGCTTAAGCCTATGAGCTCCATGTAGGAGAGATACTGTGTCCATCTGTTCAACCTAATTAGTTTGCATCTATCCCTCTGCTTAGAATGCCTGGCTCATAGTAAGTGCTTAACAAATATCTTTAAAAAATGGCATAGGAAAGGTAGAGGTAATAAATAATAATCATAATCATAATAATGTTTGTTAAGCATTTACTATGGGCCAAGCATTGTGCTAAGTACTGGGGTAGTTACAATATTTGAAGATCAGACACAGTCTCCGTCCCATTTGGGGCTCACAGTCTCAGAAGCAGCGAGACTTAGAGGAAAAAGCACGGACTTGGGAGTCAGAGGTCGTAGGTTCTAATCCCCACTCTCCACTCTGCCGCTTGTCAGCTGTGTGACTTTGGGCAAGACACTTAACTTCTCTGTGCCTCCATTAACTCATCTGTAAAATGGGGATGAAGACTGTGAGCGCCATGTGGGACAACCTGATTACCTTGTATCTATCCCACTGCTTGGCACAGTCAGCGCTTAACAAATGCCATAGTTATTATTATTATTAAGTAGAAGGAAAAATAGCTCTCTTGGAAGTGTGGGCTCACTGTGGACAGAGAATGCGTCTACCAACTCTGTTGTATTGTACTCTCCCAAGCACTCAGTATAGTGTTCTGCGCCAAGTAAGCACTGAATAAATATGATTGACTGATTGCTTCACCACCCTCTGCTACTTCCCCCTTTTGCAGCGGAGGAGATCAAAGAGGACATCCAGAACAAGAGGCTGGAGGTGGCTCGGCACCTGCTGGCCCTGGAACGGGAGCTGAACCGCCCGGTGGACGGCAGGAGCGAGGAGGAGCTCATCCGAGACCTGAGCAAGGTGGAGGCCCTGTACGAGCTGCTGAAGGGCCAGGTGCTGGCCGTGGTGGGCGACGCCCTGGCCGTGGCCAAGACGGACCCCCGGCGCCTGCATCAGGCGGCCGAGGTGATCGCCCAGCAGGAGGAGGAGGACCGGAGGTACGCCGCCGAAGGGGCTTCTTCTCCCGCCGGAAAGCTGGTCAAGACCCGGCCCCGCGGGTGGCAGCAGCTCTGGAGGGAGGCGGTGAGGAAGTCGGTGGAAGAGCGCATGGTGCGACCGGCAGCAGCGGCAGGGAGGGAAGGTCTCTCGGAGGCGGCCCAGAGCTTCCTCCACATGGGCTTGACCATGAAGGATGACCTCCTGGTCGTGGCCGGGCAGGTGAGGCAGCACTTCCCAGAAGAATTCGACGTATTCCACACCTACGCCGCCTGCTACCACAGCTACTTTTCAGCCCAGATGACTCTCATGGCCCAGTTTGAGCTGGGGGACAACGACACCTACCTACTCCTCTCCTGGGTCCAGAGCCTTTACCCCAAGTAAGCGAGACCTCCAGGACTGGGCTTGGGGTCGTGGGGCGAGAGAGAGTTGCTGAATTCCCCTCCACAGCTCTGCTGCCGCCCTTCAGGAGTAGAAAGAGGGGGCTTCGGTCCAACCCCGCAGGCAGGTCCCACCCCCGAATCATCCCATTCTCTCCAATGGAGATCAGCCTCCTGAACTACTCACCTACCCAAACTCTGATGCCTCCTGGCCCAGTCCATCTCAATAGTTGGGTTCTCCCTGGAGAGTGGGGAGTGGGGACAGAGTCCCTGATGGCCAAGGGGATGGTCAAGCATTCCCCCAAAGGTTGCTGAGGACCACCCTCCTCAGAGAGAAGCCCCACCCATCGGACATGATCTCGGGGAAGCCTGGGGCTGGGCTAGAGCTGTCAAGCCCTTCATAGCTCTTCTCTTGGCCTCAATAACCCTCACTCCTCTGTGACTTTTGCTCTGCTCTTGTTGGTTTCTGTACTTGGACTTGATCTCCAAATGCCCAGAAACCCTTGTGAGGGACTGCTCTCCATAGCTACTGCCCTCCAGAGCCACTGCTGGAAGGTGGGAGGAGGTAGCCCAAGATGCCCCATGGCCTAGCTCCTCTCCTCTTCCAACCCAACTTGGGGCTTTACTACTCTTGAGCCCTTGAAGACCAATACCTGGAAGAGAATCATCGTGGTGTTCCTTCAACACTTGATTGGCGCAAAGCTTTCTGCCAAGCCTTGGGGTAGATACAAGATAATCACGTCAGACACAATCCCTGTCCTGAGGGGCTCACAGTCTAAGTAAAAGGGAGAAGGGTGTTTAATCCCCATTTTTCAGATGGGGAAACTGAGGCACAGAGAAGTAAAATGTCCAAGATCATACCAAAAGCAGGTGGCAGAACTGGGATTAGAACCCAGGTCCTCTGACTCTTTTTTTATGGTATTTGTTAAGGGCTTACTATGTGCCAGGTGCTATACTAAGCACTGGGGAAAATACAAGATAATCAGGTTGGACACGGTCAGTGTCCCACATGGGGCTCACAGTCTTAATCCCTGTTTTACAGATGAGGTAACTGAGGCACAGAGAAGTGAAGTGACTTGCCCAAGGTTACACAGCAGACAAGTGGTAGAGCCGGGTTTAGAACCCAGGTCCTTCTAACTCCCAGACCCATGCTCTTGTTACTAAGCCAAGCTGCCCTTTCCCTCTCTTCCAGCCCTCTATTGAAGGACCTCTGCCAAGGCTGCCCTCAGAGAGGTCCAATCCCTCTGGACTAACAGAAATCTGGCTCTCCCAGAGCTGGGAAGGGAAGAGCTGGAATGCTCCCTGACTTCAGACAATCCAGAATACAGAGCTGTATCCTGCCATCGGTCCATCCCCATGGCTTCAGCCTCCCGGGAGACAATGGCAGAATCAGGCCCCACAGGAAATCCAGTTGGGGCAGGGGGGTCATCAGCCTAAAAATATCAAACTCCATATCCTTTCAGCGCCCTGGGGCCCCTTGAGGCAGCCCAATCAGGAATGGTCCCTGGTTCTGCCCTGGACTGTTGCCTACTGACTAATTCCTTTTGTGGGACCCTGACCCTAACTTGTCCCTCCCTCTATCCACCAAGCCTAGATTAGAGCAACCCCATGGGCAGGAATGCCACGTAGAGCCAGTCGGTCAGTTAGTCAGTCAATCATGCTTATTGAGCACTTACTTTGTGCAGAGCACGGTACTAAGCTCTTGGGAGAGTACAGTATAATAATACAACAGACACATTCCCTGCCCACAATGAGCTTACAGTCTAGAGAGGGAGACAACATTAATATAACTATATAAATTACATACATTAGAGTTGAAGCCTCTGCTAGAACTGGTCCCCAGGGGTCTAAGAAAGGCTATTGTGGGAGGATGGGTCACGGATGAAGAGGCAGCCTGGCAGGTCCCTGGGATTCAGAGAAGGGTTACTTTGGATTGACTGATTACTTACCCCCGTCAAGGGGAAGCTCTATCTGTCTCGAGATCCATAAACACCCGCCCTGGGCTCACCTCCTGCCATTATCCTTTTCCGTTTCAGGGAAATCCTCAACCACCCAGGCTTGGCAGGGGAACTGAAGGGGGCCGGGTTCGACAGCCTCTTGCCCCCAAGACAGATCCGCCAGCTGGAAGCCACGTTCTTATCCAATGAGAAGGTAAGAGTTGGTCTGGCCAGGCTTCAGGGGGCAGGGACGGTGGGAGGGTGGAGAAGAACAGACTCAGGGTCTGAGGTAGTAGAAGAAGAAGCCACCCCAGCCCCTCTCAGACCCCTACGAGGTGACAGACAGAGCATGGTCTCAGTCCCTGAGTTCCAGACTCTTGCCTGGAACGGGGTCAGGAAACCCCAGCAGTCACCATAGCTCGGGTGGGAATCCTGGATCTTTGGTGGGAAGAGAGAGATGGTCTGCAAACTCCTTCAGCAATAGGCACCTCTCCCTCTCTCAAACCCCCAAGTGTTCCACAAGCTTGGCCCCTGGCTCCAGGAGGGCTCTGGAGAGCCACTGATAAACAAGGGTCTGAGTCAAGTGTCTTGCCCTGACAGCTCCCAGCTGGCGGCTCGGATTTCCTGCTTGAATTCAGTGAGTGGAAAGTCAGAATCGAATTGTCCTCAGAAAGGAAACTCGGGTTGCAATTTGAGATAGCTTGGAAACAGAGACATCTCTCGGTCAGGCCAGCCCTGCTTGAGGCAAGGGATGAGTTAGGAGGACAGAGGGCATGGGAGGACAGTGATGCCTAGTGGAAAGATGATGCCTAGTGGAAAGAACTCAAGCCCTGGGAGTTCAAAAACCAGGGGTCAAGGGTCTAGTCTGCTATTGGTCTGCTATGTTTTCTGGGGTAAACCAATTAACCTCTCTGGGCCCTAATTTCTTCCACTGGAAAAGAGGGGAGCAGGATCCCTGTCCCTCTCTGCCGTCCAAAGATGGCATGAGGAAAGAATGAGATCATGAATTTAGGAATGCTGGACGTATTTGAGGTTATTAGTCTCAAATCAGTGGGAAAGGGAAACTCCAGGAGAGCAGCTCAGAGGAGTCTCTGCTCCAACTCTGTGATATTATACGCTCCCAAGTGCTTAGTACAGTACTCTGCACACAGTAAGTGCTCAATAAATACCATTGATTAATTGATTGTTTGATTGAACTCTAGGGACATTTCCATAGCAGATCAGGTTCCTGGAGATGTAAACCAGAGTGGCAGAGATCTCACAAGCTAGGAACCAAAGAAGGGAAAATTCATGTCTGAGGGAGAGAGCTGTGAATCCTAGGGAGAATCCTAGCAAAATGGAGATGGAAACCCCCATTCTCTCATCCCTCCTCCCTCCCCCACCAAAATAGAGCAGCTCAATCAATCAATCAATTGTATTTATTGAACATTTCCTGTGTGCAGACTGATCAATCAATTGTATTAACTGAGTGTTTACTGTGTGCAGAGCACTCTACTAAGCACTTGGCACTTTGGGAGTGTTTAGTATAACAGAGTTGGTTAGACACATTCCCTGCCCACAACAAGTTTACAGTCTAGAGGGGGAGGAAGACATTAATACAAATTACGGATATGTACATAAATGCTGAGGAGCTGAGGAGGGGTGAATAAAGGGTGCAAATCCCAGTACAAGGGTGATGCAGAAGGGAGTGGGAGAAGAGGAAATGAGAGTCTAGTCGGGGAAGGCCTCTTGGAGATGTGCCTTCAGTAAGTCTTTGAAGGTAGAGAGAGTGATGGTCTATCAGATATGAAAAGGGAGGGTGTACATGCCAGAGACAGAATGTGGGCGAGAGGTCAGCAGCGAGATAGAAAAGATTGAGGTACAGTGAAGTAAGTTGGCCCTAGAGGAGTGAAGTGTGTGGGCTGGGCTGTAGTAGGAAAGCAGCCAGGCAAGGTAGGAGGGGGCAAGGTGATTGAGTGCTTTAAAGGGGTTGGTAAGAAATTTCTGTTTCATGTGGAAGAAGCAGAAACAATGACTGGAGATTCTTGATTAGTGGAGAAACATGGAGAGTGGAATATATCAAAGTTGGCAGACACATTCCCTGTCCTCAAGGAGCTTACAGTTTAGATGTGGCTGACAGCTCAGGTCTCCTAAAATGAACCTGTTCCAGCCTTCCCATCTCTCCTGGCTCTGGGTCAGCCCCACTAAAGGCAGGTCGGTCAGGCTTCCACAGCCTAGAACCACCCTGGCACAACTCGAGTTTGAGGCTGTTCCCTCCCCTCCACAAGCTCTACTCAAGACAGAAGATGCCAACTAAATGTCTGCTTCCCCCGCTAGGCAAGTGTCCACTTGCTGATGGCCAAAGGGTTGGAGGTGGAGGTGAAGCACTGGTCAGAGGACAAATCACCAGAGAAGCTGGATGGGCATTTCCACAGTGAATTGCCCATTGACATCATCCAGGTAAGGGGAGAATGGACAGGCCCGGGCTGGGCACGGAGTGAGGGAGGAGCGGAGGCAAGCAGCTGGAATGGGGCTGGGGGATTTCAGTGCACCAGTGGATAATGGCGGCGGGGCAGCCAGAGGTTTGGGAGGGAAAAGAGAATCTCCCCCAAGCACCAGGGCTAAGCACTAAATTCCTCAATCAATCAATGGTATTTATTGAGCACTTAGTGTGTGCAGAGAGCTGTACTAAGCACCCGGGAAAATACAGTACCACAGAGTTGGTAGGGACGACCCTTGCCCACAAGGAGCTCTTTTGGGCGCAAGTCTACATTGTCGCCTGGACTCAGTTTTAAGATTTTAAGGGGGGGTGGGAATCCTACCCAGTCTCTAGGCAGATCCGATCCCTAAACAAGTTCCTCCTTTCCACTTTCCTTCCCATTCCTCTTACTCCTGCTTACAGATAAGATCAGATTGTGTCAGGCCCTATTTTTTTAATGGTATTTGTTAAGCACTTACTATGTTCCAGGCTCCGTATTAAGTACTGGGTGGATACAAGATAATCAGGTTGGACACAGTCCCTGTCCCGCATAGAGTTCACAGTCTTAATCCCCATTTTAGAGATGAGGTAATTGAGGCAAAGTAATGAGGTAAATGGCCAAGGGCACACAGCAGACAAGTGACAAAGCCAGGATTAGAACACAGGTCCTTCTGACTCCCAAACCCATGCTCTATCCACTTGGCCACTCTACTTTGTTCATGCAGTGTATTTATTGAGCACTTACTGGTATGTAGAGCAGTATATTAAGCGCCTGGGAAAGTTTGATACAACGATAAACAGACACATTCCCTGACCTCATCGAGCTTATAGCCCAGACCCTCACATTTGACTGGAAGGAATGGTTTTGTGCCAACTACGTTTTAATTTGCCTGGCGGTCCCAGGGGTCTCTTTGGAAGGATGTGACCCCCATTCTGGCCTGCCGCTGTTGGGATTGGGTTGGGGACAGCAAGGGAACCAAGGCCCTCACCCATTCTGTGCCGGCATCCCTAGATCATGTCCAGCAGACAGAAGAAGGCCGAGGATCTCAGCGCAGAACTGGGCAAACAGATGAAGCACATGCTACTGATTGAGCTCCCAGAGTTTCTGAGAAGGTAAGAGAGTCCCCTGGGGCCCGGGCTACCTCTCAGCCAGCTCACACCTCTGGCAGCAGAGCTACGCGGAATCCGACAGGGGCTGGGATGGGCATTGGCTGGAGTTGTTTCAATGCTCGGTCCATCCCGGGCAATGCACTGTCCATCAGCTCTAGCCTGCCCTTTTGCTCTACCCCACCATCCATCTCCCTTCTGGGCTCCCAGATTTTGAAGATTCCAACCCTGGTGATCTCGTGGGTAGATAGGGCCCCCCTAATAACTGTTTGGGACTGGACTCTTGGGATCCTCCAGTACCTAGGGGGAGTTAACATCTGAAGGGGTTCCTGGATGGCTAGGGCTCTCCTCCATCCTGTAGTCCCAGGACATTAATTAATTCATTCAATCTATCGTATTTATCGAGCACTTACCATGTACAGAGCCCTTGGGAGAGTATGATAAGACAATAAACAGACACATTTCCTGTCCACAATAAGCTTACAGTCTAGAGGGGGAGACAGACATTAATATAAATAAATGACAGATATGTATACATAAATGCTATGGGGCTGAGAGGGAGGATGAATAAAGGGACCAAGTCAGGGTAGCGCCGAGGGGAGTGGGAGAAGAGGAAAGGAGGGCTTAGTCAGGGTCACACCTGGGACTCAGCTGCCATAAATTCCAGTTTCCTTCTAGACACATCTGGCTCTTCCCCGGAATTCTCCGTCCATCCAAGTTGGGCAGGGCATTTGGCCGAGTCAGCCAGGATCCCCAGGGGGAGTCCCTCCATGGCCAGCACCATCTCAATTCCCGTAGAACTCTTTACTTTTGGATTTCCTGACTGGCCTCAAGGCAGAAATGCTCCTTCCTGCCCAGATTTCCTTTGCTCCTCCCTTATTCTATTCACCTCACATTCCTAGAACTGCTTGTTATTCTCTGGGAAAAAAACCCCACCCCCATCCCCACCCCACCACACCAGCCATTAGAGCCACTCTTGAGATCTTCAGGTCCTGTTTTGGGCTCTGCCTGGGACTGAAATGATAACTGAGACCCCTCCCCACAACACACCTCACTTGTGCTCACTCCAGTCAATCAATCATATTTATTGAGCACTTATTGTGTGCAGAGCACTTGGGAGAGTTCATCACAACAATGTAACAGATATATTCCCTACCTACAAAGAGCTTACAGTCTAGAGAGAGAGATGGACATTAATATGAACAAATAAAATGCAGATGTGTACATAAGTGCTGTGGGGCTGGGAAGGGGGATGAGTAAACAGAGCGAGTCAGGGTGATGTAGAAGGGAGTGGGAAATGAGGAAATGGAAATGAGGGCTTAGGCAGAGAAGGCCTTTAAAAGGAGATATGTCTTCAATGAAGCTTGGAAGGTGGGGAGAATAATTGTCCGCTATGAAGAGGGAGTGCATTCCAGGTGAGAGGCAGAAAGTGGGCAAGAGATTGGCATGAGATAGACGAGATCAAGGTATATAGAATACATTGGCATTAGAAAAGTGAAGTGTGTGGGCTGGGTTGTAGTTGGAGAGTAGCCAAGTGAGATAGGAGAGAGCAAGGTGATTGAGTACTGTAAAACTGATGGTGAGGAGTTTTTGTTTGATGTGGAGGAGGATGGGCAACTACTAAAAGTTTTCGAGGAGCAGGGAAACATGGACTGAACATTTTTGTAGAAAAATGATCTGGGCAGCAGAGTGAAAGAAATGTGTACTGGATTGGGGAGAGACAGGAGACTGGGCGGTCAGTGAGGAGGCTTGATGCAGTATTCAAGGTAGGATAAGTACTTAGATTAACACAGTAGCAGTTTTGATGGAGAGGAAAAGGCCCGGGATTTTGAGATTTTCTGGGGGGCAACTAACCCTCTAGCCCCAAGTGGGAACAGAGCCCCTTGTTTCTATAAGGAAAACCATCAGAGAGAGAAAACCTAGACCACTTTCAGGGATACAGAACTTAATTCATGGCTTGGGCTGCAGCAAGGGCCCAGGAAATCCCCTCAATTTTTGCAGGGAGTGGGTGGACAGCAAGGTGGGGTCGATGCAAGATGGAGCTTGGTTTGAGAAGTCAGGAGGAGGATGAATTTTGTGGTCATGGGGAATGTGATAGGACCCGATACTATCGAAAAGGGCAGCTGAGGTCCAGTCTGGGCCCATTTGAATCTAGTCATACTTATTTGGGTTTGTTGTGAAATATCTCTTTAGCTACCAGACAGCATTTGAAGACTTCAGAGAGAAGTGCAAGCAGCAGAAGAACTACAAGGCCATCGTGATTGCCAACATTAACAACTGCCTGGCTTTCAGGTATGCTGGGAGGAAAACAGCCAGCAGGGTAAAGGGGAAACAGATGACTTATCAGTGGTATTTATGGAGCACTTACTGTGTGCAGAGCACTTGAATAAGCCCTTGGAAGAAGACAGTGTAACAAAATTGGTAGACACGTCCCCTGCTCATAAGGATCAGTCATTCGAGCAATTGTATTTATTGAGCACTTACTGTGTGCAGAGCACTGTTCTAAACGCTTGGGAGAATCCAATATCATTGCCATTTATTGAGTGCTTACTGCATGCAGAGCACTGTACTAAGCACTAGGGAGAGGACAATATAACAGAGCTGGTGGACATGTTCCCTGCCCACAATAAATTTACAATCTAGAGAGGGTGACAGACATTAATACAAATAAATAATTTACTGATCTATACATAAGTGCAATGGGGCTGAGGGTGGGATAGAGATGCAAGGGGTAGAGATCCGAAGATCTTACATTAAAGCAAATTATAGAGAGAGGAAGTGGTGGAGTTTAAAGATTATGCACATAAGTGTTATGGGGCTGGGAGAGAGTGTCAGAGTGCTAAAGGGCTACAGACCCAAGTGCACCCAAGAGATCAGAGAGGAGAACCCCTGTAGGGATGAAAATGAGAGGTTAGACAGGCCCCTGGAGGAGATGCGATTTTTTTTTCAGGCTTTGAAGATGGGAGAATGATGGTCTGTCATATGACAGGGGAAGGGAGTTCCAGCCAGAGTTACTTGGGGAAGTAACTGTCAGGGTTTCCATTGTTCTTGTTTTTTTTAACTCCATAAATTAGACCCTTGCCCCCCATGTAGATATTTAAAACGCCCCCATTGTTTGACATTTTGAATTTTCCATCTATCGAGAACCCCAGAGAGAAGAGAAAGACAGCCTCAAGATGTTTGGGAAATGGGGAGCTAGGTCCCAGGTCAGGGGGACAAAGAGAGAGACCCATTTTTGTGGCTCTCTGAACGAGACTTCTAAGTCCCCTGCAGCTGCTAGCACCCACCCCCACCACCCGCCAATGCCGCAGTACTCTCCATCCAGCAGTCTGGTTCCCTCTGAGTCCTCCTGAGTGCTCCCATCTTCCTCTTCTGCCCAGTTGGAGCTCTTGTTTTTCTTTGCTCTGCCATGTTTACCTTCCTCTACCCTGAGAGTCAATCAATCAATGGTATTTACTGAGCACTCACTATGTGCAGAGCACTATACTAAGCATTTGAAAAGTTCAGTAATGGCATTATCATTATTATAGTCTCATTAAGCATTTACTATGTGCCAAGCATTCTCCTTCTCTATGGACACCAAGAAGGTCAAGAAGGTCAATATCTTAGAGGAGCAGATTCTTCAGGGCCTTTGGGTTCTGGCTGAGTCTGGTTCTCTGTCTACCTCTGGAATAGCCTAGAGAGCTGTTATACGCCTCCCTCTGCTTCCCTTTGTTATATCCACCTAACCTTCCTGGCACTGGAAGCCAGGTGGATGTTGGCGGGAGCCTCAAGGTAAGAGTGCTAACAGAGAAGCAATATGGCCTAGTGAATAGAGCATGAGCCTGGTAGTCATAAGGATCTGGGTTCTAATCCTGGTTCTGCCACTTGTCTGCTCTGTGACTTGGGAAGTCCCTTAACTTCTCTGTGCCTCAGTTACCTAATCTGCAAAATGGGGATTAAGACTGTGAGCCCCTTGTGGGAGAGGGACTGTTGACCAACCTGATTAACTTGTGTCTATCCCGTGCGTAGAAGAATGCTTGACACATAGTAATCTCTTAACAAATACCATCATCATCAGATTATTCCAGCCCCCAAATTGTATTCCCTCCCACATCCCTGCCTTGGGCTAATTCCCCTTGTGTCAGGAGGGGAATCGGGCCGGAAGAGACCTCAGTCTTAGACTATACCTGTTAAAAGATTTTGGGAAAATATTTCTGTCCATCTGTGTGGTTTCCCTCTCTCCCGGGAGGTCTGGAGCAATGGGAAGTTTATTTGAATCTCGGGAAGTTTATTTGAATCTCAAACTGGCTGAATGATATGGCTCTGATGGTTTGATTACAGTGATCAAAGTGGGAAGCTGCGCAGGTCTCCAAAGGCATTCACAACCATAGCAACCCAACTCTCTCCTCGTCCTAAGCCTTGTCTTCCCACTCTCCAGTCTTCCCTCAACCAGGGAAACCATTTCATCATTCATTCAATCATATTTATTAAGCTCTTACTGTGAGCAGAGCAGTGTATTAAATGCTTGGAAAGCACAATTTGGCAACAGAGTCAATCCCTACCCAACAATGGGCTCATCATCTTTGCCAGTGTTGATCAAGCGCTTATTAAGTGCCAAACCTTCTGCTGAACCCTGGGGAGAATCCTCTGACACTTGTTTAGACCCTATCCTGGTAGAATGGAAGCACTTGAAGGCAGAGATTGTGTCTCCTCTCTCTATTTTTCTCTCCCAAATACTTAATACAGTGCTCTGCATAGAGCAAGGGCTCAATAAATACTACTGATCGATTGACTGATCCCTGACTCACACAGGGTCCCCAAGCTCACTGGGGAGAGTTGATATATAAAACAAGGAGATTCAACCAGGAAACAGGTGGAGATTCAACTGTTCTAAAGCATCACTAGTAAAAATAGCCAAGTTGGAAGGGGCTACTCCATTCCAAGCCAAACACCCTTGTGTTACTAGAGCCGATCCACTACTGAGTTCTTATTTGCATGTTGAGCCTTGGAGATCTCCATTATTTCTGATGGCAGGGACGGTGGATTTGAGCTCCTGAGCATGAGACTGATTTTCTCTGTGGGGTTGCTGCAAAACCAAGGAAGATGATTTTTCCCCTTTGCCTTCCAGGGACTACATTGACAGAATCACCTCATCACTCGAGAAAACCCCACCTGCTTATATTTTCACCCCACTGGTTGATGTTGAAAACAGTGGGTTTGAAGTCTTGCTTCAGGATCTGTTTCTGGAGTTAAAGGTATTTTTTCCTGCTAATCCACTGAACTCTGAGTCTCTCTCTGGGTAGGGGTGGAGATACCAAAGTTTCTGAGACTGAAGGGCATCGTGGAAAGTAGCAGGATTCTGGTGAATCCGAGAGACCGGCCGAGCGCTTAGCTGTCCTGAGAATCGGCAGCTTGTTTGGCTCAGGCCACGACCTGGAAAAAAATGATTATGCACTTCTCCCCAGTCCTTGATGGAACTCCAAGAAACCCCCTCCACAGCAGGGCCTGAGGGTCCTGGCCTATTATTAGCCTGAGATCTCAGTTTCCTCACCCATGGCTATTTATTGGAACTGGGAAAGCTACTCCAACATGGGATGAACCATAAACCTCCTCTTTCCTCAGCCATTATTCAAGAGGCTCAAGCAGAACAAATGGACAGCAAGTGAAGGAACTCTGGAGGACATCCTTAGAACCGCAGGGGAGCATATCCCGGAGTTTACAACTCTCCTCGCTCATTACCACCAGGTGAGACAGAACTCCGGAATCAACATAAGAGAAGCAGCAGGGCCAAGTGGAGAGAGTATGGGCCTGGGAGTCAGAAGATCACGGGTTCTAATACCGGCTGCGCCACTTGTCTGCTCTGGGACCTTGGGCAAATCACTTCACTTCTCTGTGCCTCGGCTACCTCATCTACAGAAAGGGGATTAAGACTGTGAGTCCTATGTGGGATAGGAACTGTGGCCAACCTGGTTAGCTTATATCTATCCTAGCATTTCATATGGTTTCTGGCACATAATAAATGCTTAACAAATACCATTTAAAAAACCACCAAAAAAAAGCCCTTCCACCTTTGTGGGACTCTGTAGCATTAATGTTTCTCCCTTTAGGCATCCCCTTTCTTCCACCCGCTACTCCTCCCCTATCCAAAACTTGATTGGGAACAAGGGACTGGTCCAATGGACCTGTAGGGTTAGAGTATTGGGCATGCTCCCTTTTTTTTCTAATGGTATTTGTTAAGCGCTTAAGATGTTCCAGGTCCTAAACTAAGAGCTGGGATAGATACAAGCTAATCAGGTCCACGTCCCATGTGGGACTCATAGTGTTAATCCTCATTTTATAGATGAGGTAATTGAGGGACAGAGAAGTTAAGTGACTTGTCCTAGATCACACAGCAATCAATTGGCAAAGCCGGGACTAGATCCTTCTGACTCCCAGGCCTGTGCTTTACCCACTGGACCAACCTGTATGCTTCTTTCTCTCCTGGGAAAGGTGACCCAGACTGGACTCTGATCCCTCCATTCTTCTTTGCTTGGGAGTCAGAGGGTGCACCCCTCCAGCCCACCTCTCTGTCCACCAGGATGGCTGACCCCTTCCTTCTTCTCCCCGCCCCCCACCACAGATCATCATGGAGAGGATCCACTTGCACCTGGTGAAGGAGTACGTCATGAGGCTCTGCAAGAAGCGGTTTGTGCTGAAATCCCTGGACCAGCAGCAGCAGCTGGCCAAGCAGATCACCAGCAACTCTAAGGCCCTTCAGGAATTCTGCATGGAGAATGTAAGGGAGCGGTCGGTGAAACTGAGTTCCATCCGAGGGTCCCGAGGGGGGCTTCCGAGTCTGAACCTCTGGCACGGCGGCACAGTTTCAGAGAGCAGCTCTGCTTTTGCCCCCTTGGTAAACCTTGGGCAGGTTACTATACTTTGCTCAGTTTCCTCATCTGATAAATGGGGTGAAACAATCATTCCTTTTCCCAAACACATCAGGAGGGCAGAATGGGAGGTGAGCTTCCATATGTGTAGGAAAATGGGAGGGACCAGAAAGAAAGCGAGAGAGAGCCTCCTCTAATGCCCAATGGGATGGAATTGGAGGGGCTAAATGGAGGAGCCTGGGCCCACCCCAATCAGTGAGCCACCACTGTGGCTTTGAGATGGGCTTTCAGCTTGGGGCCAGTCCAGACATCGTGAAACCAGATGGATGTGGTGGCATGATGGAGTGCCGGGCCTCTGGAAAGGTTGCCTGCCTCACCACGATGGCTAATCTCCAGATCAGGAAACAGGGCATCCTCAGGTGCCCCAGAGGCCACCAGGAAAGGGGAGGCAGGGTGTGATAAGAAGGGGTCACGGAGTTTGGTGCTGAGGAGCTGGGAGCTATGTTAGAAGGTGGGGGCAGCGCCACAATTCAACTCAAGTTCTTTCACATCCCATAACTCTGACTTACCCCCTTATCACCTGAGTACTGCTGCGATCCTGCTCACCCCTCCTGTGGCCTCTGCCCCACTGAGGGGAACCATCAAGGGAGGGAGGAAGGGTGAACTCTTTGAGAAGCAGCCTCTAAGGTTGCCCCGATGGGAGGTGGGAATGGGGTCAGTCCTGTGGTCCCAGAGCGGCCCCACCCCCAAGCTGACCTGTTGGCTCCCCTAGGGATCTCCGGGCAGCTGGCTGGAGCCGGTCCTCCGCAGTTTGGCTGAGATCATCCGACTCCAGGACCTGAGTGCCATCCAGATGGAAGTCGCGACATTTGTGCAGAGATATCCAGATTTCAGGTGAGGAGGGTTGGGTCTGTGTTTTCTCCCTCCTGGGCCCATGGAGACAGAGCCTGGTGAGCCAGCAACTTAGAGGATTCCTGCTTAGAGGATTCCCTCTAAGACAGCCATAGAAGAGAAAGCCCAAACTCCAACCTCCTCACTGCCTGGGCCCCTTCTCTCTCTCCGGGACACTGAAGAAAATCAGGCAGTGACTTGAGAGATGTGGATTGGTCTCTGCCTTCCCCTCTTGCTCCTTTGGGTTTCCAGGGCATTGGAATGGGGAATGGAGAGTGGATAGTGACTTGAGGCTGGATGAGGTGGGGAGAGGATGGGGCAGGATGGCTTTGAGAGGCTCACCTCCCCTCCCTTACCTTCCCCACCCACCCTGCCCCAGGCCTGCTTGGCTCTTGAAGCCACAGGCAAGAGGGGAATGGGACTCTCAACGTGTAAGGGAAGCAGCATGGCTTAGTGGCAAGACCATGGACTTGGGAGTCAGAGGATGTGGGTTCTCATCCCGGCTCTGCCACTTGTCTGATGTACGACCTTAGGCAAGTCACTTAACTTTTCTGCGCTTCAGTTTCCTCATTTGTCAAATGGGGATTAAGACAGTGTGCCCCATGTGGGACAACCTGATTACCTTGTAACTATCCCAGCGCTTAGAACAGCGTTTGGCACATAGTAAGCACTTAACAAATACCATTATTATCATTATTATTAGGCAATGTGGCCCCCACCCCTCCCTCTCCATCTGTGTTTTGGTTCAAGCACCTACGAGGGGGTCTGCGCGCCAAATCAAACACCAGCCATCCATGGCCAACAGTTTAACAGATGATAACAAAACGGAAATAGCCAGTTATAAATACAGCTGCCCTGGAGGGCAGCTGCTGCGGCACCCTTGCCCTCCCTACCAGTTTAGATGCTAAAATCCCCTTTGAGCGAGACAAGGGCCCCGCACAATGCCAGCTGGCCACTGACTTTGCCTCTGACCCTCCAGCAGTTGGGGACTCCCCTGAGCCAGGAAGCCACTCCTACCTCAGGTTTCTTCCTTGGGGCAAGTAGTGGCAAGGGGCCATTCAAACCCTAGGACTTAGACATCTGTTTCTCCACTGGGGTCAGAAAGCAGACTGTCCTTCCACAGTCTACTGCCAACTGATGTACCCTCCCAGGACGCTCTCTGGGTTGAAGGAGGCTTCTGGGAACTCCAAAGCCCAGGCATAAGAACCTGGCAGATTTTCCTGCTGAATCCTCTCCTGCATGAGACCTCAGAGGGTTCCCCCAAATGTAGAGACCCCTGAAACCCATCCCACACTGAACAGAAAAGAGGCAAAGGGTAATTGGTTTCCTTTAGGCCCTGGGGACAGTTGAATGGTGTTCACAACTGGACTGGAAGGACTCCGTCAGGGAACTGTGGAGCAGCAGGCAAGCCACATACTGTCTCCCACTGCCTGTGCTTCATTAGACCTGCTGCCCAATTTCCTACCAGGAACAGAGATTGTGTCCAACCCAATTATCCTGTATTTACCCTATCACTTACAACAGTAGTAAGTGCTTAACAAATACCATAATTATTATTATTACTATTATTATTCAAGCCTTCGAAGTGTGGGCCTAGGACTAATTTCAGCCTGGATCAATCCTTGGTGTTTCTGAAGAAGAGGCTCTCGCTCCCAGAGTTGTCCTTAACCTTGCCTCCATTTTCTTTATAATAGTAAAGCGCACCTGGGGGCCATCCTGTCCATCAAGGGGAACCTGTCAAGCAGTGACGTGAAAAGCATCAAGAGCATCCTGGAAGTCAGCCCCAAACCTACGGATTCTTCTAAGGCCTTATTTTCCTTTATCAAGGTCGGTTAGCTTTCTCCGCCCACCCCTAGCTCTCCTGCTGGAGTCAGTCACCACGTGAACTTGTAGTAAACACTTGCAGCAAGGGGCTCTGGTTCTGCCCATCCTTTTGCCCAGTCTGATCCTCGAATCCTCAGCTGAAGAACACCGGGGGAACTCTTCAGCCGGCTCAAACGTGTACGCCTCCAAGAGGGGTCAGGGCCAGGACAGGAGATTGCCCAACCTAAAGAGAAATCAGCTTTGGCCACTTCTCAGTCGGAGTGTCCGATTTTGAGTATTATCTGCCTCCTTTCACTGTTCCTTCCTACTCTCACCGGCTGGAAGCCTGCCTGGCCTCAGTTCCCTACCCACCCTGCCGCCCTCTCCACCCGCCCTGGAGGAGGACTCCAGGTTCTGCTGACTCAAGACCTACTCTCCCAACACCCTGACAGGACTTGACATTTTCTAGCCGGTCAGGCGTCATCCACTGTTTGAATTGTCAGCATCACTTCTCTGTTGTCAAGGAGAGTCGAGAGTGAGTTTGCAAGTATTCTTCAAAGGTTGCGTTCCTTTCTGGGTGGTGAGGTTAACCAGACAATCGGGATACCATAGCATGGTTCCTCAGACTGTGCTCTCCTTCTTCTGGGAAGGGAAGACCTGGGAACCCAAAGTCTTCCAATGCCAACCCCTTCCTCTCTCTTACTCCTCCATGGCCCCTCTCATATAAAGGTCTCCCCCCACACAAACCCTCTTCTCTCCAGGCCCCCTCTCCTTCTCCCACGGGATGGCCCAGGGGTCACATAGGTTCAGATTAACCAAAAGTCCAACTTTGTGCCTGACTTCTCTGGGGCCAGCCCACTGCAGTGTGGCCTCGGCATCTAGGATCTGGAATCTAGGGCCGCTGGATCTTAGCCCACAAAACCCAAGGTGACTTTGGGACGCCCCAGGGATGGGAAGAGGATGAACTTAGACCTCCCTCTTCCCTCTCTGGAGTCTTGGGAGATATTTCAGAGGTGCCCTCAAGCTCTGCGGATTGAGAATCTAGCCATAACACTCCCCAGTGGTGGTGGTGCGGGGAGTGGAGGGAGATGGATGGACCTATGCATCCCAGGTCCCCCAAACTGAGCATTTCAAGATGGTACCAGGGATGCCCTGCTGGGGTTTGCCACCCCCATCAATGCCGTTCCCAGGAGGTGGGCTGGAGAAGTGTCTCGGCCTGCGTTGCACTGCATCAGTATTTTCTTCCAGAAGACCCAGCTCCAGGCTGTCTGTGCTGTGAAAAATGCCAGATCAGCCCTGTGCTCTGCTCCTTATAAGGAGCCCTGACCAGCTGTGTATTGTACATATGTCAATTTTAATTCACCTAATTGTAAGTTATGTATATTGTATGGTCCTTGGCATGTAGTCCCATGCAGTGGAAACTGGACCTGTTTTATAGTTTGATATTAAAAGCGAGTTGACGTGACTGGGGGTGACGGGCCTCATTCTTTGCCCAAGGAGTTCCTGCAGGAGGGGGTACGAGCCGGAGAAAGGAGACTTGCCGGTTGGGTCGGCCTCATGGACATAGAAAGCAGAACTGGAGAATGAACGGACACACGTGATTTGACTTGCCAAAAGGGAAATGAGAGTCTTCCTGTCCTGGAGACAGAGAGCAAGGGGTCTGGGAAGTCATCTAGTCCATCCCCCTGCCTCTACCTAAGACTGCTCCAAACTCATTTTGGCCGGTCGGGAAGTTCTCCCAGATGTCTACCCCAAGTCCCTCCTGCTTAAGCCCAGGAGAGAGACCTGAAAGTCATAGAAGATTGAGCCATACCCCTCTGGATGAAGGCTGGAGGGGGAGGAGAGAAAAAACCGGCAGTTGAGGGAAGGGGTGGGGTCCTGGGGCATCAGAGGGAACTGTGTTGCTCCCAACTGCTGGGCATTCAGCTCTGCAGCTCTTCAGCTTCAGGACAGACACACAGTTGGGTGGAGGGGTCCAGGCAGATCCCAACCCTTCACAACTCCTCTCCCTGCCCCTGGACCTTATACCAAGGATATGCCATTTTGTTATTTTCCTCATTTCCGTGCCAAAGGAAGGGGGAAAGACCGTGCTCAACCAGAGACTTCCTTATTTCCACCCACCACCTCAGCATCTGGCCCCAAGACCCTGTCCTTGACCCCACCCACCCAGGAAGGTCCCCTTCCACCATGGGGTGTGGTGGATGGGGAGGGTTCCCAAACAAGAACTGGGGGGCCCGGTTCTTCTACAAAAACTCAGCAACTCCCAAGGTCAACAGGACCCCAGCTCCCTTCCAGACAGCCCTTTGACCCAGGTTGTGGCCTAGTGGATAGAGAAAGGGGCTGGGAGTCAGAAGGACCTGGGTTCTAATCTCATCTCTGCCACTTGTCTGCTGTGTGACCTTGAGAAAGTCACACTTCTCTGTGCCTCAGTTACCTCATCTGTTAGATGGTGATTAATAATGAGAGCGCCCCATGGGCAAAAGGGACCGTATCCATCCTGATTAGCTTGTATCTATCTCAGCACTTTGAACAGTGCTTGGCACATAGTAAGCACCTAACAAATACCATCAGCATCATCAAGATCATGGGATCCCTGAGGAGGACGGGCAGATTGTGCCTGAGTAATTTTCACCTTGTCTCTTGGCCTCTATATCTCTCCCCTTATCGTTATCTTTCTCTAATCATCTGCCTAGCTATCTCTGATTTACTCTGTGTCTCCTTCCAACTCTTTCCCTCTTCCAGGCTCTGTCTGCCTCTCAGCCTCCTCTCTTCCTCCCCGGGAAGTGTAGGGAGAACTGGCCTGGCTGAGCCCATGGGAGAGCGGAGATGGAAAAAGGAAGAGCACAAGGCCAGAATTCCAGGTCTGAAAGCCTGTCCCCTGACCCCTCTCAGGCCGAGGGGGATAGGGGTGATTCAGCCATCCTGAAAGAGTCCCGTGAGCATGCAGCCCACTCCGGGCAGGAAGCTCTGGCCAGTCTGACTTTTAGAATCCACGCCCAGGAGGCGGAAAGATCAGAGAAAAATTTCTAGGGCTCTGGGGTGAGGGGGAAAGAGGCTGGGCAGTGTCTGGGGGAGCCAGCCATGGTGAAAGCCCCAGATGTCTACATGGGGGAACCCCATCATCCCTGATCCACATATTGGAGGGTGGGGGGAGAGAGGGCCCTCAGAGGTTCTCTGGAGGGGAGGAAATCACCCCCCTGCCTAATATCTAGACCTTCCTGTCCCCCACCCACCCAGGCCCATGGCGAACTCTGATGGTGGCCCCTATGAGGAAGGTCCAGTTCTGCTTCCCCCCTGGCATCCTTCCCAGGAAATAAGAGCTGTGAGCCCCTGCCCCAAGCAGAAATTAAAGACTCTCGATTGTCCAAGCATGAATCAGCCTCTGGATAGATTTCCTGTGATTGCACTCACCACCTGTGAGCCTGCTCTCCCGCCGACCACGCTTTGCCCAGAATCCCCTCCACTGCCGTGCTCACCCAGCTGGGGAAAACCTGGCTGGCTGAGTCACGAAGATGGGGATGTGGGTGGGAGGGATGTTGGTTGGCATCTGGCCCTGAAGGAGCGAGTCCCCGAGGGATCTGACCAGAAGGATAGCAATGAGGAACAGTGTGGTCTAGTGGAGAGGGCACTGTCTTGAGAGTCAGAAGACCTGGATTCTAATCCCAGTTCTGCCTTTTTTTTTTGGTATCAAAATTATTATGACTAATAATGGTAATAATAATAATAATGGCATTTGTTAAGCGCTTACTATGTGCCAGGCACTGTACTAAATGCTGAGTTGGATACAAGCTAATCGGGTTGGACACAGTCCCTGTCTCATATGGGGCTCACAGTCTCAATCCCTATTTTACGGATGAGGTAACTGAGGCCCAGAGAAGTGAAGTGACCTGCCCAAGATCACCCAGCAGACAATTAGAGGAGAGGGGTTAGAACCCATGATCTTCTGACTCCCAGGCCCATGCTCTAGCCATGCTAAATGAAAATAATAATAATAATAATGGCACTTGTTAAATAGTAACTATGTGCCGAGCAGTGTTCTAAGTGTTGGGGTAAATAAAATACTAGTTAATCAGGTTGGACACAGTCCCGGTCCCACATGATAATAATGTTGGTATTTGTTAAGCGCTTACTATGTGCAGAGCACTGTTCTAAGCACTGGGGTAGATACAGGGTAATCAGGTTGTCCCACGTGAGGCTCACAGTTAATCCCCATTTTACAGATGAGGTAACTGAGGCACAGGGAAGTGAAGTGACTTGACCACAGTCACACAGCTGACAAGTGGCAGAGCCTGGAGTCGAACTCATGACCTCTGACTCCGAAGCCCAGGCTCTTTCCACTGAGCCACGCTGTCCCCATTTTACAGATGAGGTAACTGAGACCAAGAGAAGTTAAATGACTTGCCCGTCGTCACACAGCAGAGCAGAGCTGGGATTAGAACCCAGGACCTTCTGACTCCCACCCGTCCTATATCCACTAAGCCACGCTTCTTCTCCAGGACTTATTAAATTAAGCATTAATTGTTAAGCACTTACTGTGTACCAGGTACCATACTAAGCACTAGGGTAGATACAAGCTAATCAGGTTGGACGCAGTCCCTGTCCCATGCTGGGCTCACAGTCTTAAGCTCCACTTTATAGATGAGGAAACTGAGGCAAAGAGAAGTGAAATGTCCTGCCCACACACAGCAGAGAAGTGGTGGACCTGGGATTAGAACCCAGGATCTTCTGATGCTCAGGTCCGAACCCTATCCACTAGTCCATGCTTCTTCACTTGTCTGCTGTGTGGCCTTGGGCAAGAAACTGAACTTCTCTGTTCCTCAGTTTCATCATCTGCAAAATGGAGGTTTGATACCTGTTCTCCCTTCCCCCTTAGACTGTGAGACACATGTAGAACAGAGACGGTGTCTCACTTGATTACCTTGTATCTACTGCAGAGTTTAGTGCAGTGTTTAGCACACAGTAAGCTCTTAACAAATTCCACAATTATTAGACCCCGAGCAGTGCCTCTCCATGCCTGCTGGGGGCCCAGGCTGAGGTCTTCAAGCTGGGGACTGGTTGTGGGGTGGTCGTGCTCTTATCCCAAGAAGCCTCCCTCCCTTGGCCTTTTATAGAGGAAGTGGGGTCTGGTGAAAGAGGAAGAGGAATCAGGCTTGGGACCAGGGCCTGAGAAAGAAATATGCTTGGGTCAGGATCTGGGAATGGATTCCCCTAGCTGTAGGAGCTGGAGTATGACAGAAATGTCCCTCCTACCAGGCCCCGGTGGGTATAAAAGGAGGGCATGGACTGCCTTTTGGGGAGGAAGAGGGACCCTAATAGATGGGGCACTGAGGCTGAGGCTGGGCTGAGATTGGGACTGGCTGAGTCTAGGGCTGGGATGGAGTTAGGCTGAGGCTAGGGCTGGGGCTAGGCTAAGAATGGGCTGGGGCTGGGCTGAAGCTAGGGTTGGGATGGGATTGAGGCTAGTCTGAGAGTGGAGCTGGGGCCTGTCTGAGGCTGGGGCTGAAGCTGGGCTAAAGCTGGGGCTGGGGCTGACCTGAAGCTGGGGTTGGGATGGGATTGAGGCTAGTCTGAGGCTGAAGCTGAAGCCAAGCTGAGGCTGGGGCTGAGCTGAAGCTAGATTAAGGCTGGGGCTGAGACAGAGGAGCAAAGTCAGATGAAGCTCTGCCATTGCCCCCAGGCTCTAGAAGGCCGAGCCAGCCTGTCCCCGATCGATGAGACAGGAAGAACTCAGAACCCTGCAGCCGTGGCCGGGCAGATCGGGGAGTCAGCGGGTGATGGTGGTGGGAGTGACTCCGGGTGGGTCAGTGAGTGTCCGGGGAGAACCATCTGGATTTCCTTTCCCTCCAGTGACCAGCCTCCAATCACCAGGAAGCATATGGGAGTCAGGACCCTCTGAAATGGAAACGGGGAGGGGGGCGTGCACTGGTCTACTGCTGTCGGCTGTTCTCAAGGCCCTGGCCAGCTCTCTGTACTCAGGGGAGTGGGATGGGGGTGGGGGGCTGAGCCAGACAGAACAGCTACTGCTGATCCAGAAGGTTCCATTAGCATTCCTTCCCATGCTCCACCCTGACGCCAGCCCCAACCCCATTCCCACCATACATATAAACACAGAGTCAGGATCTTACGTAAGAATAATAATTGTGGTATTTATTCAGAGTTTACTAGGTGCCAAGCACTGTTCTAAACAGTGGGGAAAATACAAATTAATCAGGTCAGACACAGTCTCTGCCTCTCACAGAGAACTCACAGTCCAAGTAGGAGAGGGACGTGGTTTTGAAATCCCCCTTTTTACAGATTGGGGAACTGAAGCACAGAGAAGTGAAGTGACTTGCCCAAGGTCACAGAGCAGACAAGTAATAATAATAATAGTAATAATAATTGTGGTATTTGTTAAGCACATAGTAAGCGCTTACCGTGCCAGGCACGGTACTAAGCGCTGGGGTGGATACAAGCAAATCGGGTTGGACACAGTCCTTGTCCTACATTCACAGCCTCAATTTCCATTTTTCATGTGAGGTAACTGAAATACAGAGAAGTGAAATGACTTGCCCAAGGTCACAAAGCAGACAAGTGGCAGAGTCGGAATTAAAACCCAAGCTCTTCTAACTCCCAAGCCCGTGCTTCATCCATGAGACCACAGTACTTCAATACATGCGTGCATACAATCTGGACCACTCGTGCATAAGCAGTGAGGTCCAAGGGGATAACGATAATAATAAATGTGGCATATGTTAAGTGCTATGTGCCAAGCACTATACTAAATGCTAGACTGGATATTAGACAATCAGGTCAGATCCAATCCCTGACCCAAATGGGGCTCAAGGTCTAAAGGGGGAGGGAGAACAGGTATTGAATCCCCATTTTAGAGATGAGGAAACTGAGGCCCAAAGAAGCTAAGTGACTTGTTTGAGGTCACCCAGCAGGAAAGTAGCAGAGCCCGGATGAGAACCCGTCTCCTGGGAGGAGGGAATGTGTCTGTTCATTGTTATATTGCACTCTAACAAGTGCTTATTGACAGTGCTCTGCATACGGTAAGCGCCCACTAAATATAATTGACTCACTGACTGACTCCTGTCCCCTGTCCCCATGCACTCTCCACTTGGGCACTGAGATCCCCCTAAAAATCCAAGTGGACTCCAGTCTCCTTGACTCCCCCAAACTTCCCCTATGGTGGGCCCGATTCAGCTGGTCTCTGTGGGCTTCTGAGACTACCACTTGTAGTGGCCCACCAGAAGGGCAAGGAGCTGAGGTAGATCCCATCGGGACCGCAGGAGGGTGGTTGTCGGCCTGACGGAGGTATTTACATTCCACCCCCAAGCCAACCTCATCACAGTGCAGTTCTGGGAGTTCATGATAAAGACACACCTCTGCTAAACTACCAATGATTGCTCCCCTGGTAGCCACCGATCCACCTTAATTGTGGTATGAGCTAAGCGCTTACTATGTACCAGGCCCATTCTAAACTCTGAGGTAGATACAAGCAAACCAAATTGGGTACAGCCCCTGTCCCATAGGAGGTTCACAGTCTTAATCCCCGTTTTATAGATGAGGTAATTGAGGCACAGAGAAGTGAAGTGACTTGCCCAAGGTCACCCAGCGGATGGGATCAGAACCCAGGTCCTTCTGACTTCCAGGCCCATGCTCTATTCATTAGGCCACGCTGCTTTTTTGTTCATATTCCTTCGACTGAAAGAATCGCTTTACAGCAGCACGCTCATAGAACACGTCCTCCGATTGGCTCCTGCAGACAGTAAGCGCCAATAAATATGATTAATGAATAGCACGGATAGCAGAGTCATTGTTCATAAAGATTCATTCACTCAATCATATTTATTGAGCACTTACTGTGTGGAGAGCACTGAAATGAACACTTGGGAGAGTATAATACAACAATAAACAGACACACTCCCTGCCCAAAACAAGCTTACAGTAGATGGCTTTCCTTTGTGGAAACCTCCCCTAAATATTTGGGAACAAGCGACAGAAAGATATGTCACATTCCTTGACCACAAGGAATTTACATTCTGAAGGGACGGACACAGCTGTGAGCCCACTGTTGGTTAGGGATTGTCTCTATTTGTTGCCAAATTATACTTTCCAAGCGCTTAGTACAGTGCTCTGCACACAGTAAGACCTCAATAAATATGATTGAATGAATGAATGAAAAATATTTACAAATCAAGTAATCAGAATAAATAATCGAGTATACAATTAAAATAAGTCATCTACCCAAGATTGTTGATGGGTTGATACACATTGGTAAAACCCTTCAGGGCAATGACTTCTAGATAGCTTAGGGGAAGAGTTTATGAATGGGAAGAAATGGGAAGGAGCTACAAATTCCAGGACTTCAGCATGTGTATGGAAAGTACCTAAGCCTCCCTGTGAGGAGTTTCAGGTATTTTTGTTGTCCTTCTCTGTGGAAGTAGAGTCGCCCATGCTTTTTACTAGGCACAGACCCAAAGAATGAGAATGCAGCTGTCCTCCCTTTTCCTTCTTTGGAGGTTTTCCTGTCTGGAGATCTCTGAATTCTGGCCCTCAGCCAGCCTTATCCCCAGGATTCCTCTTGACCAAGGAGCACTTCAGTTTCTGTGGGTTGCTGATGGAGGAGAACAGATAAGAAAGCTTGAGCAGCTTCCTCTGGGAAATTTATTGAAGGATTGTGCCAGGCCCAAGAAGGAATGATGAGCCACAGGAATGTCTTGTCAGCTAAGGAAAGCAGCCTGGCCTAGGGGAAAGAACATGGGCATAGTTATATTAAAGTCTGTCTCCCCATCTAGACTGTAAACTCACTGTGGGCATGGAATGTGTCCGTTTAATTGCACTCTCCCAAGTGCTTAGTAGTGCTATGCACAGAGTAAGCGCTCAGTAAATACGACTGATTGATTGGGGTTCTAATCCTGGCTCTGCCACTTGTCTGCTGTGTGACCTTGGACAAGTCACTTAACCTCTCTGAGCCTCACTTTCCCTATCTGTAAAATGGGGATTCAATGCCTGTTCTCCCTCCCTCATAGAGTGTGAACACCATGAGAGACCGCGTACAACCTGATTATCCTGTATCTACCTCAGCTCTTATTAAAGTGCTGGACACATAATAAGCTTCTTAGCAGCGTGGCTTAGTGGAAAGAGCCTGGGCTTTGGAGTCAGAGGTCATGGGTTTGACTCCCGGCTCTGCCACTTGTCAGCTCTGTGACTGTGGGCAAGTCACTTCACTTCTCTGTGCCTCAGTTACCTCATCTGTAAAATGGGGATTAACTGTGAGCCTCACGTGGGACAACCTGATTACCCTGTATCTCCCCCAGTGCTTAGAACAGTGCTCAGCACGTAGTAAGCACTTAACAAATACCAACATTATTATTATTAATCTTAGCAAGTACCATTAAAAAAAAAAGGTGGGGGGAGGGGAGAGCGGCACTCCACCTCTTCCAAGCCAGCAGCTGGGGCTGAGGGTTAATTAGGAAACAAAAGTGAATTCCTGCTTTTCATCAGTTCCTGTAGATCTATGTTGCTGGGACTTTAAGTTTCTCTAGCTTGAGCAGTTTAATTTCCAGCTGAGATCTTGTTTCAACTCAAGTCTCTGAGTTCACCAGAGAAACAATAAGGCAAAAAGTTGCCTTTTTCAAACCCTTTCCTCAACCCTTTTCTCCTTCATCCAGAGCTCCTTAGATCCAATCTCTGAACCAGAAGAAAGCATGAAGGGACTCATTCTGGCTGTATTTTAAAGTTTGTCTCCCACATCCTTTTGATGGGTATCCTTGTGGGCAGGAAATTATCTTTTATTAAATGGTATTTGTTAAGTGCTTACTATGTACTAGGCACTGTACTTCCCAAAAATCTAGTTCAGTGCAACTGATCAATAAATCAATAGAATTTATTGAAGGGTTACTCTTTGCAGCATTGATGTAAACTTTTCAGAGATTGAGGAATCTTGACTCCTGCCCTCAAAGAGTTTACAACCTAACAGAATTGTAAGCATCATACCAAAAGGGTATTCAATAAATACAACTACAGACAACTGGACGGACATCAAACAGATGCCCAGGTCCATTCGATCAAGTGCGGTGGTTCTCAGAGAAGGGAGAAGACAGATAAGAAGACAAGAGCTTCCAGCTGCTTCCCTGCTCCACCCATTTTTGACTGGAGCTGCTCAAAGAAGGCACGGTAAAAGGGGGTGAAGTAGGCCTTCCTTTTTGTTCCCACCTCTGCAGAGATGAGAGACACAAGACAGAAAGTCAGGCATCAAGAGGGGCAACGAGTAATCGGTCCTGGATCCGGATTGTAGGCTCCTCCACTAGACTATAAACTCCTTGAGAGTCAGGCTCTTGTCTACCAACTCTACTGTACTGTATGCTCTAAAATGCTTAATACAGTGTTCTGTACATGGTAAGCACTCAATAAATACCACCGATCGACTGACCCATCCAGGGGAGAGGCCTTGGTCGTAGGCCACAGGAAGTAGGGAGAAAGCACTGTTGTTTGGAAAGTACTTTTTCAGGAGTCTCAGAAGTTTTCCCTGCCCATGAGCAGGATTGCGAGCCTTGGAGAGAGAGCAGCATAATGGCTCACCATCACCCACGGTGACCTCGGTTGGTTTGTTATTCCTCCCACCCACCAGCTGGCCGGGTCACAATTCCCCCTCCTGCGTCCAAAGGAATCCGAGCGTCAGCGCCCAATGCAGCTGGTCCAGTGGAGGGAGGATCCTGGTCCAACCAGCAGCTGCCTCAGATAGCTGACTGATTGCTTCACCTCCCCACTGGAATCCTAGCACACAAGCAGGGAGATGCCTCCAGGGTTATGAAGTCACAGGAGAATCTGGGTAAGGGGAGGTCAATGAAGGGAGATGCACAGATGTAACCCAAGAGTCTCAGCCCCTTTCCCCCCACAACCCACCTGAGGGCCATCTCCTCCCTCACCCGCACCGCTCCACCGTATCCCTGAAGCGTTGGAGAATTCAGTTTGGAGAGAAAGCCCACGGCTGGGAAGCAGGAACCTGGATTCCAATCCCAGCTCTACCACTTACTTGCTGGGTGAATGTGGGCAAGTTACTTTGTTTCTCTGTACCTCAAGTTCCTCATCTGCAAAGTGGGGGTTCAGTACTTGTTCTCTCTAATACTTAGATTGGTAACCCCACGTGGCTTGGAAGAGGGACTGTGTATGACCTGATTGTGTTGGGTAAGGTTTAGTGCTTAACATATACCACTATCAATCAATTCATACATCACTTGTATTTACTGAGCACTTAGTATGTGCAGAGCACAGTTCTAAGCATTTGGGAGAGTACAATGGAATTAGCAGGTATATTCCCTGCCCATAATGAGCTATTATTTCTTCCACCACTAAAGAAGAAAAGTGTAACAAGAACTCCTGGTTGCTCTTCTTTGCTCCAGGAGAGGAGGGATGTCTGGAGATGGGAGGGTGGAAGAGCTGGATAGGGAGGAGGAGGAGGGGAAGGTGATGGGGAAGAGATGAATGTGGAAGAAGACAGGTGTGGGCAGGAGGATCTGAAGCAGAAGGGTCATTCATTCAATAGTATTTATTGAGTGCTTACTATGTGCAGAGCACTGTACTAAGCGCTTGGAATGAACAAGTCGGCAACAGATAGAGACAGTCCCTGCTGTTTGACGGGCTTACAGTCTAATCGGGGGAGACGGACAGACAAGAACATGGCAATAAATAGAGTCAAGGGGAAGAACATCTCGTAAAAACAATGGCAATTAAATAGAATCAAGACTAAATAGAATCAAGGTCCCAGGGCAAGCACCAGGGGAGATGTTGTTGTAGCCACCTCACAGACTCTCCAAATTCCGCAGAGCTTGGCCTAGTGGATTGAGCATGGGTATGGGGATCTGAAGGACCTGAGTTCTAATCCCAGCTCTGCCACTTTTCTACCTGAGCTTGTGCAAGTTGCTTAACTTTCTGTGCCTCAGTTCCCTCATATGTAAAAATGGGGTTACGACTGTGAGCCCCATGTGGATTATGGACTATCAACATGAAAGTCAACATGATTAGGTTCTATCTACCCCAGTGCTTAGTACAGAGCCTGGCACATAGTATGTGTTAACAAATACCACTAAAAAAAGCAAAAAAAAAAATTCCACAAATCCTGTGGACTCACCTATGGCATACTACTGGACAGCTGGGCCTGGGGAAATGCTTAGGTGGGCAGAGAGGACCCATGGGGTCAGGCTTATTCTTCTGAATGAATCAAGCATTCCAGACCCCTCTGTCTGACCTTAATAATAGCAATAGTAATAATAATTGTGACATTTGTTAAGCACTTACTCTGTGCCAGACATTGTACTAAGAGCTGGGGTAGATATAAGCAAATTGAGTTGGACACAGTGCCTGTCTCACATGGGGCTCACAGTTTTCAGGTGAATTAATGGAGGCCTAGAGAAGTAAAGTGACTTGCCCAAGGTTATACAGCAGCAAATAAGGGGGTAAGGGGGGATTAGAACCAATTACCTTCTGACTCCTAGGTCTGTGCTCTATCCCCTACACCATGCTGTTTAATAACAGTGATATTTCCAATTCCTTATCCCACATAAACTCCTGGGTTCTAATCCCTGCTCCACCACTTGTCTGCTGTATTACCTTAAGCAAGTACTTGATTCTTTTTATTGCCATTGTTCTTTTCTGTCTGTCTCCCCTGATTAGACTGTAAGCCCGTCAAAAGGCTGGGACTGTCTCTGTTATCGATTTGTACATTCCAAGCACTTAGTACAGTGCTCTGCACATATTAAGTGCTCAATAAGTACTAATGAATGAATGAATGAATCTTCTCTGTGCCTCCATTACCTCATCTGTAAAAAGCGAGACATGGACTGTGTCCAACCTGATTAGTTTGTATCTACCCCAGCACTTAGTAGAGTGTCTGATGTAGTAAATTATCTCGTGTAAAATGGGGAATAAGACTGTGAGCCCTATGTGGGACATAGACTGTGTCCAACCTGATTAGCTGGTATCTCTTTCAATGCTTAGTATAGTGTCTGGTACAAAGTAAGTGCTTAACAAATACCATTAAAAAAATAGGGCTCAAAGTGTAAGAAGGGAGAACATGTGTGTTTAGTCCCCTTTTATATATAAGGAAATTGATTCTCTGAGGCATTAAGTGATTTGCCCAAACCCAAGATCAATCAGCAGGCAAGAGGTAGAGATGGGTCTAGAACCTATTATTTATGGTATTTATTAAGTGCTTATTAATATGCCAAGCATTGTACTAAGTGCTGGGATAGAAGCAGGATAATCAGGTCCCACATGGAGTTCACGGTAAAGTAGGAGGAAGAACAGATATTCAGTGACAGAAATGAGGCCCAGAGAAGTGATGTAGCACTTACTACGAACAAAGCATTGTACTAATTACTGCGGTAGACATAAGATAATGGTGGTTGAACACAGGTCCTGTCCCACGAGGTTCCCAGCCTTAAGTAGGAGGGAGAATAGACATTGAATCCCCATTTTACAGATGAAAACTGAGGCCTAGAAAAGTGAAGTGATTTGCCCAAGGTCACATTGCAGATAAGTGGTAGAGCGGGGATTAAAACCCAGTTCCTCTGACTGCCAAGCTAGCTCATGCTTTTTCCACTCAGCCAAACTTTGCCCCGGAGCCAAGCAGGTTACGGTTCAGTGAGTGGACCCAGTAGGTTCCCCTCCCTCTTCCCCCCCAGCCATCCTCTGGTCTCTTAGAGGCGCCCTTGGCATTGACCTCTCCAGGGACTCTCCAGCTCAGGCCCTGACTTCTGAGAGGCACATAGGCCACCCCGCCCAAAGAAAGAGGAAGTGGGTATTTCTTTTTCTTGTTTGTCTTCTTTCCCGTAAATCCAGTTCCCTTTCCTCCAAGGGCAGGTAATAATAATGATAATGTTGGTATTTGTTAAGCGCTTACTATGTGCCGAGCACTGTTCTAAGCGCTGGGGTAGACATAGGGGAATCAGGTTGTCCCACGTGGGGCTCACAGTCTTAATCCCCATTTTACAGATGAGGTAACTGAGGCACAGAGAAGTTAAGTGACTTGCCCAAAGTCACACAGCTGACAAGTGGCAGAGGTGGGATTCGAACTCATGACCTCTGACTCCAAAGCCCGTGCTCTTTCCACTGAGCCACGCTGCTTCTCATGTTCTCTGTTCTCTCCGCTAGGCCCAGCAGGACAGCAGGTATCTGAGATCCGGGGTTCCTGATAAAGAAAGAAAGCAACTCTCAATCCTCTTTCCCTTTTCTGAATTTGGTTAATTAGTATCCAGTGTTACAGAGGGACCCGGGGCACTGGGGAAGGAGAAACAAGAGCTGTCGGGGAGAAGGGCATAGAACCCCCTCCCTCTATCTACATAAGTTCAATCACATTTAAGTTCTTACTGTGTAAGTACAGAGTGCTATAAAGAGCTCATGGGAGAATACAACATAATCCAGTTGATAGATACTTTCCTTGCTCATGATGAATTTATAGCCTAGAGGGAAATGTAATCCCAGGAAGAGCAGCATAGGATCCATAAAGATTCCCTGAAGCACAAGGGGCTGAAGGAAATCAATGCAATCCTGGGTGGTCAACAACCAAGGGAGTCTTGTGGTGTTTGGACTGACTGGGCTTCAGGAGGAGGGAGGCCAATCCTGGAAGTCTTCTTGGAGGAGCTTAGGGAAACCTTACAAACCTGAAGCATGTCATGGCTCCGCATGCTTTTGGGTAATAATAACTGTGGATTTTAAGCGCTTACTATGTTCCAGGCACTGTACTAAGTGCTGGGGTGGATACAAGTAAATCAGGTTGGACACAGTTCCCTGACCCATACGGGGCTCACTGTCTCAATCCTCATTTTAAAGGTGAGGTAACCGAGGCCCAGAGAAGTGAGGTGATTTGCCCAAGGTCACATAGACAAAGGGCAGAACCTGGATTAGAATTCTGATTAGAAGGATTAGGCCTTCTGATTCCCAGGCTTGTGCTCTATCCACTGTGCCATGGGGTGACTCAAATATGAATGGGAGCCGGGCCAGAATCTTCCCTTTTCACAAGCTGCATGGAGACTCTTCTCCCCTTTCCCTCCTGACCCTCCCTCTGACCTCCCTGCACACAGATCTGCACACACACATAGATGAATGCACACATACTTCCTCACACACACACTCATACCTATATTCTGCATCACATTCTAGAAAAAGGAAAATCTGCCAACACTGCAGCAGGACGAGCCCTGCCCTTTTAGCTCCCCTGGGTAAACAGGGACCTTCCAAACACCAATACCCCCAGATGCTCCTTTCCAGCTCCCCCGGCAGGGCATGGACTGGTAGCTAGCCCGCAGGCCTTCAGCACCCCTGGACTCTCCCTGGGCTACTTCAGTTTTGCTCCCTGCCCCCCTTCCCCGCCCGCCACACTCTACCAGACCACAACCAGTGCAGACTGACTCCACTGAGTCACAACCTCAAAACTCCGGATCCCAGAGAGGCCCTCCTGGAGCTTTGCAAAGTGAAGTTCTTCCTCAGTAGAAGCTTCTTTTCTGGTCAATCAAAACCTCAAGGCATTCTCTTCTCTGTGCAGCCCAGGTTCAATCAGTCAATGGTGTTTATTGAGCACTTACTGTGTGTAGTGAGACTGTAAGTTCATTGTGGGCAGGGAATGTGTCTACCAACTCCTGTTATATTGTACACTCCCAAGCAGTTATTACAGTGCTCTGCATACAGTAAGCCCTCAATAAATACCACTGATTGATTGATATTAATTGCAGAGTACTGTACTAAGCTCTTGGGAAGGTACAGTAAAGCAGAGTTGGTAATCCTTGCCCACTAGGAGCTTTCATGTCAGAAAAGGAGACAAACATTAAAATAAATTATATATGAAAAAAACAGCAGAGTATAAGGATATGTAAATAAGTGCTGGATATGAGATGACTATCAAGTGCTTAAGGGGTACAGACCAGAGTGTGTGAGAGGTGAATATCAAGTGCTTAAGGGGTACAGACTGCAGTGCAGAAGTGTAAAAGAGGTTAATCAGAGAAGATTTCATGGAGGATGTGTAGATGTCCGTAAGCCCGTCATTGGGCAGGGACTGTCTCTATCTGTTGCTGATTTGTACATTCCAAGTGCTTAGTACAGTGCTCTGCACATAGTAAACACTCCATAAATACTGTTGAATGAATGAATATGGCTTTGAAGATGGGAAGAGTGGTGGTCTGTAGGAAGGAGTTCCAGGTCAGAGGGAGGATGTGAGCAAAGGGTCAACAGAGAGAAAGTGAGGCTGGGGGAAATGTGAGACTGCAGAGAAAGAGAGACGATGGGTTGGAGAGGTAGATTTGGGAATCATCCCTGTAGAGATGGTAGTTGAACTCATGGGAGTGAATGAATTCTCCAAGGGAGTGGATGGAGATGGAGAATAGAAGGGAACCCAAAACCTGATTATTTTGTATATACCCCACTACTTAGGACGGTGTCTGGCTCATGGACATCTTTTGACATGTACTATCACTATTATTATCATCACCGTCATTATCATTCTCCTGGAATGCCTTCCCTGCTCCTTTTCACCTATTGTATCATTCCCCGCCTTTCAAATGTGCTTAACACTCCTCCTCCACCAAGAAGTCTTCTCACATTGATCCCAGCTGGCTCACCAGCACCGACAAGAATGGAAAGTGATGCAGGCCCCAGTAGAAACCTGACAAACAATTTTGGGGGAGAGTGCCTCTCAACTTCCTCTCCTCCTCCTCTGATCCCCTCCCAAATAGGGGTATTTGCAGTCACTGCTCCCTGCAGACCCTCCAAACTGGGATCTTTCCCTTGGCTTTGTCTGTCTCCAGCTCCCCCTCCATCCCTGTAATCCGGACCTGCACTGTACTGTTCCATACTACCAGGTTGTCAGTGTTTCCTTGAAGCCTTAGTGTTTGCAGTCTGTAGTCCCTGCTTGGACGAGGTGGTGACCGGATCTGTCCAAACTCTCCCAGGGGCTGGGATCCAGGTCTGCTCACCTGTATCGACCCAACACAGGCTATCATGAGTCTGGAGCCCAGTTTGCAGTGTTGAGTCGATTCTGATTGTGGGCAAACAGGTAGTGGATACCTGATGCTTAGAGCTGGGGAGAGAGGGCCTGAAATCCCCACTAGTGGGGGAGAGAGTAAGGAGATTGGGTTCCAGGCCTTGGAGAGCCAAGTTTTGCATCTCTGGTCTACCCGGTAGACAGGCAGGGTCTGGATAATAATACAAAAGATAATAATAATTATTGTGGTTTTTGCAAAGTGTTTACTATGTGCTAAGCACTGTACTAAGCTGGGGTAGATATGAGATCATCAGGTCCCACATGGGGCTCACAGTCTAAGTAGGAGGGTGAACAGGCATTGACTTCCCATTTTGCAGCTGAGGGACCTGAGGCACAGAGAAGTGAAGTGACTTGCCCAAGGTCACGCAGCAGGCAAGTGGCAGAGCCAGGATTAGAACCCAGGTCCTCCGACTCCCAGGCTCATGCTCTTTCCACTAGGCCAGGCTGCTTCCGGGTGAAATTAGAAAGACTTAAAAGAAATTGGGCTGCTGATATCCAGTAAAACGAAATAGGTAATCGATAGACTCCCTGGGCTGGAAGGGGCCGGGTGGTTCTTCCAGTTCAGCCCCCAACCTCTGAGCACCGCTGGACTGGAATGAGCCATATTCCAGGCAGTTGGCCAACTGCTCTTCCCTCCCACCTCTCCCGAGTAGCAGAAATAATCACTGTGGGCCTTGCCCCCTTCTTGCTCCTCCTCTCCACTGTCCTCAGACTCTTCCCCCTCTGACGTTGTTAGAGCTACGGACTGGTGGAATGTGTGGGGGCTGCAGATTGTTTACAGACCTCTTGGCCCGGGCCTCTGCCTCAGGCCTTGGGGCCCAGGGGCCGCTGGGACTTGATGCGGGGGTGTTTAAGGGCTTGGGTGAGGGGTGAAGGGAGGCATGGGGGGTGAAGGGGGTGCTGTCCAGCCCACCGTGAGCTCCTTGGCTAAGAAAACCAGGCCAGCTGCCTGGGGTGGGCAAGAGCCACCCCAGTGGAGACCCAGTGACTTCCAGATGTTTGCTTTCTTATTCCGGGGCCCAGCCTGGGGGCTGTAATGCTAAGTGGCACCATCAAGCCTGACCATGACCGAGAGCCTGGGACCACGTGATTTCCCCGAAAATCTCTGCTTCTCCTCCCCGCCTTGGCTCTGGGATGCGGGCCGGAGAGGAATTTTGGATTCCCTGCGGGGGTCAGGGAGCCAGGCTGTGGATGAAACCCAGCTGCCTGAGGTCCAGTGAGCCAGAGCTGGGAAAGACGGCCTAGTGGCCCAGCCCGAGCAAGGGGCAGCTGTGTCCGGGGGGCAGAGAAGGTTCGCTTCAGTGTCGGGAGACATCCCGCAACCTCAGGCCCGCCGGTCTGCTTTCATCCTCTCCTCTTGGCAGAAGCCAGAGCGTAGCCGGCTGGAAACGAATGGGGAACTGGGCCAACTGGGGAGCCAGGGGCTGGTCCCAAGGGGGCCCACAGCAGATGAGTCCACTTTTTCAAAAGTGATCATCCTGTTTCCAGCCCAAAAGGAGCTAGAAGAAGGGATGGGGAGCTGGTCATTACTAAGGCTATTAGCCAGTTTGGAGTTCTCTCCATCAGCTCAGCCTCAGAGGCATTTCGGCTAGTTGTCCTGACCTCGGGTCCCACACAGGAAGGGGTAGGAGACCCAGAATCTCTCTTTTTTTATGGTATTTGTTAAGTGCTTCCTATCTGTTTAATGCTGTTCTAAGTCTTGGTGTAGATACAAGTCTACCAGGTTGAACACAGTCCCAGTCCCACATGGGGCTCGTAGTCTAAGTAGAGGGAACTACTCCCAACTCCTGCCCTTCTTTCTGTGACTTGAGGACAAAGGGGAAGGCCAGAATCGTAGCAGGAAGGAGCCATGAGAGATCATCTGACCCTACCCTCTTTCTCCAAGCAAGTTACAAGAATTGGCCCAGGGGACTCATTCTGTAGAGTCCCTGGGGAAACGTAAATACCCGACAGTGTTGAGGAGCTGACAACTTCCCTCTTCTCTGATCCCTTGGGTTCGCCACTTGGGTAAATATACGTGTGTGCGGGGGTTGTCTAAAAGTAGAGAAGCAACATGGTTTAGTGGACAGAGCACCAGCCTGGGAATCAGAAGGACCTGCGTTCTAATCCTGGCTCTGCCACATGCCTGTTGTGTTGGGCAAGTCACTTCACTTTTCTGTGCCTCAATTACCTCAGCTGTAAAATGGGGATTAACATTGTGAGCCTCACGGTGGGCTGTGGACTCCGTCCAACCTAATTGGCTTGTATCTACCCCAGCGCTTAGTACAGTGCCTGGCACATAGTAAACACTTAGCATGAAAAAGTATGTCTTTGTCTCTATGTGACTGCTTTTCTGTGTGTGTGCCTGAAAACAGAGAAGTAGCATATGTGTAACTGCATCATGACTTCATCTTTATGTGCATTATTGATGCGTACCTCTCTGTATGTGCAAATGGTCACACAAAACTCTATGTGCATGTTTGCGGGTATAGGTGTGTATGGGTATGTGTATTTGCCCGTGTTCTGGGACTCCCACAATTCTCCCGTGGTCAATAAAGCCACTGTCTGGAGGTCTTCTCTAGGGAGCAGGCAGAGCAATCCAGTGGGGTTGGGTCAGGCACCACCGGCCAGAGGGTCTCCTCAGCCGCCTCCGCTGGTGGCCCGACTAGAGAGGTGCCCAGTGTTTCCAGAAGGGGCCTCTTTGTGCCGGGATGCCCCGCCAGCCTGGTCCTGGAGCGGGGAACTTCCCTCTATTGCTCCCGGCCTGTGTGCCGGCATCAGGAGCAGCGGGACTGCCCCTGCAACCGGGGGCCATGCTCTCCGATCCTCTGGCATGGTCTGTCTAGTCCAAAAGCCCAGTTCCCCCTGGCTGCAGTGTTCCTGGGGGATGGACTCAGGGGATGGGGTCGGGATCATGAAGATCTCAGGGCTGTGCATCCTGCCACCGCTCTCTTCCAGCTATGCCAAGCGCTGGCCTTTCCAGAGGCCTTGTTTTACCCATCTGCGCACGGACAATCCGGGCCCTCGCATCAATCACTGTTCTCTATGCTCCATCCAGTGGACAAGGAGAGTCACTTCCTCAGCCCTGGCTCCCGTGCCCTTTTTTTTTCTTTGATGGAATTTGTTAAGCGTTTACTACGAGCCAGACACCTTACTTAACACTGGGGTAATCAGATTGGACATAGTCCCTGTCCCACCGTGAGGCTCGCAATGTTAATCCTCATTTTACAGATGAGGTAGCTGAGGCACAGAGGTGTTAAGCGACTCCCAAGGTCACTCAGCAGACAAATGGCAGAGGCAGGATTAGAATCCAGGTCTTCTGACTCCCAGGCCCATGTTCTTTCCATTAGGTTATGCTTCTTCCTATGCTCTTTCCACTCAATCAGTCAATCAGTGGTATTTAATGAGCGCTTACTATGTGCAGAGCACTGTATTGAGGTTTGGGAGAATAAAGTGTAACAGAGTTCATTCATTCAATTGTATTTATTGAGCGCTAACTGTGTACAGAGCCCTTGATAATGCTATTTAAGTGCTTACTACATGCCAAGCACTGTTCTAAACCCTATGGTAGATACCAGGTGATTAGGTTGTCCCATGTGGTGCTCACAATCTTAATCCCCATTTTCCAGATGAGGTAACTGAGGCACAGAGAAGTTAAGTGACTTGCCCAAAGTCACACAGCTAACAAGCGGCTGAGTTGGGATTTGAACCCATGATCTGCCACGCTGCTTCTTGCAGCTTCTTGCTGCTTGCAAAGTGCAGCGTGGCTCAGTGGAAAGAGCATGGGCTTTGGAGTCAGGGCTCATGAGTTCGAATCCCAGCTCTGCCACTTGTTGGCTGTGTGACTGTGGGCAAGTCACTTAACTTCTCTGTGCCTCAGTTCCCTCATCTGTAAAATGGGGATTAAGACTGTGAGCCCCACGTGGGACAACCTGATTCCCCTATGTCTACCCCAGTGCTTAGAACAGTGCTCGGCACATAGTAAGCGCTTAACAAATACCAACATTATTATTATTATTATTAAAGTGCAACAGAATCAGTCAGTCAGTGATATTTATTGTGCACTTACTGTGTGCAGAACACTGAACTGAATGCTTGGAAGAATACAACGCAACAGAGATGGTAGACAAGTTCCCTGCCATAAGGAACTTACGGTTTAAAGGGGGAAATAGACATAAAAATATTTACAAAATAATTGAATGAACAATTAAACATTTATGCAAAAATGCTGAAGCTGGATACAGATAAATGTCTTAGTGCTAAGGATGGCTAATGGGTTTACATAACTAAGGCACTTATCAGGGAAAGCTTCTTGGAGGAGGTGAGATTTTGTGAACATTGAATATGGGGAGGACCAAAATCTGTCAGGTGTGGGGAGGGAGTTCCAAGCTAGGAGAACAGAATGAGTGAGGAGAGGAGAAGCAACATGACATAGTGAGAAGTAAAATGGCCTTGTGGATAGAACACAGGCCTGGGAGTCAGAAAGTCATGGGTTCTAATACCAGCTCCTCCACTTGTCTGCTGTGTGACCTTGGGCAAGTCACTTCACTTCTCTGGGTCTCAGTTACTTTATCTGTAGAATCGGGATTGAGACTGTGAGCCCCAAGTGGGAAAGGGACTTGTGTCCAATACCAGTCGCTTGTATCGACCTTAGCACTTAGTACAGTGACTGACACATAATAAGCACTTAACAAATACTATTATTATTACTGTTATTATGGAATCCAGAAAGTCAAGCGCAAGCAACAGTTAGACAATTGGCTTGGGAAGGATGAAGAGAGTGAGTTGAGGAATAGTTGGTGAAAACAGAAGATAGGTAAGATGGAGCAAACTGATAGAGAGCCTTGAAACCAATTTTTGTTTGAGTCAGAAGGGCACGGGAAACCAGTGAAGGTTTTGAAGAGTGGAAGGTGTAGGCCAAGTGATGTTTCAAGAAGATAATACATGCAGCATTTGATCCCTCTCTAGACTGGTAGCTCATTATGGGCAGGGAACATGTCTATCAACTCTGTTATATTGTTATAGTGTACTCTCCTAAGCTCTCAGTACAATGCTCTGCACACAGTAAGTGCTCAATAAATACGATTGATTGATTGATTGACTTAGCATTGGATCGTATAGATTAGAGAAGGAGAGGACAGAGGCAGGGAAACCAGCAAAGAGAATGATACAATATTCTAATTGTGATACAGCCAGAACTTCTACAAGGGTGACAGGTATTTGGGCGGAGAGCAAGGGGTGGGCCTGGGAGAGGGTGGATTCATTCATTCATTCATCCAATTGTATTTACTGAGCGCTTACTGTGTGCAGAGCACTCTACTAAGTGCTTGGGAAAGTACAATACAGCAATAAAGAGAGACAATCTCTGCCCATGCCAGGATTGCAGCCTAGAAGAAGGAAGACAGACATCAAAACAAGTAAACAGGCATCATTATAAAGAGAATTATAGATATGTATATCTATACATTAGTGCTGTGGGGAGGGGAGAGAGGGGAAGAGCAAAGGGAGCGATTCGAGGTGACGCGGAAGGGGAGGGGGAGCTGAGGAAACGGAGGGCTTAGTGTGAGAAGGCCTCTTGGAGGAGATGAGCCTTCAGTAGGGCTTTGAAGGGGAAAGAGTGACTGTTTGGCAGATTTGAGGAGGGAGGGAGCTCCAGGCCAGAGGGAGGACGTGGGCCAGCGGTCGACGGCGGGACAGACGAGAACGAGGCACAGTGAGAAGGTGAGCACCAGAGGAGCAGAGTGTGTGGTCTGGGATGGAAGGGAGGTGAGGTAAGAAGGGGCAAGGGGATGGAGAGTTTAGAAGCCAATAGTGAGGTGTTTTTGTTTGATAAGGAGGTTGATAGACAACCACTGGAGATTTTTGAGGAGGGGGGTGATATGCTCTGAACACTTCTGTAGAAAGATCATCCAGGCAACAGAGTGAAGTATGGATCAGAAGGCAGGCAATCGTATCAGTAAATACCACTGATTGACTGATTGATTGAAAGGTAGGAAGAGAAGTAAGTTAGTGCTGTGCAGCAAAAGTGAGTCCTGGGAGTGTTTCCAAGAGGAGAGAGTGTCAGGTTGCTGAGAGGTGGATGGGGACTGTCTATAGACTGTCAGATCCTTGAAGGCAGGGATCTTGTCTCTCTATTATATTATCCTCTCCAAGCACTTAGCCCAGTGCCCTTCACATTGTAAATACTCAATAAATACTATTGATTGATTGACAGAGAGAGAAGAGTACTTTGGACTTTGCTAACAGGAGGTTATGACCTCTGAAAGTTCAGACTTGGTGGAGAGAAGGGAGACACTAATTTGATTTGGCCCCTGAAGCCTACTCCTGGAAGCCCATATCCCTGAGGGCCCAGGATCTTCTGTTGGTCACGCTTCCACTGTGGCTTCCCAATAATGCCCTTTCTTCCTATGCTTAGTACAATGCACTGCCCCCCATAGGGTGCTCAACAAGTGCTTACTATATGCCAGGCACTGTACTAAGCGCTGGAGCGGATATGACAAATGGGATTGGACACAGTCCCTGCCCCATGTGGGACTCACAGTCTCCATTCCCATTTTACAGACGCGGTAACCGAGACCCAGAAAAGTAAAGCGACTTGCCCGAGGTCACACAGCAGACATGTGGCAGAGCCAGGATTAGAACCCATGATCTTCTGACACCCAGGCCTGTGCCCTATCCACTCTGCCACGCTGCTTCTCATTACCATTTCTCCATGCAATCTTCCCCTTTCCCTCAACCCATCCCTAGGAGGGAGAAAAGGGACTGGCTCGCTTTACAAGTCTGGCGTAAAGAGGTTACATTAAGCTGCTAAAGGACACGCATCCAGCCAGTCCGTAACAGGGGTAGACTCTTTGACTGTCAATCGAACAGTAGTATTCATTGAGTGTTTACTATGTGAAGGACGATGGGCTAAGCGTTAGGAAGAGGACAATACATTAGAGTTGGTAGGCTTGATCCCTGCCTTCAAGGAGTCAGTGGCAACCACATAGACTCCCAGCCCCTAAATGAAAACTCCGCATTACTCAGAGGTGAGGGACTCGGAAAGCAGCATGACTCAACTGAAAGAGTGCGGCCCTGGGAGTCAGAAAGTCCTGGGTTCTCGTCCCACCTCAGCCACTTGCTTCCTGAACGATCTCGGTCATGTCAGCAGCATGGCACAGTAGATAGAGCACGGGCCTGGGAGTCAGTGGGTCGTGGGTTCTAATCCCAGCTCTGCCATTTGTCTGCTGTGTGACCTTGGACAAGTCACTTCACTTCCCTGTGCCTCAGTTCCCTCATCTGTAAAATGGGGATTGAGACTGTGAGCCCCACCGGGGACAGGGACTGTGTCCAACCCTATTTGCTTGTAACCACCCCAGCGCCTGGCACAGAGTAAGCACTTAACAAATACCACAACTATTATTATTATTATTATTCTCTGTGTCTCCTCATCTGTAAAAGGGGATAAAATACCTGTCCTCCCTCCCCCTTCCCCGTATGTCCTCCCCCTATGTTGAATAGGGATTGTGTCTGACCTAATTACTTGTGTATTTACCCCAGTGCTTAATACAGCGTTTGTCACACGGTGGGTACTTACCAAATACTGTGATTATTATGAGGGGCCATTGCAGGACCCAAACTTGTAGGATCAGCTAGGAGCCCATCTCTGAAATAAGTGGGTAGCCAAGGAAGGGGCTCAGCTCCCTCGACGATCTTCCCGAAATGTGGCCGAGACCTCAGTGGGAGGATGGTGCCCTGAACTGAGGGGCACGGGGCTTTGTTGCCCACCCTCCCAGGCCAGACCACTTCCCATCCCAACCCGTCTCTGCAGGGGCGATAGGCATCCTCAGGTAGCAATGGGCCCGAGGCACAGCTCTAGGAATTCCGAAGGGGCAGAACTGTAAATTAGTGGACTCTCAGGCCCATTCTCTTTCCACAAGGCCATGCTCATCACAGTGAAAAGTTAGCACTTCTGAGTAATGATATTTATTGAGCAACCCCGGGCACCAGCACTAGCATTTGGGAAAGGGGCAAGTCAAACAGAGATGAAAGACAGGTTTCCTGCCCACAGGACGCTTACAATTAATAGGGGAAGCAGACATACCAAATTAATAGATGCCACAAGTACTATTATTGTAACCATTATTATTACATACCAAACATTTTTAAATGGTGGAGTAGCCGGAAGAATGCAGATCACGTAGGGAATAGAAAGAAATTCCACGATGACAGAGCAAAATAAACCAGAGTAAATGTTGCCTGTGCAGCCATACACATATACACAAGTGAGGGCAGCACAAATCTCCCACCAGATGGCCCTCACCCTCAAGCCGCGAGCCTGGAGATCTCTTCCTCAAGCCCACCTACCCCAGCAGCCTCCTTGCCAGGTACCCAAAGGCCATGTGAATTGAAATAAATATTCAGAATGTTGTTGTTGATGATGATGGTATTTGTTAAGTGCTTACTATATGCCAAGCACTGTTCTAAGTGCTGGAGTAGATACAAGCTTATTAGTTTGTACCGTGTGCAGCTCAGTCTTAATCCCAATCTTACTGATAACTGAGCCACAGAGAAGTTAAGTGACTTGCCCAAAGTCACACAGCTGACAAGTGGCAAAGCCGGGATTAGAACTCGGGTCTCCTGGCTCCCAGGATCGTGCTCTTTTCACTAGGCCATGCTGTCTTTCAAGGCGGATTATCAAAATCCTAAACTGGGTCTTTCAGGTCGCTTCAGCCGAAGTTATCTCCACTACCAAAGCAACAGATTGGCAAGGACTGTCATGGCCATCTTCATAAAGGAGCCTGCTTGACAGAGAGCGCGGGGCTTTGCCCAACGCAAACCAGCAGGCAAGGATCGCAATCAAGGCAGTCTTCTGACATCCAGGCCTGACCCTCTACCACAGTGTCCTGGGCTGACTCAGGACTGCATCCAATCTGATTCTTTCTTCATTCCAACTTCATTCTTTCACTCATATTTATTGAGCACTTACTGTGTGCAGAGGACTGTACAAAGAGCTGCAGAGAGTAATAATAATAATAATTATGGTATTTCTTAAGCCCTTACTGTGTGCCAAGCAGTGTACTAAGTACAGTGGAGAAGCAGCATGGCTCAGTGGAAAGAGCATGAGCTTTGGAGTCAGGGGTCATGGGTTCGAATCCTGGCTCTGCCACTTGTCAGCTGTGTGACTGTGTGCAAGTCACAACTTCTCTGGGCCTCAGTTACCCCATCTGTATAACGGGGATTAAGACTGTGAGCCCTACGTGGGACAACCTGATTCCCCTGTGTCTACCCCAGCACTTAGAACAGTGCTCTGCACATAGTAAGTGTTTAACAAATACCAACATTATTAAGTGCCGGGGTGGATACAAGCAAATCGGGTTAGACAAAGTCCTTGTCCCACCTAATACCCACACTCATAATCCCCATTTTATAAATGAGGTAACTGAGGCCCAGAGAAGTGAAGTGACTTGCCCAAGGTCACATAGACAAGTGGCGGAGTCAGGATTAGAATCCAAGAACTTCTGACTCCCAGGCCCGAGCTCTATGCCATGCTGTTTTACAATAAAACAATAAACAGACAAATTTACTGCCCACAGCAAACTTTACATCTAGAGACGATCTTACAGTCTAGTTTAACTTGTATCTACCCCAGATCTTAGAACAGTGCTTGGCACAAAGTAGGTGCTTAACTAGTAACATAATTATGATCGTTAGGTCAGGTAGCCCTGGCTGAAAATAATAATAATAATTATGCATTTGTTAAGCACTTACTATATGCCAAGCACTTTATTTAGCACTGGGGCAGATACAAGCTAATCAGATGGGACACAACCCCTGTCCTACATGGTGCTCACAGTCTTAATCCCCATTTTACAGATGAGGTAACAGGCACAGAGAAGTGAAGTGATTGGCCCAAGGTCACACAGCAGTAAAGTGAAGGAGTCAGAATTAGAACTCACGTCCTTCTGACTCCCAGGAGCATCCTGTATCTACTAGGTTACACTGCTTTCTGTGGATTCTGGATTACGTGAGGCCCAGTGGAGCTTACAACACGTGTTGGGTTGATTTTCCCAGGAGAGTCTGGGAGCCTTCTCTCTCGGCACGGTGCCTGTTTCCAGCATCATAGGACTCTCTTATGCCAACTGCGCCATGCTGAGAGCTTTGACTGGGTCATTGGACCTCCTGCAGGGAAAAAGCCAGAGAAGTTTCAGTTGACACAGTCCAGCAGTTGTAAAGTCCAAGAATGACTGCGCCTCCAACCCAGACACATAAGGTCTCCTTTGGACCAATACATCGAGTCGATTCTAGTTTCCCAGAGAGCTTCTTGGGGGACTTCCAGTCTGGAAAGGAAGGGTATGAGGGAAGAGTGACTAAGTCCCCTTCACTCTCTGATCCCAAGGTAGAGGTGAATTCCAGTAAGCTGTCACGACGTTCCCAGGGGCAAAACTCGGATAACCACCACACCCCTGTGGAAGTCGTTGGGGCGCAAACCAGTGGATCCCAAATGAGCCGAAGGCCCTGGCTAGTAATGTCACAAGACCCCAGTATGTGAGGCCAGCCCAGGCCTAGTTTAAGTTGAGGCTCAGTCTTGTTTTCTCTCCCTCCATCTAGGCTCAGAGGGTGGGGGAAAAAAGCAGCCTGGATTGGATATTCACTTATCCCCATCTCTCCCCGACCGGAGGGTATGACCATTAAGTCCAGGAAAGGAAAACCCTGTGGACTTCATTCATTTCTACAGCTTGGGGAAGAGAGGGATGGTAAAATTCAGGGGCGGGCTAGGAACAGGGGTCAGCAGTCGATGGCTTAGGAAGCCAGAGCTGTCTCTCGGAATCCAATGTGGCTCTTAGATGTGGGTTGGGAGGTAGTGCCTGAAGCACTTTAAAACCATCACCCGGGGTCTTTGGCTAAGGTGCAAGCTGCTGAAAACCCACAGTGCACTAGGCCACTACTACACATCGCAAAAGTGTGCTACCTAAAAGCTTTGGCAGAAGGCAAGGGGCATCTAGTCAGGGGGAGTCAGCAATAGGCAGCCCCCTGAGCGCCTGTCAGCAATGGCAATCCACTCAAGGCCCTCGACCAGATGGATACTGACCCCCAGAAGGCCAAAGACCAAAGCCCACCTATCTCGGTGGGCCCAAAGGGCCAGAAAGCCTCTGAGAGACTTGGAAGCTCGGCAGGCTGTCCCCGGTGGCGCCGGACCCACTCCACTCGGACCACCCATCCTGTGCCATTTGGAATGGGGAATCCTGGCTCTGCTCTCTCCAGGGAGTGAGTTCCCGCCCCTTCACAGAGAGGAATCCCCACCCACTCATGGATCGGCTGCTCTTTGGAGCCACGAGGGAAGGTGGAAGGAGGGGAGGGGGGCAGCCACAGGCAGGAACGAGAAGAAGGGGAGGGGGAGAGTTAAGGGTAGGAACAGAAGCTGGTCCTAGGTACTCACCACATAGGCTGGAGAGCCCTCCCTGGGCCCACTGCCCAAATAGCCCAGCCGGAACCTTTCTCTGGCTGTCAGGTGAGTGTGGGGGGGTGTGGGACGACTGTGTCCTGTTCCAAACTGGGGGCGGCTGGACCCTCCTGCAAACCCCTAGGAGTGGCAGGGGTCTCCTGTCCTCCACTGAGCCACAAGAGAGGGGTCAGATCACAAGTCCAATTCACCTGGTCCCTTTAGACTTTAAACTCATTGTGGTCAGGGAATGTGTCTATTCTACTGTTATACTGTACTCTCCCAAGCACTTAGTACAGTGCTCTGCACACAGTAAGCGCTCAAATACGATTGACTGACTCACAGGGTCCTTCCTCTTCACATCGCTGGGACAAGGTAGTGGAGGGGAAATGGAGGGAGGGGAGGAGAAGCGACACAGAAGAAAGTGAGGGAAGGGAGAAGAGATTAATCTCTTCCAGTGTACACCTAATAATAATAATAATAACAACCATTATTACCTTTGCCATTACCAATATTAATACTATTTAAAAACAAATATAATAACCATTACAATAATAGTTATTATTACTATATTTGGGGTTTTTTAATGGCATTTCTTAAGCCAGGAATGAGTCAGGTAATGTATTAAGTGCTGGGGCAGATTCAAAATAGGTTGGACACAGTCCAGAACCCACAAAGGGCTCACAGTTTTCATCCCCATTTCACAGAGGAGGTAACTGAAGCAAAGAGAAGTGAAGTGACTTGTCCAAGGTTACAGAGCAGAGATGTGGCATAGCTGGGATTAGAACCCATGTCCTTCTGACTCGCAGGCCTGTGCTCTATGAGGCCAACAGCTTCTCAGCACTTACTGTGTGCCAAACACCAACATAGATACAATACAATCGTGGCATAGTGGAAAGAGCACCAGCCTGCAAGTCAGAAGGTCATGGGTTCTAATTGTGGCTCTGCCACTTGTCTGCTCAGTGACCTTGGGTAAGTCACTTCACTTCTCTGTGCCTCAGTTTCCTCATCTGTACAATGGGGATTAAGACACTATGACTCCCATGTGGGACAGGGACTGTGTCCAACCCAATTTGCTTGTATCTACCCCAGTGCTTAGAACACTGTCTGGTACACAGTAAGTGCTTAATACCAGAATTATTGTTATTATTATTATTACAAACAGATTGGACCCAGTATCTGCCCCACATAAGGGGTCATCCCTCCTTTAATCTCTTTTTCCATGCCGGCAGCACAGCTATTGCTAAGGAGCAGAGATGCCTGGCACAATGACATCACATGTCACATGGAAGACCCCATAATACCAAGTAATAATAATAATGTTGGTATTTGTTAAGCGCTTACTATATGCCGAGCACTGTTCTCAGCACTGGGGGAGATACAGGGTCATTGGGTTGTCCCCCGTGGGGCTCACAGTCTTCATCCCCATTTTACAGGTGAGGGAACTGAGGCCCAGAGAAGTGAAGTGACTTGCCCACAGTCACACAGCCGACAAGTGGCAGAGCTGGGATTCGAACTCATGAGCCCTGACTCCAAAGTCCGTAGATCTGAGCCCCTAGGAGGTGGTTACTATGGTCCAGATGCCATTTGGTATGTACATGGGGATGGAATGGGATGTGAGGCATTTAAAAACCATTAGATTCACAATGCGCTAAGCTATGTTAGTGTGGGTTTTGATTGTACGATTGGCTCTGTGCATCAACTGCTCAAGCATTTCATCTCATATGACTGTTCTGTACAAAACGATTGCCAACCCCTGCTATAACGTGTGGCCCAGGGTATCGAGGGGAAAGTGAAACTTAGGATGGCGGAACACCAGAGACTATGAAAGAATCTTAACAAGCTCCAGAGAGATCTGGGCTGGGTTAGAGGTGTCTTGCTCGGAGGCAGAGGGATGAGCTAGGTGACCTCTCAAGAAAGGGTCTTTCCAGCCTAGCGGTTCTTCTGGGGTCAAACTTCCAGGTCAATCTTCCTCTCAGGAGAGGACGTTTGCTTAAACTTTCCTTTGAGAGGGAGGGAGTCAGAGAGTTCACTATAAAAGTTTCAGAGAAAGCCCGAGACCCCCATTTCTACCTGGGCCTGGGACTGAAGGGCGGGACTCACCTAGGGACCTTCAGGCCTGGGGTATGTAGTGTAACCGTGGAGATCTGTGAAGAGAAGATCACACCGAGCTCAGATGGCTCTGGGGCCCCGCGGAGGAATCAAACGTTGGAAGAATCAGATGCAGATGCTAGCTGCCCCAGAGCCCGGGCACACTCTCATGGAGCCCTACTGTGCGCAGAGAGGGACAAGGAATGGCGGCCCACGGAGGACCTAGGGGGCCTGAGCCGGGGGAGAGAGTGGGACAGGGAGCAGCAGAATCCCAGAGCCATGCAAAGACGAAACGTCGATTGGTCCCGGACAGCGGATAGCGGGGCGGAGAGGGTCCCCTCCGTGGCCCCAGGCCTGCACTCACCAGAGCTTGGGACAGCAGCAGCAGAATCTGCTGCCCTTCTGGATTTTCATCCCATCATCTATAGTACAAGTGAGGAGGCTGGAACTTTCATCCCAACAAAATCTCCTTTTCAGGATGATGGTCAACAGTTTTGACCTGGGGGAGAGACCAGGGGATGATGAGATTTCTGAGGCATTGGCCCTCCTTGGAGATAGGCTTCTTGCTCAACCTTGCCTTTGAGTCTAGAGGTCCAGAGGGACAGAGGCTGGGGGCCACCAACCCCAGACTCTCCCCACTGGACTCCTTGCCATGCTGTGGGTCCAGCCGAGGGTCTCGGGGTCTCTGAGCAGGCAAGCTGGGTCTCTCCCTCCCTCACCCTGCTAAGGGTGGCTTGGAAAGTTAAACAAAGTGCAGTGAACCCTGAAGCCAGGAGGTGGGCATCCTCAGGGCTTGGAATTCTTGACCCCCATCTCTTGACCTTCCTGCAGAGGCCAACTCAGAGATGCTCAATAACTTGCCCATCTTCGGCCCTGTGGTTGGGGGTGGGGCGAGGGAGAAGGGAGAGGGGCAGCCGAGAGCATGAAGCCTTTCCTGGAAGCAGGAACATCCTGTCCTGGAGTAGCGAAACAGATTTTCCACCTTTCTGTGACAGGAGAATCAAATAGCCACTGAATAACCTTGGCCAAGCCATAACAATAGTAATAATAACAATAATGATAGTACCTGTTACATGCCTACTATGTGCCAAACCCTGTAGTAAGCGCCGGCATAGATACAGGATACTCAGATTGGGCACAGTCCCTGTCCCATATGGGCCTCAGTGTCTAACTAGGTGGGAGTAGGATTTAATCTCCATTTTTCAGATGAGGTAACTGAGGCACAGAAAAGCAAGTGACTTGTCCAGGGTCACCCAGCAGGCATGTGGCAGAGTTGGGATTGGAACCCAGATCTTCTGACTCCCAGAACCGTGATCTTTCCACTAGGCACACTGCTTCTCGATCCTCCCCGGTCCTCAGAAGACCTGTCTGGGACCACTGGAGGGAGGATCCTATCCCCTATCCTAGTGTGAAGAGGATCACATTGATCTCTTCCAAAGCAGGTGTCAAATGGCTACTCAAGTGGCATCTCCTTCTGCACATAAAGAAACAATATGAGTTAAACCCAGGCTGGGGTGGAGGCAGGAGAATGGATGAGGTAACCACTCTCTACCTCTTCTTTTTTAATGGTATTTGTTAAGTGCTTAGTATGTACCAGGCACCGTTCTAAGTCCCACATGGAGCTCACAGTCTTAATCCCCATTTTACAGGTGAAGTAAATGAGGCACAGAGAAGTGAAGTGACTTGCCCTAGGTCACATAGCAGATAAGTGGCAGAGCTGGGATTAGAACCCAGATCCATCTGATTCCCAGGCCCGTACTTTATGCTATACTGCTTCTCTCCAAGTCCTCCCCAGCCCAGGATTCCCTAGTTGGTTTCCTCTTTCCTGGGGTGCTCATTGTTAAGTGGAAAGGAATTTGCTGATTGAGTTTTAGAGGCATTGTTTATTTTAACTGACAGTGGCAGTCAGATTTATTCCAGGATTTTCTCTCCCTTTTGTCAGTTGCATTCTGGTCAGCTGCCTCCCTTTGCTCCCTTTGGGTGAGGAGTAAACAGTTTTCTCCATTTTAAAAATTATTATTGTTAAGTGCTCACTACAGGCCAAGAACTGTACTAAGCACTGGAGTAGATACAAGATACTCAGATTGGATACAGTCCCTGTTTCGCAGGAGACTCACAGTCTAAGAAGGAAGGAGTAGGATTTAACCCCCCTTTTACGGATGAGGAAACCGGGGCCCAGAGAAGTTAAGTGACCTGCCCAAGGTCCCATAGCTGGCACGTGGGGGAGCCGGGATGAGAACACCGGTCCTTTGACTCCCAAGTCTGTGCTCTTCCCACTAAGCTGTACTGCTTCTGAATGAGGCAGATGGAAATTATCTACTAGGTAGTCGTCATTTTATGGGCCCAGAACAGAGGCAGGAAGATGGCCACTTTCCTGTTGGGGTGCCTGGGGCCTGAATTCACCCCAGAGACACCTCTATCCTGCTGGAAGAGGGGCCGGCAAACAGAGAGGAGGAAGTAAAACTCTTCTCACCATCAACTCTAAGGTACTCAGTTCGTTTCCTCCTACCTACCCTCTCTTCTCTCCGACTACAACAGTCCACGTACTTTGCTCTTCTAACACTAAGCTACTCAAGTGTGCCTCGACATTGTCTCTCTGGCCATCATTCCCTGTCTCACCCACTCCCCACTGCCCGGAACTCCTTCCTCGTTCATATCCGAGAGACCAACGCTCTCCCCGTTTTCACAGCTCCACTAAAATCTCACCTCCTCCAGGAAGCCTTCCCAGACCACCCCCTTGTCCCCCACCCCTCCTATTTCCCCTCCCTCTGGCATCACTTGGGTCAGTATCATCTAAGTAGTTCACAGCACTTCTGTACGTATTCCTATACCGGGCTGCCTCCTCTACCCATAATTTCATTTTAATGTCCGTCTCTCCTGCTTGACTGTGTGCTCCTGGAGGGCGGTAATCGTGTATACTTATTCTATTGTCCTCTCTCAAGTGCACAGTCCAGAGCTCTGCGGACAGTAAACGTTCAATAGCTACTATTGATTCACTGACTGACTGCTGCGCCTTGCGTCCAGGCCTGTGGGAGGAAATGACGGCCTCTTCGTGAGCCCAGATCAAGGAATTGGGACTTTGGGGCTCCGCTTGTAAAAACTTAGCTCCGACCTGCGACCTCGCTGAAGCATCTCCTCCTCCACATAAATAAATGGTTCCCTATCGGTGTCTCCCATGATACCAGCTGCCTCTCCCTTGGGTCGCAGTAGCCCACAGGCTGACCTGTGTTCCCCCTACATCTGCCGCTTTCCCTGAACGGTCCAATCCGGCAGAAACAGAATGGACTGGGGACCCTGAGGGAAAGACGGGCACCCGGAGCAGGATTTGAGGCTGTTTTGACCATAAGTGCAAACAGAAGTCTTGTGTTTGATTTGCCAGCTCGGGTACTTTGGTGGAAGAGGCAGCAAGGCCTAGTGGATAGAGCACAGGCCTGGGAGTCAGAAGGACCTGGGTTCTAATCCTGGCTCCGTCACTTAGCGATCAATTAGTATTTACTGAGCGCTTGCTATGTGCAGAGCACTGCATTAAGTGCTTGAGAGAGTACAGTATCAAAAAAATTATGGTATTTGTTAAGTGCTTAGTACAGTGTTCTGCACATAGTAAGCACTCAATAAATACTGTTGAATGAATGAATGTGCCACACACTGTTCTAAGTGCTGGGGTAGATACAGGGTAATCAGGTTGTACCACATGGGCCTCATACTTTTAATCCTCATTTTACAGATGAGGTAATTTAGGCACAGAGAAGTTAAGTGACTTGCCCAAGGTCACACAGCAGACAAGTGGCAGAGCCGGGATTAGAACCCATGTCCTCTGACTCCCAAGCCTGTGCTCTTTCCACTAAGCCACACTGCTTCTATAAAAATACCACACAGTTGATAGACACATTCCCTGTTCACACCAAGTGTACAGTTTACACTTACTTGTCTGCTATGTGAACTTGGGAAAGTCATTTAACTTCTTTGTGTCTCAGTAACCTCATCTGCAAAAATGGGGATTAAGCCTGTGAGCCCCATGTGGGACATGGACTGGATCCAACCTGATTATTTTGTATCTAACCCAGCACTTAGTCCAGCGTCTGGTACACAGTGAGTGCTTTAAAAATACCACTTAAAAAAAAAAGGGAGGCATGAAGCAAAGTTTGTGGAAAAAGCCCGGCCTGGGAGTCAGAGGATCTAGATTTTAATCTCAGATCCACCACCTATTTGCTATATGACCTTGGACAAATCACTTCACTTCTCTGCATCTTGGTTTTCTCATCTGTAAAATGGGGACTAAATCCTACTCCCTCCTACTTAGACTGTGAGCCCCATGTGAGACAGGGACTCACATCTCATTGTTTTGTAGTGAAAAGCAGCATGGTGTCGTGGATAGAGCATGGGCCTAAGAGTTAGAAGGTCGTGGGTTCTAATCCCAGATCTGCCACTTGTCTGCTGTGTGACCTTGGGCAAGTCACTTTACTTCTCTGTGCCTCAGTTACCACATCTGTAAAATGGAGATTGATACTGTGAGCCCCACTTAGGACAGAGTCTGTGTCCAAACTAATATGCTTGTATCCACTCCAGTACTTAGTACAGTGCCTGGCACATAGTGCTTAACAAATACCATTATTATCCTCTAGGCTGTAAGCTTGTTGTGGGCAGGGAATGTGTCTGTTTACTGTTATTTTGTACTTTCCCAAACAGTACAGTACAGTGCTCTGCACACAGTAAACGCTCAATAAATATGATTGAATGAATGAACAGCGCTTGGCACATAATAAGCACTTTACAAGTACTATCATTATCATTATTATTATACATTTATGGGAAGCACCATGGTTTAATACAGGAAGCTACATGGAGTAGTGGATAGAACCCAGCGCTGGGAGTCAGAAGGTCATGGGTTCTAATCCCAGCTCTGCCACTGGTCTGCTGTCTGTGACCTAGGGCAAGTCACTTCACTTCTCTGTGCTTCACTCAGTTACCTCATCTGTAAAACAGGGATTGAGAATGTGAGCCCCATACGGGACAGGGTCTGCATCCAACCTGATTTGCTTGTATTCACTCCAGCACTTAGTATAGTGCCTGGCACATAGTAAGCGTTTAACAAATACCATAATTATTATTTCTCCCAAAGGACTCAGAGTCAGCAGCATTTTCTGAGGCCCCTCTTCCATCCCCCCACCGGTTAACTAGGTTGAACCAATGGAATATCCAGTCATCAACCTTGCTTTAGACCAAAACTATGCCTTTCAAACACTGCAGAGATTTTTCAGGCCCCAGCTCCTGCCATGGCCCATACTCTTGACCTAACTGAACAGGCAGAGAGGGACTCTGAGGCCCAGAGAGGTGAAATGATCCTTCCAAGGTGGCACAGGGACTCTCCGGCCCTCCCCTGACTTATCCTGGTCTCTGGCTGCTGCCACCTAGTAATTCACCAATCCTGGGGTCAGCGTGATCCACACCTTAAAAAAGGATATTTTTCCAAAAGAGCACATGTCTCCAATTCCTTGCTTTCTTTGTCATTAATGAACAGCACTTCCAGGGTCTCCAGGACTGGGTCTTCCCTGTCATATTTGGGATTCTGGTAAAAGAAGCAATTGATCCATTTAAGCTCCAATCAGTGGGGGCTCTGGCAGGGCCAGGATGAGCCATTTATGCTGTTACCCAGCCTCCACCACCTTCTACCCCTTTCTCTGCCTCTTCCGCTGCTCTAGCAATGCCAGCTGAAGACCTGGATTCTCCGCTGTACTATCAGACCTGTGCCTGCACAGTTTCTGAATCTACCAAGATGGTGTCTTTTCCTGCCTTGACACCCTACCCACACCCACTACCAGTGCTGGCAATTCAACTCCCACAAGGCAGTGTTAGCCTGTCCTAAGTGGAGGCCTTTGATTGAGCTTCTTCCCCGGAGATAGAAATCAATCAATCAGCCAATCAGTCGATCAATTGTATTTATTGAGAACTTATCGGATGCAGTAAGACTGTACTAAGCACCTGCCAGAAGTCCATCCATCTCAATGGCACCAAAAAACACCGATTACCCAACTGACGGCCCACCCTCTGACTCACCCCCCAGCCCAACCTCTGGCCAGCAAGGAGAAAAGGGAAACTCCTCTCGGCTCAAGGAGACCGGACCAGGGCGGGGAAGCTGAAAGAGCTGAAGCCCAGGGCTGGGTTATAGGAGCAGGTCTGAGGGACATCAGTCAATCACTCAATTATATTTACAGAGCACTTACTAAATGCATAGCACTGTTATAAGTGCTTAAGAGAGCACAATACCCAGAATTGGCAGACACGCTCCCTGCCCACAGTGAGTTTACTATTTAAAGTAGGAGACAGATGCTAATGTGAATAATGACATGGAGTGATCCTCTAGATTGTAAGCTCCTTGAGGGCAGGGATCCTGTCTTCTGATTCTCTTTCACTGCCCAAGCGCTGGGCACAGTACTCTGCACACAGTAAGTGCTCAATAAATGCCACTGATTGATCAGTGGCTGCAGTCGAGACTCAGTGGGGTTAGTATAGTATTCTGCCCAAAGTAAGTGCTCAGTAAATACCTTCATTGATCTTCCAAGGAAAGTTCTTCACTTGTCTATACATTGTCATCTCTCCACCCTTCCCCTTCTCCCTGCATAGCCATAAGGGCTAGCCATATAGGGATAATGAGAGGCCAGCTCCCCCCAGATCCCAGCTATGGGGAATGGCCATTCTCCCCCCAACAGCTGCCTGGGCTGAACATTAGACTCGCTCAACCAGGGTCTCCAACTAGGCCTGAGAGCCTCCACGCTCTGTCGAGTTATTCTGACCCACCAGCTCTCCAAACCCAGGTTGCCCCTTCCAAGTCCCCCTACCCTGCAACCGCCCCCCCCCACCCTCTCTAGGGTTCCCCTTACCTATTCCCCCCACCCCCCAGGCTCAGCTGGCTACCGTACCTCTGGAGCGGTCTCCAGGGACTCGAAACTTCCTAAATCCTGGGGGAAGAGGTCCTTCAGACTCTGCCAGTCAGCCATAACATTTGGCGGGATCTTCAATGGCGTTGTGCAAACGTATCTCTCCTTTGACAAAAGGTGGGAGAAGAGGGCCTGGAGGTACTCTTTGGCAGCCCATTCGAAGAAGTCCTTCAGGAGAGTCTGGGGATAGAAAAGGCAGTCACCTTTCGAGGCCTGGCTCGTGACAGCCAGACCCGACAAGCTCACTGTGGGCAGGGCACGTATCCTTTTATTGTTCTATCGTACTCTCCCAAGTGCTTAGTACAGTGCTCTGGACACAGTTAGTGCTCAAGAAATATGATTGGATGAATGGATGAAACTAAGAAAAACCCCATTTGTTCCCAGACCAAGTAAGGAGCTTGATTCCCTGGGAGGGAAGAGCGATATCTGGCCCTGCTTCCCTTTCCTCTCTCCTTTACCCCCACTGGCACCTAATAAGTGACCTAAGCTTTCCCAAAGTGTCTTGAACCTTAGGGGCTCCCAGGAGGTCTGGGGAAGGCCTCCTCTGGAGTTATTTACCACTGACACCCTCCCACCATGACTACTGACGCAAGAGAGCTAGGTAGCTCAATTCCCCACCCCATTAACACTGCAGAATTCTAGACTCCCTAAGACTAAACTCCACTCCTTCCCCATCGCCTCTGCAGACTCAGAACAGTTCCAGGAGAAAGTATTCTCCAGGGTTTTCAGCCACGTGAGTCTCCTTCCAGGGGGACAGAGACCCCCAGGCTCTTCTAGGGCCCTTCGCTCCAGGAACTGACCAGCATGAAGTCACTGAAATTGAAAATCAAAAGTTATCAGGGTCAATTTTTTGAGCTTTACCTTACTGAGTGACTTGGGGGTTGAGGTTTCTTGGATCGGCTTGCAAAAATCCCTTATTAATTTTAAAACGTTCTTGAGGTCTCCATTCCTGGCCTGGAAATGATCCTTGAGAGTTTTCTGAGAAATGGAAAATTTGGCTAGAGGAGTTTCAAGCAAAACCTTTGGAGCTGGGCATTCCTTTCACCCACCCCCAACCCAGCCAGGGTGAGGACTGGGAAATGGCTGCTCACAGGGGCACAGGAATTCTCATCAGGAATTAATAACTCCTTGACTCAGGCGACAGAGAATGCCATGGCTGCCATCCTTCCCTGCCAAACTCCATTAAGGGTTTCTAAGGAGAAACTAAGGAACTGAGATTGTTAAACTTTGTTTGCTTTGGAACCTGCCCAACTGATAATCCGGTGAGGGAGAAAACAAATACAAAGAAAAACCTGTTCAATGAAGAATAAAGGTAGCTTGGCCCGAAGACCTGGGATCGAATCTCCGGCCTGCCATTGTCCTGTCGCTCAACCTTAGGCAAGTCACAACCTCTCTGGGTCTCAGTTGCCTTATTTGTAAAATGGAAGTAAACCCTGGTTTCTCTCTTCCTCTCATAGTTGGTGTGAAGACACAGAACCATTGCTGATGGGAAATCACTTTGGAAAATAAAAGGGCCTGACAAATTCAAGGAAGTATAATTATTGTTACTGTTATCATTTTTATTGAAGAGTAGGAGCATCCAATTCATTCAGTAGCATTTATTGAGCACTTACTATGTGCAGAGCACAGTCCTAAGCGCTTGGAATGTACAATTCAACAACAGGTAGAGACAATCCCTTACCAGTGACGGGCTCACATACTATACTCTTAAAAAAATACAAGGGGATGGTGTTACTGGGGAGATGGGGACCAGGGCAGGATATGTTTTTTTAATCTTGCTTTGAAGGCAGAGAAAGATGACATGGGAATGGTACATTGAAGCAGCGGGACTATATCTAATTCCCACAGGTGCATTTTATTCCAGCACTTCATACACAATGCTGTCCACACAGAAAGCCCTTAATAAATAGTATTACTGTGACTATTACTACCCCTCCTCCTCCTACTGCTACTCTAGACTATAAGCTTGTTGTGGGCAGGGAATTTGTTTATTGTTATATTATACTCTCCCAAGTGCTTAATAAAGTGCTTTGCCCACAGTAAGTGTTCAATAAGGAGGATTGAATGAATGAATGAATACTACTACTACTACTAGATTGTAAGCTCCTTGAGGGTAGGGATCATGTCAATCAGTCAAATGATCATATTTATTGAGTGCCTACAGTGTGCAGAGCACTCTATTAAACCCTTGAGAGAGTACAACATAACAATTGTTGGTAGACACCATCCCTGCCCATTATGAGCTTACAGTCTAGAGGGGGAGACGGACACTAATAGAAATAAATTACAGACATGTACATAAATCCCATGAGAATGAGGGGGTAAATAAAGGGTGTAAATCCAAGTGACAGGTGATGCAGAAGGGAGTGGGTGAAGAGCAAATGAGGGCTTAGCTGGGAAAGGCCTCTTGGAGGAGATGTGCTTTTAATATGGGGGTAGGGTGATCATCTATCAGATACGAAGAGGAAGGGTGTTGCAGGCCAGAGGCAGGACATGGGGGGGTGGGGAGGGTAGTGGTGAGATAGACAAAATCAATATAGAGTGAGTAGGTTGGCATTAAAGGAGTGAAGTGTACTGGCTGTGTTGTAGTAGGAAATCAGGGAGGCAAAATAGAAGAGGCTAAAGTGAATGAGTGCTTTAAAACCACTTAAGGAGGTTTTGTTTGATGAGAAGTTGGGTGGGCAACCACAGGAGGTTCCTGAGGAGTGGGCAAACATGGACTGAATGGTTTTGTAGAGAAATGATCCAGGCAGCAGAGCTATGTATGGACCGGAGTGGGGAATGACAGGAGGCAGGGAGGTCAGCGAGGAGTCTGCTGTAGCAATCAAAGTGGGATAAGATAAGTGCCTGGATTAATGTGATAGCAATTTAGATGGAGAGGAAAGGGCAAATTTAGTGATGTTTTGAAGGCTACTGAAGCCACAGGATTTGGTGACACACTGAATATGTGGGTTAAATGAGAGAAGAGAGTTGAGGATAAAACCAAGGTTACCAGCTTGTGAGGCAGGGAGGATGGTGGGGCTCTCTATAGTGATGGGAAAGTCAGGGGGATGACAGGGTTTGGGCGGGAAGATGAGGAATTTTGTTTTGGACATGTTTAGTTTGAGATGTCAGTGGGACACCCAAGTAGAAATGATGACCTTTGAGAGGGCAGTGTCTGTGGCGTGAAGGGGAAGGAAGCCAGATTGGAGAGGGTCAAGGAGAGAATTAGAGGAGAGGAATTTGAGACAGTGGGTGTAGACAACTTACTCAAGGAGTGTGGAGAGAAAGGGAAAGAGGAGATGGAGCGATAACTGGAAGGAGCCATGGGGTTAAGGGAGAGTTTTTTTAAGATAGAGGAGACGTGAGTGTGTTTGGAAGCAGTGGGGAAAAAGCCACTGGAGAGCAAATTGTGGTAGATGGCAGTCAGGAAGGGCAGAGGGGAGGAGGGAAGTGCTTTGATGAGGTGAGAAAGGATGGGGTTGGAGGTGCAGGTGGAGTGGGCGGATTTTGAGAGAAGATAGTATCTCCACTTGAGATACTGCCGGGAAAGATGTGAGAGTTGAAGTAGGGGCAGGAGGGAGGTACTGGAAAGGAGAAGGGGAAATCTGGGGGAGATCTCACCTAAGGGTTTCATTGGTTTCAAATCTATTAACGCCTTTGTATTGTCCTCTCCCAAGTACTTAGTCCAGTGCTCTGCACTCACTAAGCACTCAATAAATAACATTGCTTGATTGATGGATTGAATGAATGAATGAATGAATGGAGAGAAGCAGCATGGCTTAGTGGAAAGAACACTGGCTTAGGAGTCAGAGGACATGGGTTCTAATCCCTGCTCCGCCACTTCTCTGCTACATGACCTTAGACAAGCCACTTATCTTTTTTGTGCCTCAGTTACCTCATCTGTAAAATGGGGGAGAAGACTATGATCCCCATGTGGGACAATCTGATTACTTTGTATCTACCCCAGTGCTTAGAACAGTGCTTGGCACATAGTAAGTGCTTAACAAATACCACAATTATTATTATTGATAGGAGTGGGGAGAGGAAGTGGGGAAGACAGAAGATTTGGGAGTCAAAGAGAACCCTAAAGTTATCAGCAGGGAGGACAAGGAGGATGTGGGAGGATGTCTGTACAGTTAGGACCAGTTGGGGACTAGAGGAGGGAAGGTGAGAAGTTTAGTCTTGGCCATATTAAATTCTGGGTGATGGTGGTAGAGATGGCTTTAGAAGCAGAGGAAAAGAAGACTGGGCAGAAAGTGAGAAGTTGGAGCTGAAGAATATAATAAAAATTCCTTGAATCTTTCGCTGGCTTTTATTTTTCTAAAACACTTTCCCATTACTTACCTCATTTTTATCCTCCCAACACTCCTGTGAAGCAAGGAAAAGGATAAAATCTCTATTTTATCGATGAGGGAACTGAGGCTCAGAGAGAGTGACTTGCTCGAGGTCACACAGCAGGGCTAGTCCCAAAGTTGCCATTAGAATCCAGGCCTCCGGACTGCCAGGCCTATGCTCTCTCCACCAGACCCTACTGGCTCCGCTACTGCAGATCTGGAAATCAACCCCAGACAGGTAGGAGTTGAAGTTGGGAAGAGGAGTCTGACCTTTCTTTAGAAAAACCAGGACTGCATCTCCTCAGACCACCTTGAAGTGGAGGTACAGCAATTCTCTCATCCACCCAATCCACTCTGGGGTCTGAGTGATCTGTATGGGCCGTCTGCAGTGAGCATAATAATGTTGGTATTTGTTAAGCGCTTACTATGTGCCGAGCACTGTTCTAAGCGCTGGGGTAGACATAGGGGAATCAGGTTGTCCCACGTGGGGCTCACAATCTTAATCCTCATTTTACAGATGAGGGAACTGAGGCACAGAGAAGTTAAGTGACTTGCCCATAGTCACACAGCCAACAAGTGGCAGAGCTGGGATTCGAACTCATGAGCCCTGACTCCAAAGCCCATGCTCTTTCCACTGAGCCACGCTGCTTCTCCAATAGGCTAACAGGGGGTTGCCCACCCTCCCCTCCACTGCCTGCACAGGCCCGGAGAAAGTGAGAAGTCAAGCGACTTCTTAAGTGGAGGGGGGAAGCAGGGAAACTGCCCAGGTAGTCCCTATGGCTACATCACCTGGAGTTCGGCTGTAAACCCCCGCTGGAGCTGTTGACTCGTCTTTCTTTCAACAACCTTCAGGTCTTCAACTATGGTGGAGTGCAGCTCGGGACTGGGATGGTATTTTTTTTTTAAATTAAGCCACGCTTTCCTCAAGATATGGCAGTTTTTTAAGATCTCGAATTCTTGACAGTGTTCTTTATTGGCCTGATCCTGAAGGAGGCCTTCTACCTCTTGACAAAACCTGGATCCCAGAGGGAAAGAGAAGACAAGTGCTCCATTATCGTTTACTGGCACGTGTGACCTTGGCCAAGTCACTTCACTGTTCTATGCCTTGATTTGCCCATCTATAAAATGGGGATGAAATGCCATCGAGGAAACCCCATCCCATCTTGCTTTCCACCACCCCGGCAGGTACAAAAAAACAGCTGCATCATGAGGGCTCGTATAACCTAGGGAAGGTGAGCGGCTCCGGTAGTCATTACTGCGGCTAAGGGGATGCTGTGGACTCTAAATCGGGAGGAACTTGAAATTCTTCTCCTTTAGCCACAGCTCCCCACTGACTTTTGGTTTTATTTGTGTATTGTGTATCTGTCCTTGTCTTTTATGAATGTTTTATTGTTTCATGCCTTCCAGTGTGTCTGACTCCAGTCCTCTTCCTCACCTACATTCATAGATTATGAGCCCCTTGAGAGATAGCGTCCATATATAATTCCCACCTGGATCCTCTTTCCCAGTGCTTAGTACAGGGCTTTGCACACAAAAACAACTGCTACTGCTGCTACTGTTCTTCCTCTCCTTTAGACTATGAACTCTGTTACGGGCTGTGTCTGGCCTGACCCTCCACCTAAAATTCAACATGAGCAAGACTGAGCTCCTCATCTTCCCTCCCAAGCCCTGTCCTCTCCCAGACTTCCCTATCACCGTGGATGGCACGACCATCCTTCCCATCTCTCGGGCCCGCAATCTCGGTGTCATCCTTGACTCGTCTCTCTCGTTCACCCCGCACATCCTATCCGTTACCGAGACCTGCCGGTTTCGCCTTTACAATATCGCCAAGATCCGCCCAAACAGCTACCTCTCCATCCAAACGGCTACCTTACTGCTATGGGCTCTTGTTACATCCCGGCTAGACTACTGTGTCAGCCTTCTCTCTGATCTCCCTTCCTCCTCTCTCGCCCCACTCCGGTCTATTCTTCACTCCGCTGCCCGGCTCATCTTCCTGCAGAAACGATCTGGGCATGTCACTCCCCTTCTTAAACAACTCCAGTGGTTGCCTATCAACCTCCGCTCCAAACAAAAACTCCTCACTCTAGGCTGCAAGGCTCTACATCACCTTGCTCCTTCCTACCTCTCCTCCCTTCTCTCTTTCTACCACCCACCCTGCACGCTCCGCTCCTCCGCCGCCCACCTCCTCACCGTCCCTCGGTCTCGCCTATCCTGCCGTCGACCCCCGGGCCACGTCCTCCCGCGGTCCTGGAACGCCCTCCCTTCTCACCTCCGCCAAACTGATTCTCTTCCCCTCTTCAAAACCCTACTTAAAACTCACCTCCTCCAAGAGGCCTTCCCAGACTGAGCTCCTCTTCACCCTCTACTCCCTCTGCCACCCCCGCTTTACCTCTCCGCAGCCCTCTTTTTCCCCTTTTCCCTCTGCTCCTCCACCTCTCCCTTCCATTCCCCACAGCACTGTACTCGTCCGCTCAACTGTATATATTTCCATTGCCCTATTTATTTTGTTAATGAATTGTACATCGCCTTGATTCTATTTAGTTGCCATTGTTTTTACGAGATGTTCTTCCCCTTGACTCTATTTATTTCCACTGTTCTCGTCTGTCCATCTCCCCCGATTAGACCGTAAGCCCGTCAAACGGCAGGGACTGTCTCTATCTGTTGCTGACTTGTTCATTCCAAGCGCTTAGTACAGTGTTCTGCACATAGTAAGTGCTCAATAAATGCTATTGAATGAATATCTACCCCAGTGCTTAGTACAGTGCTTGAAAAATAGTAAGTACTGAACAAATACCATCAGTGGTCTCTAATTCAGATCAGGTCTGATTTCCTCCAGGACCTCTACTCTTGGGCCTTTGCAGTGTGGGATTGGGGTGAGGGAAGGGGGAGGAGAGAGAGTTGAAAGTGGGAATCCTCTCGTTCTTTCTTCACTTTAGGCAACGACCATTCAGCCTGCTACCCCCTCCTTCTGTCAAACCTATGGCAGTGGTTATTCGGAAGAGCAATCTATCTTCTTTACCTTTTCAGAAAGCGTGAAAACGTTTCCAGGCTCTGGACTTGGGCCTTGCTGTATATGGAATACCCCAGGACTTTGGTCGTCTTTATTGTTTCATTTACCACCTTTCGAGAAACACAGTAACAAGAAGAGGTTAAAAAAAAAAAGTGCCTCTTTTTCTGTTCAGCAACCAGACTGAACAATCCTGAAATTTCTCCAGAATGGTCTCAGAGAAACTCCCCATCTCCCCTGGCCCCCACTGTTATTGTCCTCAGTTCACTCCCACTTCTGCCCTTTTTCCTGGTCTGCGCGGGTCTGCCCAGCCTGATGTAGTGGCCAGGGTGGGCGGGCCCTGTACTGGTGTTCTGGGTCATCCCCAGGATCCAAGGGCTATGTTTACATGGGAGCATCACTATCACATACCCAATCCATATGCAATTCACCAATATGGCACCAGCCGCCCTTCAATGTGTAAGGAACTGAAGCAGCATGGTGTAATGGCTAGAGCATGGGCCTGGGAGTCAGAAAGTCATGGGTTCTATTCCCGGCTCCACCACTTGACTGCTGGGTAACCTTGGGTAGGTCACTTCACTTCTCTGTGTCTCAGTTACCACATCTGTAAAATAGGGATTGAGACCATGAGCTCCAAGTGGGACAGGGACTGTGTAATAATAATAATAATAATAATGTTGGTATTTGTTAAGCGCTTACTATGTGCCTAGCACTGTTCTAAGCGCTGGGGTAGACACAGGGGAATCAGGATGTCCCACGTGGTGCTCACACTCTTAATCCCCATTTTACAGATGAGGTAACTGAGGCACAGAGAAGTTAAGTGACTTGCCTACAGTCACACAGCTGACAAGTGGCAGAGCTGGGATTCGAACTCATGACCTCTGACTCCAAAGCCCGGGCTCTTTCCACTGAGCCACGCTGCTCCTCTAACTTGTGTCCAACTTGATTTGCTTGTATCCACCCTAGAGTTTAGTGCAGTGCCTGGCACATAGTAAATGCTTAACAAATACCACAAGCATTAAAAATTATTATTATTATTATTATTAATAAGGAGCAGGGACAAGTGGGATGGAATGGCAGGGCTGATAGTCCTGATCCAGGATGATTTAATAAAAATAATAATTATTATTATGGCATTTGTGAAGTGCTTACTATGTGCCAAGCACTATTTTAAGTGCTGGGGTAGTTCAAGGTAATCAGGTTGTTCCATGGGAGGCTCACAGTTTTGGGTTTTTTGGGGGTTTTTTTTGTTGTTGTTGTTGTTCAGGGTGAGGTCAATGGCACTGACCCACCAAAGGAAGGCAGCCACTCTGCCAGACCTGAGCCCAGCCCCTGCAGAGGAGAAACCCCATCCAGCTGGGCCTCCACTCCCAGCACCAGTGCCTTGTGAGGGTGGCTGAAAACGCCCAGGCCAGTGAGAGGGATTGAGCCACAGGAAGCTGATTTCCTCCCATCAACCACGAAAGGGTAGAAGGGGGTTTGGCAGTTTCATTCATTCAAGCATATTTAGTAAGCACTTACTGTGAGCAGAGAACTATACTAAGCGCTTGATGGAAGAATCCCTTCTCTGCAGAGTGCGGGGTCCTGAGGCATGGCTTGCCATGGTGTTTGAGGGTGTGCCCTGGGGCAAGTCACTTCACTTTTCTGTGCCTCAGTTGCCTCATCTGGACAGTGGGGATTGAGATTGTGAGCCCCACGTGGGACAGGGACTGTGTCCCACCTGATTTGCTTGTATCCATCCCACCATTTAGTACAGTGCCTTGCACATAGTAAGTGCTTAACAAATATCATTATTATTATTATTGAGGGTCCCACACCTCTACCCTCCCACACCCTCAGGGATGCCCACCCCATCCCCACCCTCCCCTCAGCCAACATTTTCTCTAGGAATTTCTCATCCCAAGACTTTCCTTCCAAGGATTCTCTGACCTCCCACCCCTCTTTCACTTCCTCCCCAAACTGGGAGTAGTGGGACTTAAAGACATGCCCAAAACTGAATGCCTCATCTTCCCACCCAAACCCTGTCCTCCCTCAGTTTCCCATAACTGTTGACAATATCACTAGCTTCCTTGTCTCACAAGCCATGAGAAGCAGCATGGTCTAATGGATACAGCACAGACCTGAGTGTCAGAAGGACCTGGGTTCTAGTTCTGGCTCTGCCATTTGTCTGCTGTGTGATCTTGGGCAAGTCACTTGCCTTCTGTGTGCCTCCGTTACCTCATTTGTAAAATGGGGCTAAGACTGTGGCCCCATGTGGGACATGGACTGTGTCGAACCTGATTAGCTTTTACACTCCCCAGTGCCTGGCACATAGTAAGCATTTAACCAATAGCATTTTAAAAAAACATAAATTTGGCATTATCTCCAAATGATCTCTCTCATCCAATCCACATATTCTGTTCGTAACCAAATCTTGTCAGTTTTACCTTCCCAACATCTCCAGAATCTACTTCTTCCTCTCCATCTAAACTGCTATCACGCTGTCCAATCACTTATCCTATCTCACCTAGACTTCTGCATTTGCCTCCTTGTTGACTTCTCTGCCTTCTATCTCTCCTCTCTCCAATCCATACTTCACTCTGCTCCCTGGCTCATTTTTCTAAAAATCTACCCAATCCATTTCTCCTCTCTCCTCAAAACCCTCCAGTGGTTGCCCATCCACCTCTACATCAAACAGAATTGCCTTACCATTCACTTCGAGGCAATTCAAGCTTCCTCGAGGCCTTCCTGGTCACTTCACTGATCTCATCATGGCCTGGTGGACAGAGCTTGGGCCTGGGCGTCAGAGGGACTGGGGTTCTAATCCCAGCTCCACCACTTGTCCGCTATGTGACTTTGAGCAAGTCACTTCACTTCCCTATGCCTCAGTGACCTCATCTGTAAAATGGGGATTAAGACTGTGAGGCCCTCATGGGACAGGGACCGTGTCCAATTCAATTTGATTATACCCACCTCAGCACTTAGTAAAGTGTCTGGCACATATTAAGTGAAATACCACAGTTATTATTACAGGAATAACCTACTCACTGGATCTCAATCTCAACTGTCTCACCTAGACCCCTTGCTCAGGTCCTCCGTCTGACCCAGAACTCCCTCCCCCTTCATATATGACAGACCACAACTCTCCCCATATTTAAAGCCTTACTAAAATCCTATCTTCTGCAAGAAGCCATCCCTGACTTACCCCTCATTTCCCTCCCTTCAGCATCTCCCATGCACTTGAGTCTCGACTTTTAAGCACATCATTTTCACCGCCTCCCTCCACCATAATGTCTGTCTCCCGCTCTAGTCTGTAAACTCCATCCTGTCTACCTACTCTTTTGTATTGGACTCTCCCAAGAGCTTAACAAATACCATTGATTAATACCTGATAGCATTCACAGAAGGAGCTTGGAAGTTGGCCGACCTGTGCTTTCCTGCTAGAGTGGATCGCATTTTGCAGTGTCTTGTCCAGTTCCTCCTGAATGAACAGAGACATGAAAACTCATCACTCAGTGAGAAGGCTCTCTGGCCTGATGTCAAGACCAGCCACCCAATGCAAAGGTTCTCCAGTCTGTTCTCAAGACCCACCACCCAGTGATAAGGCTGTCCAGCCTACTCTCAAGACCTGCCACCCAATTAGAAGGCTCTCTGGCTTGCTCTCAAGACCTGCCACCCAAGGAGGAGGCTCTCAAAACCTCAGTCCCTCCACTTGGCAGCCCAGCCTCAGTTGGGCTGAAGACCACCTCTCCCAGCTCTTTCACGGGGAAACAGAAAGCCTCCCCTGGGAGCCAGAGAAAGGCAGGAGAGCACTTCCTTCAGAAAACACTGGCTTTGGGTCCTGGCTCCACTTGCCTGCTGTGTGACCTTGGGAAAGTCACTTTACTTCTCGGTGCCTCAGTTACCTCCTCTGTAAGATGGGGATTAAGACCGTGAGCCCCATCTGGGACAGGGACTGTATCTGATCTGATTATCTCATATCAACCTCAGTGTTTAGAACAGTCCCTGGCACATAGTAAGTGCTTAACAAATGCCATTTAAAAAATAAATAACTAAATGTGCCCTTTACTCTCAATTACATTGCATGGTGCTTAGCCTCAAATGAGCCAAGGACAGCAAGCACAGAGGAGCTGGGAAAGTGGGCATCTAAGGAGAAGGCAGAATGCATCTGAGAAGTGCTAATTCTAGTTGCCAGGAGACCAAGGCACTTAGGTATTTACACATCCCCTCCCCATCTCAGCACTTAAGTAGAATCTCTAAACTCTGTCGCTTCTAGACTGTAAACTCGTGGACATGGAACATATCTGCTAACTCTATTGCATTGTAGTCTCCCAAGAGCTTAGAACAGTGCTCTGCGCACAGTAAGTGCTCAATAGTTAATAACAATAATAATAATAATAATGGTATTTTCTACTAAGAGTCAAGCACTATACTAAGTGCTGGGGTAGATACAAGACAATCAGGTCCCACGTGGGACTCACAGTTTAAGCAGGAGGGAGAACAGGCATTGAATCCCCATTTTGCAGATGAGGGAACTAAGGCAGAGAGAAGTTATGTGACTTGCCCAAGGTTATACAGCAGGTATGTGACAGAGTTGGGATATGAAGCCAGGTTCCCTGACCCCCAGGTCCATTCTCTTTCCACTAGGTCAAGCTGCTTCTCACTGATTGACTGACCGGTTGATTGACTGATGTCCTCTACCTGTATTTTATTTTAGAGGCTGTTTACTTCTCCTCTCCCGTCCCCACCACCCGAGCCTGTAAATGCCTTGAGGGCAGGGATCAGATCCACTACCTTCATTGTATGCCCTGAAGAAAGGTCACTCTCTTTTTGAGCAAAATCTTCTTAAGGAGCAAGAAACAAAGAGGCAAAAGAAAACAGGACCAGGTTCTGTAAACATGAAGCATAACAACACACCTAGTGATAAGCTTTTTATGAACCAGCACAGGAAGCAATGGGCCTAACAGAAAGAGCACAGGCGTGAAAGTCAGGTGATCTTTATTAATTTTTGTAATGCTATCTGTTAAGCACTTAATATGTGCCAAGCCCTTTACCAAGCACTGGGGGAGATACAAGATAATCAGGTTGAACACAGTCCCTCTCCCTTATGGGAGTAACAGTCTAAGAAGGAGAGGGGACAGATAATGAAGCCCCATTTTATAGATGAGGAAACTGAGGCACATAAAATTTCAGGGACTTGTTTAAGTTCACGCAGCTGTCAAGTGACTCCAAGGCCCATGTTCTATCTACTAGGCCACGCTACCTGAGTTTCAATCTTGGTTCTTCCACTTTCCTGCTTTGTGAACTTGAATAAGTCCCTGAAGATCTATGTGCCTCAGTTTCCTCTTGTGAGATGGAGAATACATTCCTATTCTCCCTCTTCCTTAGACTGGGGCTCCACTGTGACTGATCTCCATATCTCATATGCACCCCAATACTTGGCTGCCAGTAAGGGCTCAACAAATATTATTATTATTTGGATACGTGGATCCTCCATGAACCTTTTCAGGCACACAGGCATTCAGAGATGCAGCATGGTTCAGTGGCAAGATCCCAGGCTTGGGAGTCAGAGGTCATGGGTTCTAATCCTGCCTCCACCACTTACCAGCTGTGTGACCTTGGGCAAGTCACTTAAATTCTCTGGGCCTCAGTTACCTCATCTGTATAATGGGGATTAAGGCTGTGAGCCCCACGTGGGACAACCTGATTTCCTGGTGTGTCCCCCCACCCCACAGTGCTTAGAATAGTGCTGGGCACATAGTAAGCGCTTAACAAATGCCATCATTATTATTATTATTATTATTATAGGTGACTTTCACCATCAGTGGTGTTTTCTTCAAATATGAAGGCCAACTATATTTCTTATAGACATCTATTTATGGGAACAAGTACTTGAGTGAGGGAGAAGAAGAATGGGCCAATGGAAAGAGCAGGAGCCTGAGCGTCTGAGGACCTAGGGTCTCATCCTGACTTTGACAAATGGTTGCTATGTGACCTTTGGTAAGTCACTTAATTTCTCGGTGTCTCAGGTACCTCATCTGTAAATTGGGGGTTAAGACCTTGAGCCCCATGTGGGATAGGGACTATGTCCAACCTGTTTAGCTTGTATCTGCCCCGGCCCTTAGAATAGCATTTGGTATTTAGTAAACCCTAAACAAATACCCTAATTACTATCATTATTATATCATTATATCACGTTATATATCATTATTAATAACTCACTATGAGCAGGAGGCATATATGTTGATTCTGTTGTATTATACTATCCCAAATACTTAGAATAGTGCTCTGCACAGAGTAAGCACTTAATAAACCCCACTGATTGATTGATTTGATTGATCTGTGCCAGTGCTTGGAACAGTGCATGACACACAGCTTAACAAATATAATAATTATAACAATAATAATACTTAATACAGTGCTCTGCACAGAGCAAGCACTCAATAAGCACTACTGATTGATTGGGGCCTGGGCCAACAACTGATGAGCCTTGGAGATGAGGAAGAAAATCAAATTGTACTTTCCAAGCGCTTAGTACAGTGCTCTGAATACAGTAAGTGCTCAATAAATATGACTGAATGAATGAACGAAATGCAGTGGCTAGCTAGAAGCTAGTCTTGTTGAAACCCCTCCACCTTACCTGAAGCAGTTTTAGTATCCTTTCTTCAATCTGAATCACCAAGTAACAGAACTTTATGGCGTCCAAGCTGCCCTCTTCCTGGGCCTTCGCCTGGTCATGCTTCTTCCTAGTGGTTTATATACATGGCATGAAATTAATCATTCGATCAATCATATTTTTTGATCACTCACTCTGTGCAGAGCACTGTACTAAGCACTTGGGAGAGTACAGGTGCAACAGAATTAATAATAATAATAATGTTGGTATTTGTTAAGCGCTTACTATGTGCCGAGCACTGTTCTAAGCGCTGGGGTAGACATAGGGGAATCAGGTTGTCCCACGTGGGGCTCACAGTCTTGATCCCCATTTTACAGATGAGGGAACTGAGGCACAGAGAAGTTAAGTGACTTGCCCACAGTCACACAGCCGACAAGTGGCAGAGCTGGGATTCGAACTCATGAGCCCTGACTCCAAAGCCCATGCTCTTTCCACTGAGCCACGCTGCTTCGTGTTAGCACATTCCCTCCCCATAATGAGCTTACAGAATAGAAAGGGAGGCAGATATTAATATGAGTAAACAATTTATAATATAACATGTAAAGATGTGTACCTAATGCTGTGAGGTTGGGGGTGGGGAGAATATCAAACCTCCAAAGGTCGTAGACCCAAGTGCAGAGATGAGGCAGAAGGGCGAGAGAGCTGGGGAAAAGAGGGCTTAATCGAGGAAGGCTTCTTGGAGGAGGTGTGACCTTATTAAAGCTTTGAAGGTGGAGAGAGTGGTAGTCTGGCATATATGGAGGGGGAGGGAGTTAGGGGTAGGAGGTGGGAAAGGGGTTGGCGACCAGATAGACGAGATCGGGGCTCAGTGAATATTCTGGAGGCAGAGGAGCGGAGTGTGCGGGCCGGGCTATAGTAGGAGATTAGTGAGGTGAGGTAGGATGGGGCGAGTGTTTTAAAGCAGAGAAGCAGTGTGGCTCAGTAGAAAGAGCCCGTGTTTGGGAATCAGAGGTCATGGGTTCGAATCTCACTCTGTCACTTGTCAGCTGTATGACTGTGGGCAAGTCACTTCACTTCTCTGTGCCTCAGTTACCGCATCTGTAAAATGGGGATTAAGACTGTGAGCCTCACGTGGGACAACCTGATTATCCTGTATCTACCCCAGCGCTTAGAACAGTGCTCTGCACATAGTAAGCACTGAACAAATACCAACATTATTATTAAAGCGCTCAAAGAGATGTTGATCTTTGAGAAGGGCCACCAAACTCTCAACTCCGCCTCCTGGAAGGGGGTGATAAATTTCATACTGCATTCTGTAAGGGCAAGACAGTGATTTGGCCAGTCAAGGAGAGACTTAGCTGACCCTTTCCGCAGCCCCAGTGAAGTCGAGCCGGACTGCGCACCAGGTCTTGTTCAATCATTCGATCATATTCGTTGAGCACTAACTGGGTATAAAATACTGTATTAAACACTTGGGGGAGTGGGGGAGCTCACAGTCTAGAGGGGGAGGTGGGCATTAATAATAAATAAATAAATGACAGATAAATACATATGTGCTATGGGGATGGGAGGGAGGAAGAATGACAGTGCAAGTAAGAGCGGTGCAGAAGGAAGTGGGTGAAGGGGAGAGGATGGCTTAGTCAGGGAAGGCTCCTTGGAAGATATGTGCCTTCAACAAGGCTTTGAAGTCGGGGAGAGCAATGACCTGAGCCACACGGGACTCTTAATCTCCATCTTCCCAATGAGGCAACTGAGGACCAGAAGTGGAATGATTGCCCCTAGGTCACCCAGCAGACAAACGGCAGAGCCAGGATTAGAACCCAGGTCTTCTGACTCCCAGGCCCTTGCTCTTTCCACTAGACTAAGCTGCTTTCATGCCGTGATCAACCTGTCCTGGAGAAGGCCCTGGTCACCCATGTCTCTCTCAAGACAGGAAGCTCGTACTGGGCAAGGAACTTGTCCACTCATTCTGCCATACTATACTCTCCCAGCTGCTTAGTAAAGTGTTCTGTGCATAGTAATTGCTCAATATATACCACTGTTTCCAATAATCAGGGTAAAAGTCATCCAGCTCAACTGATACCACTGAGAACCCATTAATATAATTTACGGATATGGACATAAGTGCTGTGATATCTCAGAGAACCATCGAGAGTCCCTGGATCTCTAAGAGCTAGTAAGTGCTGGTGACTGGGCTCCAGAAAAACTGAGAAGCAGCGTGGCTTAGTGGACAGACCCTGGGCTTGGGAGTCAGAGGTCGTGGTTTCTAATCCTGACTCCGCCACTTATCAGCTGTGAGAAGTCACTTCACTTCTCTCTGCCTGTGTTACCTCATCTGTAAAATGGGGATTAAGTCTATGAGCCCCACGTGGGACAGCCTGAATACCTAGTATCTATCCCAGTATTTAGAAGAGTGCTTGGCACCTAGTAAGCGTTTAGCAAATACACTCATCATCATTATTATTATTATTATCATTATTTCACATCACCTAAAGGGGAGATTTTGGGGTGGCATTTTGCAGCCACTTCAGGCCATCCCTGATGAAGCAGCATGGCTCAGTGGAAAGAGCCTGGGCTTCGGAGTCAGAGGTCATGGGTTCGACTCCCAGCTCTGCCACTTGTCAGCTGTGTGACTGTGGGCAAGTCACTTCACTTCTCTGTGCCTCAGTTACCTCATCTGTAAAATGCAGATTAACTGTGAGCCTCACGTGGGACAACCTGATTACCCTGTATCTACCCCAGTGCTTAGAACAGTGCTCTGCACATAGTAAGCGCTTAACAAATACCAACGTTATTATTATTATTAAGCCCTCCTCTCCTCTTCTCCCTCTCCCTTCTGCATTGCCCTGACTTGCTCCTTTCATTCATTCCCTCCCCCCCAACCCCACAGCACTTATGCACATATCTGTACATTATTTATTTATATTAATGTCTGTCTCCCCATCTAGGATCTAAGCTTGTTGTGGGAAGAGAGTGTGTCTACTTATTGTTGTATTCATTCAATACTATTTATTGAGCACTTACTATGTATTCTCCCAAGAGCTTAGAACAGTGCTCTGCACACAGTAAGCTTGCAAAAAATGCGATTGAATGAATGAACAACTATCCTATCACAGCTAGAATACTGGACCCCTGAACTCTCCTTCTCCAGCCTCTCCCCCTTCAGTCTATACTCCACACTGCCACTTGGATCATCCTTCTAAACCATCTCTCAACACATCTCTCCATTCCTCAAAAATAAACCCCTGTAGAAATTTCTTCTCTGTCGAATTTCTCTAGTTTACATACCAGCTCTCTCCACCCATTCCACTTCTTCAGCAGCTGGCACTCTGCCACACTGTGCCTGTCTTCAAATTGCACCACCCTCTTGCCTCACCTGCCTTCTCCTGCTTGATCACACCTGTCGCCCTGTCTGCAAGTCCCTCTCTCCCAGACCACAGGTCTCCCTGGCTTCAAAACCCTCCTAAAATCCCACCTCCACTGAAAAAGCAGGGTGAGGGCAGGATCAAAATGTGTCATCAGGGACTTACCCTTTGCCATAAATGTTACATGATGCCCATATATGCATCTGATAGAGGTCTTTAATGGAAAGGTTACTGCAGACAATCTTATTCAGGTGACAGAGCAGAACATCTTGGAAGCATCTCTGGTAGAGGGCAGAAAGGTTTTCTTCCCTCTGTTCCTTCAGGTTTCTCCAGATCTTGTTGTTCAGTTCCTCCAAATACGCATCCATCTTCTGGTCTGGGTCTTGTTTGAATGGCGGAATCTCCAAGCCAGCGTAGGCCCCGAACAGCCCTTCCAGTTCAGAGTCGCAGCTGTCAGAGGAATCGCTCATTGAGTCCTCCGACTCTTCATCCCTCCCGGGTTTCTCCTGGTGCCCCTCTGCACCCTGCAAAACCAAACCGGCCCCCGACTCCGGCTTCTCGAGGCCCTCCTGGTCTCCCGTTTGGAAGGCCATTCCCACTGCTTCCCCCGTCTTCTGTTTTATAAATTTCAAAAGGGCTGCTTTGATCTCAGCTTCCACTTGGTCACACCGGTCAAAATCCTTGATAGCATCCAGAAATTTCCCTTGCTCAATGGCTTTGTAGAGAGTTTGTTCTGAAATGAAGTAGTCAGGAGGTGCTCTGAGTCAAAATCTGCCTTAGAAGAACAACGAGTGCATAAGGCCAACTCGTTGACCTAGCTGCTGACCTTTAGTGCTTACTATGTGCCAAACCCTGTACAAAGCTTTGGGGTAGACTGAAGATGAACAGGTTGGACACGGCCCCTGTCCCACATAGAGCTCCCAGTCTAAAGGGGAGAGACGAAAGATATTTAATCCCCATTTTACAGATAAGGAAACCGAGACTGAGAGAGAAGGCACTGCTCCTTGCACAACAGGCAAACAGTGGAGCCAGGATTAGAACCCAAGTCTCCTGACTCCCAGGCCCCTGCTCTTTCCCGAGGCCACGTAAACGACGGCAGTCAATTAATCACCCAGTAGCATTTATTGGGCACTTACTCTGTGCAGAACACTGTACTAAGTACTTGGGAGAGTACAGTAAAGTTGGTAGACACAATCCCTGCCTCCAGGGGTTTACTATCTAGTCGGGGAGACAGACAGTAAAACACATTACAAGTAGGAAAAGTAATGAGGTATAAAGATCCGTAGATGACTGCAGTCAGGGGTGGAGAGAGGGGTGAATAACCAAGGGCTTAGGTGACCCGGAGGGGAAAATAGGATGAAGAGCTGAGATGAATCAGGGGAAGCCTCTTGGCATAAATGTAATTTCAAAAGGGGCTGGCCTCGATCAACAGTATTTATTGAGCACTTACCATGTGCAGAACACCGTACTAAGTGCTTGGGAGAGTACAATACAATAGAATTGGTAGACATGTAATAATACTAACTGTATTTGTTAAGCATTTATTATTTTCCAGGCACTGTATTAAGCACTGGGGTGGAGGCAAGCAAATCAGGTTGAACACAGTCCCTGTTCCACGTAGGGCTCACAGTCTCAATCCCCATTTTGCAGATGAGGTAACTGAGGCCCAGAGAAGTGAAGTGACTTGCCTAAGGTCATCCACCAGACAAGTGGTGGGGTCAGGATTAGAACCCATGACCTTCTGACTCCCAGGCCCGTGCTCTATCCACTATACCATGCTGCTTCCTGACCACAGCAAGAGAAGCAGCGTGTCTCAGTGGAAAGAGCCAGGGCTTGGCGGTCAGAGGTCATGGGTTCTACTCCTGGCTCCACCACTTGTCAGCTGTGTGACTTTGGGCAAGTCACTTAACTTCTCTGAGCCTCAGTTACCTCATCTGTAAAATGGGGATGAAGACTGCGAGCCCCACGTGGGACAACTTGATCACCTTGTATCCCCCCAGCACTTAGAACAGTGCTTTGCACATAGTAAGCACTTAAATGCCATCATCATTATTATTATTATTACAGTCTAGAGAAAATGAAGAGATCAGTGGTCCGTTTGACTGTAAGCTCAACATGGGCAGGGAACACGTCTATTAACTGTGTTGTACTGTACTCTGCCAAGTGCTTAGTACAGTACTCTCCACACAGGAAGCACTCAATAAATACCATTGAATGATCAGCTGGGCCCAAAGGGGAAGAGAGTTCCAGGCAGAAGTGAGAGCATGTGTAACAGGTCAGCAGCATGAGGTTCAGTGAGTAAGTTGGTATAAATGGAGCAAGGCTTATGGGCTGAGTTGTAATAGGGCATGAGGGAGGGCAAGGAGATCAGATGCTTTAAAGCTGATGGTAAAGAGTTTCTGTTTGATGCGGAGGTGGATGGGCAACCCCTGGAGGTTCTTGAGGAGTGGAGAAACATGCACTGAATGGATTCAATGAAATATGAACCAGGCAACAGAGTGAAGTATGGACTGGAGTGGGGAGAGACAGGAGGCAGGGAGGTCAGCAAGGAGGCTGATGCAGTAATCAAGGTGGGAAAAGATAAGCGCTTGGTTTAAGAAGCAGTGTGGCCTAGTAGAAAGAGCACAGGCTTAAGAGACAGTGGACCCGAGTTCTAATTCTGGCTCCGCCAGAGGTCAGCTGTGTAATCTTGGACATGTCACTTCACTTCTTTGTGCCTCAGTTACCTCATCTGTAAAACGGGGATTAAGACTACGACCCCTACTTGGGGCATGAACTACGTCCAATCTGATTAGCTGGTATCTACCGCAGAGCTTAGTACATAACCTGGCACATAGTAAGCAATTAGCAAATACCATTTAAAAAAAACTAGTAACCTGATAGCAGTTTGGAAGGAGAGGAAAGGGTGGATTTTAGTGAAGTTGTGAAGGTGAAACTGATGGGATTTGGTGCCCCAATTGAATGAGAAAGATGAGTCAAAGTTAGCACCAAGGTTACAGGCCTGTGAGACAGAGGATGGGAGTGATGGGAAAGTCAAGGGGGGACAGGGTTTGGGCAGGAAGCTGAGGAGTTCTGTTTTGGAAAGGTTAAGTTCGACGCGTCAGTGGAGCATCCAAGTAGAGATGCCCTAAAGGCAGGATGAAATGTGATATTGCAGAGAAGGAGAGAGGTCGGTGCTGAAGATGCTCACTTGGGAATAATCTCCATAGAGATAGTAGTTGAAGTCATGGGAGAGAATCAATCAGGCATTCAATTAATCAATCATTTATTGAGCTCTTACTGTGTGCAGAGCACAGTACTAAGCACTTGGGAGCGTACGATGATAGCAAAGCTGGTAGACACCTTCCCAGCTCACAATGAGCTTATATTCTAGAGGAGTGCATGAGTTCTCAGAGGGAATGGGTGTAGATGGAGAATAGAAGAGGCCAAAGAACTGAACCTTGAGGGAGCCCCACTATCGTCGGCGGGGGAGCAGAGGTGGAGCCGGTGAAAGAGACTTAGAAGATGCGACCAGAGAGATAGGAGGAAAATGAGGAGAGGACTCTGTCCATGAAGCCGAGGTTGCGTAATGTTTCCAGGAGAAGGGGGAGGTCGACAGTGTCAAAGGCAGCTGAAAGGTGGAGGAGGATTTGGAGGCCTTTGGATTTGGCAAGGAGGAGATCATTGGTGACCTTTGAAGAGGGCGGTTTCTGTGGAGTGAAGGGGATGGAAGCCAGATTGGAGGGGGTCAGGGAAAGAATTGGAAGAGAGGAAGTGGAGACAGAGGGTTTAGGCAACTCACTCAAGGAGTTTGAAGAGGTGAGAGATGGGAGTGATAACTCGAGGGAGCTGTAGGATCAAGGGATGGGGTTTTTTTTGGATAGGAGAGACACGAGCACTTTTGAAAGCAGTGAGGAAGAAGCCTGTGGAGAGTGAACAATTGACAATGGTAGTCAGCGAAGAAAAGAGTGGGCAAGTGCTCCACCATTTGTATGCTGTGTGACCTTGGCCAAGTCACTTCACTGTTCTTTGCCTCAGTTAAAATGCAGATTGAGACTGGGAGCTCCACGTGAGACAGGGACTGTGTCCAGCCCGATTTGCTCGGACCCAACCCTGCGCTTAGTATGGTGCCTGGCACATAGTAAGTGCTTAACAAATAAAATTATTATTATTATTATAAGGTGCAAAAGTGTGGGGTCAGAGGCTCAGGTGAAGGGGGTGGAATCGGGAGATCTCTTCAGATACTGCTGAGAAAGATGGGTGAATTGAAGAAGGGGCAGGAAGAGGGAGGGGCTGCAGAGGAACTGAGATTTTAGGGAGATTGCACCTATTGGTTTTAATTTCAATTTCCTTCTGCCTTCAGTCCATCTCTACTTAGATGTCCTTCCAAGACCTCAAAATTTACATGTCCAAAATAGAACTCTTTATTTTCACCTGCAAACCCTGCCCTCCCCGTGACTTTCTCATTACTGTAGACAACACCACCATCCTCCCCTCTCACAAGCCCTTAATCTGGTATTATCCTCAACTCGTCTCTCTCATTCTACTCACGTATGCAATCAGTCACCAAATTTTGTGGGTTCAACCTTCAAAACCTTGCTAGGATCTGCCCTTTCCTCTCCATCCAAACTGCACACAAACAAAAAGCAGAAAACAAATTTCACACTTTAGCTTCTCTGTGCTTGCTGCCTTTGGCTCGCCTGATGCTAAACCACCCTGAAATGGGTAACTGAGAGTAAAGGGTGTGTTTATTTAACTGTAAGCCCGTCAAAGGGCAGGGACTGTTTCTATCTGTTACCGATTTGTACATTCCAAGCGCTTAGTACAGTGCTCTGCAAATACTAAGCGCTCAAATACTATTGAATGAATTTATTTTTATGGCATTTAAGCACTTACTATGTGCCAACCTCCTTTCTAGGTTACACCTGGAGAGTTTCCAGTACTCTACCAGTCTCAACTAGAGGAGGGAGAGTCAAGCAGAACCATGCCCATTCCATTCTTAGCTTGGCCAGTGGCTAGCAAATGGAAGGCAACCTGCTACAAGTCAAAACTCACCTGTGCCGGGCAACAGCAGCATGGGAGAGAGTCAAGGGTGGAGACTCGAGTTTACCGCACGGAAGGAGACAATGGTAAATAAACCACTTGGTAAAAACTGTGTTTTTACCAAGAAAACTCTGTGGATGCACTGTCAGAATGATTGCAGATGGAGGAGGGGCGTTCTGGGAGACGTGTCCATGGCGTCGCTATGGGTCGGAGACGACTCGACAGCATAAGACAGACATGAGCCAGGGACTATTCTAAGCACTGGGTTAGAAACAAGCTAAACATGTCCCACATGGGGCTCAAAGTCTTAGTCTCCATTTTACAGACGAGGTCACTACTGAGGCCCAGAGAAGTGAAGCGACTTGCCTGAGGTCCCAGAGCAGGCGTGCAGTGGGGCTAAGATTAGAACCCAAGACCTTCTGACTTCCAGGCCCATAATCTATGCACCAAGCCACACCATTCTGCCTCCCTCCTCCTGCCCACCACTCTCAATGATAATCCATTAGATTGTCAACTCCTCAAGGGCAGGAATCAATGGATTCATCAGGAATGGAATCAAGGCAGCGTGGCCTAGTGAAAAGAACATGGGCTCAGGAGTCATGGGGCCTAGGTTCTAATTCAGCTCCCCTGTGTGTCTGCTCTGTGACCTTGAGTAACTCACTTCACTTCTCTGTGTTTCAGTTACCTGATCTGGTAAGTGGGGATTAAATCCTATTCCCTCCTACTTCAACTGTGGGATAAGGGCTGTGTCCAACCTGATTAGCTCGTACCTACCACAGCACTTAGAACGATGCCTGGCACATAGTAAGTGCCTGACAAGTACCAGAGTTATTTTTATTTCGTTCTTTTGTACCATCCAAGCACCCAGTACAGTATTCTGCACACATACCCTCAGGAGGTGTTCAGTACAGTCCTCTGCACTGAGGAGTTGCTCAGTAAAGGCAGATGATGGGAACATGGAGGAGAAGGCTGCCTTGGTTCTGTGGGGAATATTTCTACAAGAGAAGCAGCATGGCTCAGTGGAAAGAGCACGGGCTTTGGAGTCAGAGGTCATGGGTTCAAATCCCGGCTCTGCCACTTGTCAGCTGCGTGACTGTGGGCAAGTCACTTAACTTCTCTATGCCTCAGTTCCCTCATCTGTAAAATGGGGATTAAGACTGTGAGCCCCATGTGGGACAATCTGATTCCCCTGTGTCTACTCCAGCGCTTAGAACAGTGCTCTGCACATAGTAAGTGCTTAACAAATACCAACATTATTATTATTATTATTATTATTATTATTATTATTATTAAATTCTACTTGCTTACCCTCCCAGAGAGGCACATGGGAGGAAGTGCTTGCTTTGCCCATGGGGAAACGAAGACTCAGAGTGGTTTCTGACTCGGCTTCCCCGTATTTTGGTCCCCAGGTTGGGTTCGGGCTAAATTCAAGGTGGTTCCCCTAGGGTAATCAACCCTGTCCCTTTCTGCTGGGGAGGACAAGCTGCCAAGGGCTACATAAAAAATAAAAAGAGGTGGAAAGAAAACCCAGGCCTCTCTCCAAACCCAGTCAGAAAAGTCTGGTGCACAGTCTATAATCCCTAGACTGTAAGCTCCCTGAGGGCAGGGAACGTGTCTTTTATGTGACTATCTTGTCTTCTTCCAAGCACTTAGTACAATGCTCTACACACAGTAAGCATTCAATAAATACGACTGACTGACTAATGAAGTCTTCAAGAGGCTCTCCTGCTTCTTCCAACGGAATTGGGATCTGGATCTGAGTTCCAGTCCTCCGGGAAGCAATCTGTCTTTTCTCGGTGAAGTTGTGGTGGTGGCTCCTTGGGGAGAGATGGCCCCAGCCCGAACCACAGTTCCATGTGTTCACGCTACTGTCATTTAGACTGACCTAGACAGCAGAGTTTCCACCTGCTTGGGCTGCTTTTCCCGACTAAAATCAATCTGTCATGTTTTGAATGCTTACTGTGTACCGAGCACTGTACTGGAGGGATTAGAAGAGTACAACAGAACAGAGTTTTTGTTTTGTTTTGTTTCACAGTATTTAAATGCTTACTGTGTGCCAGCCACTGTCCTGAGCACTTAGGGAAGATACAATCAGGTTGGACACAGTCCCCTCCCACTTAGTGCTCACAGTCCTTATCCCCATTTTACAGAAGAGGTAACTGAGGCACAGAGAAGTTAAATTACTTGGCTTGAGGTCACCCAGAAGGTGAGTGACTCCCAGGACTGTGCTCTACCCACTAGACCATGCTGCTTCTCTGAAACAAAGAACATGGTCCTCAGAAGCCCCGTTGGGCTATGTGAGATCCAGTAGTCTTTGCTTATAGTGGAGTACTATATTGGTGATCCTTTCCCTTGGAAGGGATGATGCGGATATGATTAATCTCACAGGACGAGAAGCAGAAAGGCCCATTGGAAAGAGTCTGGGCCTGGGAATTGGGGGCCTGGGTTCTAATCTCAGCTCGGCAACTTGCCTGCTGTGTGACCTTGGGCAAGTCACTAACTGCCCTGGGCCTCGATTTCCTCACCTGTAAAATGGCCCGTGGGCCCCATGTGGGACAGGGACAGCGTTCTCCTCGATTATTTCGTATCTATCCCCGTATTTAGAAAAGTGCTTGGCACACAGTAAGCATTTACAAATACCACCATGACCACTGTTATCCTGCAAAACAAGTGAGGATTCACTTGTTTGCCTGATCGAAAGGTGTCCTAGCCCAGACCATGGGAGTTCAGCCCCAAGGCTAGAGGGCTAAGAGCCAAACCAGCCATAGAATGAGAGTCGGAGGCTTGAGCCTGGGGAGAAAATTCATTCATTCACTCAAATGTACTTATTGAGCACTTACTGTGTGCAAAGCACTATACTAAGTGCTTGGGAAAGTACAATACAACAATAAATGGACACATTCCCTGCCCACAGCGAGCTTACCCTCTAGAGGGGGGAGCTTATAGTCTAGTTAATTGGGTGAGACCCAGTTCCTGTCCCACATGAGGCTCACACTTTTATCCCCATTTGACAGATGAGGCAGCTGAGGCACAGAGAAGTGAAGTGACTTGCTCAAGGTCACACAGCAGATATGTGGCAGAGCAGGAATTAGAATAGAACCCAGGTCCTTCTGATTCCTAGGTGAAGGAATTCAGGTAAAATTTGAGATCAGATGGAGAATGGATAAAGGGGAGAGCAGGAGGGGCAGAGGTAGTACAAATGCTGCAGATGGTGGAACTGACAGACCCGGGGAAGGAGGAGCCAAGCTGAATAGTAATAACGGTGGTATTTGTTAAGCGCTTACTAGGTGCCAAGCACTGTACTAAGCTCTGGGGTAGATACAAGCAAATTGGTTTGGGCAGAATACCTGTCCCACATGGGGCTCACAGTCTCAATCCCCATTTTTTTTTTACAGATGAGGGAACTGAGGCACAGAAAAGTGAAGACACATGGAGGCCAGATCTGCAAGAATGAGGAATACCTGTAATTAGCTCCTGACGATGCTCTTCTTCTCTCTGCCTCTTCTTAGTTTTTTTGTTCCATACTGACTTGGGCCAAAAAATGCTCTTCAATAAGTCCATATAGTTTGTCTTTTCCTGATGTTCCTCCGCCTCCTCTGGCTGAATGCTTGCTTCCTCAACAGAAGCAGCCTCATCCTGCCTCTTCTGGCTTTTCTTCGACCTCCATTTCTTCATCATGGCATCCGAACCTGAGGTGGAATAAGGCTCTGTTAGAGGATGAGCACCTCTAGCATCACCCAGAGTGCTGAGTATAGTGCTTGGCACAGAATAAGCACCTGTAGATACCATTGATTGATTGATGGATTAATCAGCCCGCTGCAGGCTCCTTACTCCCCAAATTCATCTTCCTGGCGTTTTGGAAAACTCTGTCGCCTGACTTCCCTTTCCTTCATGAACATTTATAAGGTCTGAGGGCATTGGTTTTGGACAGTACCTTCCCTCCTCCCCCAGAGAGCAAGCTCACTCCTACAGTGCTTGGGAGAGAAACAAAGGAATTTCCTTCCACAGCTGAAAGAGAGGAAGCAGTCAACTGCTGAGAGTTTCCCAGGAAAGTTGCAGTCGCTCAAATGGAAAGGTAGGATCTCTCTCTTTCGAGTCCCCGCCTCTTACCCATCCACCCTGAATTTAATCAAAGAGGCCGGCCCCACTCCACCTCTGCCCCCTGACATCTACCTCCAATCTAGAAGTCAAGCAGCGTATGGGGAGTTCCGACGGCTAAGAGGTTTAGCTTTCATCCATCGAGCTCTGCGCTGCTCTGAGAGGTATGCATACCCTGCACCAGATCCCAGAAAGCGTGGTTAGTGACCCAACCCCGGGCGGGGCTGGGAGGAGCTTAGCCCCTGATTCTATGAGAAACTAAAAGCTGCTTCCTGAGTCGAGTTGGTGGGGATGTTGCTTGCAGAAAAAACAGCAAGTAACAAGACTTCTCCACGTGGCCAGTTTTGTCCGAAATCCATTTAAAGGATCAGAATAGCAAGTAGCACTTCTCATTTCAAGAACGCTTACCAGCAATCGCTCCTCCAGGAATGATAACTGGTATTTGTTTAGCGTCTCGTTGTGGGCAGAAAGCGTGTCTATCAACTCTGTTAGATTGTACTCTCCCAAGTGTTTAGTACGGTGCACTGAACACAGTCAGCGCTGAATAAATACTACTGATTGACTGATGGATTGATTGTATCTACTCGGGACCAGGTGCTGGGGTAGGTTCAATTCAATATCAAACACAGTCCCTGTCACACTCAGGACTCACGGTCTAAAGCAGCATAGCCTAGTGGAAAGAGCACAGGCCTGAGAGTCAGAGGACCTGGGTTCTAATCTCAGCTCTACCACTTAATAATGTTGTTATTTGTTAAGTGCTTACTATGTGCCGAGCACTGTTTTAAGTACTTGTCTGTTATGAGACCTTCAGCAAATCTCTTAACTTCTCTGTGCCTCAGTTCCCTTATGTGTGAAATAAGGATTCACTACCTGATCTCCCTCCTACTTAGACTGTGAGTCCCATGTGGAACCTGATTGTCTTTACCCCAGTGCATAGTACAGTTGTAGGCACATAGTAAGGGCCTAACAAAGACTGTTACTATTATTTTTATCATCATTATCAGTGCTCTGCATAAAGTAAGCGCTCAATAAATACGATTGAATGAATTAACATTGTTATTATCATTGTTATTAAAGAGAAGAGGAGGAGGTATATCAGAGAATCAGCGTGGCCAAGTGGCTAGAACCTGGGCCCGGGAGTCAGAAGGTTCTAATCCTGCCTCTGCCACTTGTCTGCTGTGTGACCTTGGGCGAGTCAATCAGTCAGGCAATGATATTTACTGAGCGCTTATCAGGTGCAGAGCACTGTACTAAGCACTTAAGAAAGTACAATATGCCAAAGTAAAAGACACATTCCCTGTGGAAATGGGGTGACTGGTGGAAACAGCAACACCGGCCTTCTGGTCCCCCAACAGCTCTGAGGAGATGGACAGCTCACTTCCTCCAGGAGGCCTTCCCAGACTGAGCTCCCCTTTCCCTCTGATCTTCCTCCCCTCCCCATTCCCCCTGCTCCTGCCCTCTGCTCTTCCCCCTTCCCCTCAGCACTGTGAATATTTGTATATATTATTTATTATCCTATTTATTTTGTTAATGAGGTGTATATCTCTATGATTCTATTTATCTTGATAATGTCTATGCTAGACTCCTTGTTTTGTTTCATTCTGTTTTGCTTTGCTGTCTCCCCCATTTAGTCTGTGAGCCCGTTATTGGGCAGGGATTGTCTCTGTTGCCAAATTGTACACTCCAAACGCTTAGTACAGTGCTTTGCACATAGTAAGCACTCAGTAAATACTGTTGAATGAATGAATGATCTGTTCTACTGTGTGCTCTCAAGCACTTAATACAGTGCTCTTCACACAGTAAACTCTCAATAAATACCATTAATTGATTGATCAGGATGTGGCCTTCCCCATTTTTCAGTACCCCAAGTATGTGACTGTAAGCCTCCCAAGTGCTTGGTACAGTGCTCTGCAGTAAGTGCTCAATAAATACGATTGACTAATTAATTGAACTGGAAATGGGGCACCCATCAAGGGGCAGCAATATTGAGAAGCAGCATGGCCCAGTGGAAAGAGCATGATCCTGGGAGTCGGAGGACTTGTTTTCTAATCCCAGCTCTGTCACAAGTCTGCTGTGTGACCTTGGACAAGTCACTTAACCTTTCTGTGCCTGTTACCTCATCTGTAAAGTATGAATCAAGACTGTGAGTCCCATGAGGGACAGGGACTGTGTCCAATCTGATTACCTTGTAATTACCCCAGCATTTAGTACAGTGCTTGGCACATAGTGAGCATTTATCAAATACCACTATTATTATTATTATTATTCATATTGTTATTCATAATCATCATGATCAGGTTGGGCACAGCCCCTGTCCCATGAAGGGCTCAGAGTCTTAATTCCCATTTGTCAGATGAGATAACTGAGGCCCAGAGAAGTAAAGTGACTTGCCCAAGGTTAAGCTGTGGATTAAGCTTTCGGGCCCTGAAGTCCCAGCTCAAGCCATAGAGCCCCAAGACCATGGCTGTGCGGGTATTCCCTCCATATGCACTGCAGACAGAGAAGACTTCTTTCAGATCCAAAGCCTGGACAGCAACTGTTCAGTGATGTCCCCCAGCTCACCTGTACCCCATTTTTGCATATGGCCTAGTGGATAGAGCAAGGGCCTGGGAGTCAGAAGGACCAGAGTTCTAGTTCTCGCTCCTCCACTTGTCTGCTGTGTGACCTTGGGAAAGTCACTTCACTTCCTCTGTGCCTCAGTTCCCTCATCTGTAGAATGGAGATGGAGACTGGGGGCCCCCTGTGGACATTGCACTGTGCTTGACCTGTCTTGTATCTACCCCAAGAGGCTTAGAATAGTGTCAGACACATAGCAAGCACTTAATAAATACTGTAAAGAATAAAAATAAAAAGTAAGTGCTGTGGGGTGAAGGTGGGGTGAATATCAAGTGCTTTAAGGGTACGCATCCAAGCACAAGGGCGGCAGAAGGGAGGCAGAGTAGGGAAAAAGAGGGTTTAATCAGGGAAGGCCTATTGGAGGAGATGTGATTTTAGAATGGCTGTGAAAGTGGGGAGAGTGGTGGTCTGTTGTGTGTGAGGTGGAGGGAGCTCCAGGCCAGAGGGTCGTTTTTGGCAAAGTGTTGGCAATTAGGTGAGATTTGAGGGATAGTGAGAGGAGCAATATGTGTGGGATGGGTTGTCAGTGAGGTAAAACAGGAGGGGCCGAGGTGATTTAATGCTTTAAAGCCCGTGATAGATGGTGTTGTCTAGCTTCTTGGCTTTTACCCCTAAGGGTTCTTGGTTGCTCTGTGGGTTCAGAGGGCTGAGGGGAAACATTCAAAATTTCTTCTTGTTTTTTTTAAACCTCATATACATTTTTGTCTTGCGGAAGAGTGGTTACTTCCTGTTTGAACACAAGAGAAGGGCCCGTTGGCAGGGACAGGGTGAGAAGCGTAACCCTGGTGTCTACTTCATTTTTGCTTCTGGAGGAACTGATGGTCTGGGGCTCCTTCTGTCAGAAGAATTGGTTCTGGCACCCACTCTTGGCACTGATTCTTGGGGAGTTCCTCACTCTCCTGGCATCAGCTACCGGCTCAATATGGTTGACTCCCAAATCGACTTCCTACCCGCTTTAATCTGATGTTTGCTTTTGTCCCCAAGATGTCTCCAAAGAGTTGTATTCCTCTTCTTTCTTCTTCCTTCTCTTTCCCACAGCCATTGCTTATGTATGTAAGCTTGTTAAGGGAAATGAACGTTTCTGCTAATTCTAAGGTTACTGTACTCTCCAAATGTTTAGTCCCGTGCCTCTGCCACATAGATAAGAGCTCGATAAATACCGTTGATTGATTGTTCATGAGGAGCTTACAGTCTAGAGGGGGAGATAGACATTAATATAAATAAATTGAATTACAGATATGTGCATAAGTGCTGTGGGGCTGAGAGAGGGAATGAATAAAGGGAGTGAGTTAGGGTGATGCAGAAGGGAGTGGATGGAGAGGAGAGAAGGGCTTAGTCAGGGAAGGCCTCTTGGAAGTGTTGTGCCGTCAATAAGGTGTTGAAGATGGGGAGAGTAATTGTCTGTCAGAATGAAGAGGGAGGACATTCCAGGTCAGAGGCAGGATGTAGGAGAGAGATTGGTGGCTAGATAGATGAGTTCGAGATACAGTGAGAGGGTTGGCATTTAGAGGACCAAAGTGCGCAGGGCTGGGTTGTAGTAAGAGAGTAGCGAAGTGAGTTAGGAAAAGGGCAAGGTGATTAAGTGCTTCAAAGCTTATGGTAAGGAGTATCTGTTTCATGTGAAGGTGGATGGGCAACGACTGGAGGTTCTTGAGGAGTGGGGAACATGGCCTGAATGCTTTTGTAGAAAAATAATAATAATATTGGTATTTGTTAAGTGTTTACTATGTGCAGAGCACTGTTCTAACCACTGGGGTAGATACAGGGGTAATTAAGTTGTCCACGTGAGGCTGACAGTTAATCCCCCATTTTACAGATGAGGTAACTGAGGCACCGAGAAGTTAAGTGACTTGCCCACAGTCACACAGCTGACAAGTGGCAGAGCCGGGACTCGAACCCATGACCTCTGACTCCCAAGCCCGGGTTCTTTCCACTGAGCCACACTGCAGGGTAAATTATTGACTGGAGTGGGTAGAGATAGGAGGCAGGAAAGTCAGCAGGGAGGCTGAATCAGTCATCGAGGCCCGTGCGACAGAAATAAGCATTTGGACTAATGAGGTAGCAGTTTAGATGGAGAGGAAAAGGCAGATTTTAGCAATACTGTGAAGCTCAAACTGTTGGGATTTAGTAAAGGATTGAATATGTGGGTTGAATCAGAAAGAGAAGTCCAAGATAAAATCAAGGTTATGGGCTTGTGAGACAGGAAGGATGCTGGTGTTTTCCACAGTGATGGGAAAGTCACGGGGAGTTCAGGATTTGGGTGGGATGCTGAGGAATTCTGTTTTAGATGTGTAAAGTTTGAAGTGACAGTGGGACATCCAAGTAGAGGTATCTTGAAGGCAGGAGGAAATGCAAGACTGCAGACAGGGAGAGAGATCAGGGCTGGAGATGTAGATTGGGAATCATCCTCATAGAGGTGGTAGTTGAAGCCATGGGAGCGAATGCGTTCTCCAAGGGAGTGGTTTGGATAGAGAATAGGAGGGGACCCAGAACTGCTCCTTGAGGGGCACCCACATTTAGGGGGTGAAAGGCAGAGGAGGAGCCTGCGAAGGAGACTAAGAAGAAGTGGCCAGAGACAGGAGGAGAACGAGGAGGAGGACAGTTGTCAGTGAAGCCAAGATTGCATAATGTTTCCATGAAAAGGGGCCTGGTTGACAGTGTTGAAAGAAGCTGAGAGGTCAAGGAGGATTTAGGATGGAGTAGAGGCCATTAGATTTGGCAAGGAGATCATTGGTGACCTTTGAGAGGGTCGTTTCTGTGGCATGAAGGGAAAGGAAGCCGGATTGGAGGGGGTCAAGGAGAGAATTGGAGGAGATGAACTTGAGACAGCAGGTGTAGACAACTCGCTTAAGGAGTTTGGAGAGGAATAGCAGGAGAGAGATGAGGTGATAACTGGAGGGAGCCAGGGGTCAAACCGACGGGCATTTTTATGATAGGGATACATGAGCATGTTTGAAAGTGGTGGGGAAGAAGCCACTGGAGAGCAAACAGTTGAAGATGGAGTTTAGGGAGGGAAAGAAGGGAGGGAGCAAGTGTTTTGATTAAAATGTGAAATGATGGGATCAGATGTGCAGATGGAAGGCTTGGATTTTGAGAGAAGGCCAGAAGATACTGCTGGCGAAAGATGGGAGAGTTGAAGAAGGGGCAGAAGGGGAGAGGAACTGGGAGGAGCAGGGGAGATTTAGGGAGATCACGTGTGATATTTTCGATTTTCTCAATAAAGTTAAGGTCATTAGGGGACAAGGTTCGGGAGAGGCAGGGGATGAGGTTTGAGGAGAAGTTAAAAGTCTGGAACAACTGCCAAGTCACTTAACTTCTCTATGCCTCGGTTACCTCATCTTTAAAATGGGAATTAACCACTGTGAGCCCCATGTAGGACAGGGGACTGTGTCCAACCCGATTTGCTTGTATCCACCCCAGTACTTAGTACAGTGCCTGGCCACTTAGTAAGCACTTAACAAATACCACCATTATTAAGAGATCTCATTCAGTTGCTCTTGGACTCTAGTTTGAATTACTTTGGTTCAGGGTCCAACAAACTGGAAAAAAACAGTCTATATTTTAGTTTCATTTTCAATATGTTTGCCTGGCTGCTCCAGTAATTGTGTAATCCTGGACTTTCCCATTAAAGAATGTGTTTTTTAATCTGCACATATAAAACCCTTTTCTATGACTCCCTCAGGAAACTATGCCTGGAAACACAGAATCTCAGAAGCTGGAAAAACCCTCAGTGTGCCCTCCCTCCAGGGGAAGAATCCCTAAACCATCCCAGACCACCCTTCTTTTCTATCTACAGCTCTTGGGATGGAAATCCTGGACTTTCCCTGGTGAGCCATTCCAACATGTCACACCTTTCCCAATAAAAGAAAACTCTCCAGTCTAGTCAGACTAACTCCCTTCCATCCAAGTTTGTCTTCTCTCGTTTAGTCCTCAAACAGCGGTGTTTATTTTTTATTGTATTTATTAAAGTGCTTACTATGTTGCCAGGCACTGTATTAAGCACTGGGGTAGATACCAAGTTAATCAGGTTGGACGAGAGTCCCATGTTCCACATAGAGTTCAGGCATTCATTCATTCATTCAATCGTATTTATTGAGTGCTTACTGTGTGCAGAGCACTGTACTATGCACTTGGAAAGTACAATAAAGAGAGAAAATCCCTGCACACAAAGGGCTCACAGTCTAGATGGGGGGAGATAGATATCAGTACAAATAAGCAGGCCTCAATATAAATAAATAGAATCATGGATATATACGTAAGTACTGTGGGGCAGGGAGGGGGGGAATAATAATGTTGGTATTTGTTAAGGGCTTACTATGTGCAGAGCACTATTCTAAGCTTTGGGGGAGATACAGGGTAATCAGGTTGTCCCACGTGAGGCTCACAGTCTTAATCCCCATTTTACAGATGAGGTAACTGAGGCACAGAGAAGTTAAGTGACTTGCCCACAGTCACATAGCTGACAAGTGGCAGAGCAGGGATTCGAACCCATGACCTCAGACTCCCAAGCCTGCGCTCTTTCCACTGAGCCACGCTGCAGCAAAGAGAGTGAGTCGTGGTGATGCAGAAGGGAGGGGGACCTGAGGAAAAGTGGGGCAGAGTCTGGGAAGACCTCTTGGAGGAGGTGCGCCTTCAGCAGAGCTTTGAAGGAGAAAAGAGTGATTGGCGGATTTGAGGAGGGAGGGCGTTCCAGCCAGAGTTAGGACGTGGGCCAGGGGTCAGAGGCAAGAGAGGTAAAATGGAGGCACAGTGAGAAGGTTAGCACCAGAGGAGCAGGGTGTGCAGGTTTTAGGATGTAGAAGGAGAGAAGGGAGGTGAGATAGGAGTGGGCATGGGGATGGAAGAGCTTTAAAGCCAATAGTGAGGAATTTTTGATTTGAGTACAGCAGTGGGATAGGCAACCCCTGCAGATTTTTGAGGAGAGTACAATGTAACAATAAACAGACACATTCACTGCCCACACCGAGGTTACAGTCTAGGGAAAGCAGCATGACTTAGTGGATAGACCGTTGGGTCTGGGAGTCAGAAGGTCCTGGGTTCTAATTCCGATTCTACCACATGTCTGCTGTGTGACCTTGGGCAAGTCAACTTCACTTCACTGTGCCTCAGTTACCTAGTTACCTCATCTGTAACTGACGATGAGAGTGTGGAGGCCCATGTGGGGCAGGGACTATGTCCAACCTGATTAACTTGTATCTACCCCAGCATTTAGAACAGTGCTTGGCACATAGTAGGCGCTTAAACAAATTCATTCAATAGTATTTATTGAGCACTTACTATGTGCAGAGCACTGTACTAAGCGCTTGGAATGAACAAGTCGGCAACAGATACAGTCCCTGCCGTTTGACGGGTTTACAGTCTAATCGGGGGACACAGACAGACAAGAACAATGGCAATAAATAGACTCAAGGGAAGAACATCTCGTAAAAAACAATGGCAACTAAATAGAATTGAGGCGCATGTACATTTTCATTAACAAAATAGGGTAATGAAAATATATACAGTTGAGCAGGACGAGTACAGTGCTGAGGGGATGAGAAGGGAGAGGGGAGGAGCAGGAGGAAATTGGGGGGAAAGAGGGTTAAGCTGTGGAGAGGTGAAGGGGGTGGTAGAGGGAGTAGAGGGAGAAGGGGAGTTCAGTCTGGGGAGGCCTCTGTGAGGAGGTGAGTTTTAAGTAGGGTTTTGAAGAGGGGAAGAGAATCGGTTTGGCGGAGGTGAGGAGGGAGAGGGGTTTCCAGGACCGCGGGAGGACGTGGCTCAGGGTCGACGGCGGGATAGGCGAGACCGAGGGATGGCCGAGGAGGTGGGCGGCAGAGGAGCGGAGCATGCCGGGCGTGGGCGGTAGAAAGAGAGAGAAGAGAGGAGAGGTAGGAAGGAGCAAGGTGATATAGAGCCTCGAAGCCTAGAGTGAGAAGTTTTTGTTTGGAGCGGAGGTCGATAGGCAACCACTGGAGGTGTTTAAGAAGGGGAGTGACATGCCCAGATTGTTTCTGCAGGAAGATGAGCCGGGCAGCAGAGTGAAGAATAGACTGGAGCGGGGTGAGAGAGGAGGAAGGGAGATCAGAGAGAAGGCTGACACAGTAGTCTAGCCGGGATATAACGAGAGCCCGTAGCAGTAAGGTAGCCGTTTGGGTGTACGGTGAACGAGAGAGACGAGTCAAGGATAACAAATACCATCATTAGTATTATCCTTAGCGGGGGAGGCAGATATTAATATAAATAAATAAATTACAGATCTGTACTTAAGTGCTGTGGGGCTGGGAGGCGGATGAATAAAGGGAGCAACTCAGGGCGATGCAGAAGGGAGTGAGAGAAGACGAAATGGAGGCTTAGTCAGGGAAGGCTTCTTGGAGGAGATGTGCCTTCAAAAGGGCTTTGAAGAGGAGGGTAGTAATTGTCAGGTTTGAGGAGGGAGGGCTATCAGAATTCTATCTACCAGAATTCCAAATGATTGTGCAGGGACTAAGGAGAAGGTGACTCCAGCTGTCTTTTGGGTTTGGGTCACCTAAGGGTGAGATTTTATCCATGAGTGCAAAAAAAAAGGTAACCAGTAACACTTTTTGTGATCGATCCTTCATCAGGAAGTCTTCTGGAGGGCATCATCATCATCATCAACATCATCATTTATGATATTTATTGTGTGCTTACTGTGTGTGGAGCACTGTACTAAGCTCTTGACAGCATCCGATACGACACAGTCATAAATAAAATTCGAGGTAGTTCGAATCCCAGCACTGCCACTTGTCAGCTGTGTGACTGTGGGCAAGTCACTTAACTTCTCTGTGCCTCAGTTCCCTCATCTGTAAAATGGGGATTAAGATTGTGAGCCCCACGTGGGACAACCCGATTCCCCTGTGTCTACCCCAGCGCTTAGAACAGTGCTCTGCACATAGTAAGCACTTAACAAATACCAACATTAGACACGTTCCCTGCCCACACGGAGCGTACGGCCTAAAGGGGGAGGTCTTGACGTTATTCCCTAAACTTTTCCTAAAGACGCACGCAACAGAGAGTGGGCAAAGCTATTAATCTCCTACATTTAATTATCTTGATCAATGGAATGGTATTTACTGAACACTAACCGTCTACAGAGTGCAGTCTCAAGCCCTTGGGAAACTACAATACAGTAGAGTTGGTACGGCATCCTGTGATGTTGCCAAGAATTTTGATACGAGTTAATTGTTGCTACAGCTGTGGTTCTCACGTAAAGATCATGTTCTTTATTCTTCTCAGCTTGACCCTGTGGCCCTGATTCAAATGAAACTCTCCCAGTCCGCGATTGGCGACAACCACATTCTGTCAACAACACACGAGGTTTCCTGTAAGAGAACCCCTTTTGGAAAAAAGGAAACCAAAACGGCCTGTCGCCCCGGTATACTTAGCAATCCAAGAACGGGATGAAACGTCAAGGGGTCCCCAGGAATGTAGTTTCTGGGCTTGCCTATAGACTGGTGCAGGGACCAATGGGCTTTGGCCTTCAGAGCAAACACCAGTGTCCCGTGGGCCCCTTTTTACATTCTCCAACATTCCTTGCCCTTCCCGGTTCCACCCTGAAGATGGGCTTCCTCTCATCTAACGTCGGTTTGGGTGGCCTGAGGTGTTCCTGGAGAAGCAGCATGGTGTAGTCGATAGAGCCCGGCCTGAGAGTCAGAAGGTTATGGATTTTAATCCCGGCTCTACCCCTTATCTGCTAGGTGACCTTGGACAAGTCATTTCACCTCACTGTAAAATGTGAGATGTTGCCTCATCTGTAAAATGGGGATAGAGACTGCGAGGACCACGTGGACAATTTGATTTGCTTGTATCCACCTCAGTGCTTTGTACAGTGCCTGGCACAGAGTAAGCACTCAACAAATGACATCGTTGTTGTTATTGTGTGCCCGCATATTTAGGGGTGCCCCTGGTTGGGAGTTTGTGCAGTCTTCACAAAAGGGTCATGATCGGGTCAGCTAGTGTGATGTTGTCACTGTTTATTGTTGTATTGTACTTTCCTGAGCACGGTAATAATAATAATATTGTTGGTATTTGTTAAGCGCTTACTATGTGCAGAGCACTGTTCTAAGCGCTGGGGTAGATACACGGTAATCAGGTCGTCCCCCGTGAGGCTCACAGTCTTCATCCCCATTTTACACATGAGGTACCTGAGGCACAGAGAAGTGAAGGAGTTGCCCACAGTCACACAGCTGACTCTGCACACGGTAAATGATCAGTACATATGATTGAATGAATGGGCCGACTGTCTGGAGAAGAAACGAGGGGTGGTTTTCCTGCCCCTTCAATTGAGCCAAAATCCCTTGTTCTCCTGGTGGGGATGGGATTATCTATTCTTTGTTGTAGCCCTGTTGTCTCTTCTCAGTTGTGTACCTAACTGTACTGATCCCATCCTCCTTTTGTGTTCTATTTACTGTTTTGTGACTCCTAGAGTAACTGCCTGCTCCACCCCATTCTTCTGCTCCTACCGGTATTCCCCATACTTACAGACTGAGCGCCCCAGTGTCAATCTATCAGTGAGTGGTATTTATTGAGCCCTTACTATGTGCACAGCACTTGGGAGAGTACAATGCATCAGAATTAGCAGACACACTCCCTGCCCATACTGAGCTTACAGTCTGGGGGGGAGAGAGACATTAATATAAAGATTCATTCAATAGTATTTATTGAGAGCTTACTATGTGCAGAGCACTGTACTAAGCGCTTGGGATGAACAAGTCGGCAACAGATAGAGACAGTCCCTGCCGTTTGACGGGCTTACAGTCTAATCGGGGGAGACGGACAGACAAGAACAATGGCACTAAACAGCGTCAAGGGGAAGAACATCTCGTAAAAACAATGGCAACTAAATAGAATCAAGGCGATGTACAATTCATTAACAAAATAAATAGGGTAACGAAAATATATACAGTTGAGCGGACAAGTACAGTGCTGTGGGGATGGGAAGGGAGAGGTGGAGGAGCAGAGGGAAAAGGGGAAAATGAGGAAAAGATGTCATTTGTAATAAATAATTTAAGGATATGTACGGAAGTGCTGTGGGGTTGAGGGTGGAGCAGATACCAAATGTTCAAGGGTCACAGATCCAAACGCTCAGACGTCACAGGAGGGAGAGTGAGACGGGGAGGAAGAGCCACCTGGGGAAAAGGAGAGCTTAATGGGGGAGTCTAGAGCCCCTCAACCTCAATGCCTAGTCTCCCCAGCACCCACTTAAGTGGAGGAGGCTGTAATGAGCTGTGAAATGGCCCAATGTTGGGCAGTCATTAAAAGAAGAGGAAGACTAGCAATGGTTCTAGGCATTCAGCCAACTCCTCCCCCAACCAAGTCAAGTGAGAGATAAAGCTAATCACCCAAGTGGGTAATACTGGATTGTGGGTGCTGCAAGGAGGGTCGATTGCAAATGTCTGGAAACATCATTTCCTGCAGAACCTACCTTTGGCTCCTGTTTCCTTAGAGCTCAGGCTCTGAAAACACCTGAAATCCCCTTTGCTTTTTCTTGTCCAGTGTGTCCGAACAAAGTCTTGGAAACGCCTCTGGACTGAGCCTTCCTCTTTTGGTGAACAAACACCCAAGATGAGAAAAGCCCCTGGTGGAAATGTCAATAATGGGGGACACATGACTTGGATCTTTTTTTCTTTTCCAGGGTGCGGCCAACACACAGGGTACAATTCAGTGAGGAATAGACTCACCTGGGAAAGGGTGAGAGCTAGTAAGTCCCTGTCCCTGCCCCTGCCCCTGCCCCTCAAAGCAGGAGGGCCCAAAGCCATCATTCAGCTGCCCTCGAAGTCCACTCCAAATCTTGCTTGTCCTCAAAGTCAGGGTAAGGCAGAAAGGGAGAGAGAACCAAATGTAAGCTCTTTGTGACTATAAGCTCCTCTCTCTAGACTGAGACCTCCTTTTGAGTGGGAACATGGCTCTCCCAACCACTCAGTACAGTGCTCTGCACACAGTAAGCTCTCAATCAGTACCATCGACTGACTGATTGATTGATCTCAAGTGCTGAATACAGTGCTCTGCCCACCAAAAGTGCTCAATAAATAGCATTGATTACTTGTGGACAGAGAACATGCCTACCATGCCTACCAGCAGAGAAGCAGCAGGGCTAAGTGGATAGAGGAAGGGCTTGGAAGTCAGAAGGTCTCGGTTCTAAACCCAGCTCTGACACTTGTCTGCTGGGTAACCTTGGGCAAGCTATTTCACTTCCCTGTGCCTAAGTCATCTCATCTGTAAAATGGGGATTGAGACTGGGAGCCCCACCTGGGACATGGACTTGTATCCACCTCGGCGCTTAGTACAGTGCCTGGCACAGAGTAAGCACTTAACAAATACCACAGATGCCACATATTCAATCCTTCACTAAATCCTGTTGGTTCCACCTTCACAACATCGCTAAAATCCGTCCTTTCCTCTCCATCCAAACTTCTACCACGTTAATAAAATCACTCATCCTATGCCACCTGGATTACTGCATCAGCCTCTTAGCTGACCCCCTAACCTCCTGTCTCTCCCCACTCCAGTCCATACTTCACTCTGCTGCCTGGATCATTTTTCTACAGAAATGTTCAGGACATGTCACCCCTCTCCTCAAAAAACTCCAGTGATTGCCCATCCACTTCTGCATCAAGCGAAAACTCCTCACCATTGGCTCGAAAGCACTCCATCACCTTGCCCCCTCCTACCTCAACTCACTTCTCTCCTTCTTCAACCCAGCCCATACACTTTGCTTCTCTGTGCCTCTATCTCACCAAATCTCAGGCCCCTAGACCACATCCTGCCTCTGGCCTGCAACGCCCTCCTTCCTCAAATCTGACAGACAATTACGGTCCCCTGCTTCAAATTCTTACTGAAGGCACATCTTCTCCGAGAGGCCTTCCCAGACTAAGCCCCATCTTTCCTCATCCCTCAGTCCCTCTGCATCGCTCTTGCTTGTTACCTTTGCTCTTCCCGCCTCCCAGACCAACAGCACATATCTGTCATTTTATTTATTTGTATTGATGTCTGTCTCCCCCACTTCTAGTCTGTGAGCTCACTGTGGGCAGGGAATGTGTCTATTTATTGTTGTATTATACTCCCCCAAGTCCTTAGTACAGTGCTCTGCACACGGTAAGCGCTCCATAAATATGATTGAACGAATGAATGATGGATCCTGGGGGCCTGATTTGCACAGAACACTGGACAGAGAACATACTGAGCTCAGAGCACTGAACTAGGCAATGGGAACATTTGAGTGAGAAATAGAATGTGAATAACTAAAATTTAAAAAAATAGTTTACCATCTGGGAAAGACCGGTAAGCCCAAATTAGCAAATGTGAAATAGGTAACAAAGAAAGAGGAGAACCAATCAAAGGAAGAAGTGAAGTCATCAATAACAAATAAGTAGATATTCATATGAAGGCTAAGGTGCCTAAAGAGAAGGCGTAACTAGAAGGGTTTGGAGATTAGTCATGAAAGACCTCCTGGAGGAGGTGGCCTTGGGGAAGGGCTTTGAAGGAGGGAGGGACCTGGTTTGATTTGTTGGGATATGGATTGATTGACTGTTGGTTGGATGATTTGGCAAAGCTGAAGGGGGAGGGCGAAAGGCTTGAGCACGGGGTCGGAGGTAGGAGAGTCATGAGCAAAGGATGATTAGACACTGTCTCCATAATTAGACTGTGAGTCCCATGAGGGACAGGGACTGGGTCCAACCTGATTAACTTGTATCTACCCACTTAGAAGAGTACTAAACAAAAAAGTAAGAGCTTAATAAATATAATAATAATAACAGTACTAACCAATGCCGGAGACCTTCTGAGCAATCGATCCATCATATTTATCGAGCACTTACTATGTGTAGAGTAAGACACCAATCAGCAGAGATGGGATAGAACTCAGGTCCTCCGACTCCCAGGCCCAGGCTTTGTCCACTAGGCCTCGCTCCTTCTTTTTCTTGCTCCAATTATTTGGAAAAGGATTTTTTGCCTGTCTATCTCCACTTAGATAGTAAGCTCCTTGAGCGGAAGGATTGGGTCTCTCATTCAATAGTAATAATAATAGTGGTATTTTTAAGCCCTTACTATGTGCAATCACTGTACTAAGTGCTGGGGTGGATACAAGCAAATCAGGTTGGACGCAGTCCCTGTCTCACATGGGGCTCACAGTCTCAATCTTACAGATGAGGGAACTGAGGCCCAGATCAGTGAAGTGACTTGCCCAAGGTCACATAGCAGACAAGTGGTAGAGCCGCTATTAGAACCCAGGTCCTCCTGACTTCCAGGCCTATGATCTATCCAGTAGGCAATGCTGCTTCTCTCCCATACACTTAGTATATAGTGCTCTTCGCTCAATACGGCAACTAAGTTATGCCTACTAAGCATTTGTGAGAGAACAATATTACCGACACAGAAAGTAGACACTTTTCCTGCCCATGAGAAGCTTACAGTCTAGTGCAATCTACTGTAGATGTACAGAGATTTACACTAATCTACCTAATTATACTTATCTTCACATATATATCCTGGACCGGGCTGGCACTCCAGTGTTTCTCCCCCGGAAAGTCACCTTGGTTCTGCTGAATCTGCTCCTCCCATTCCCTTCAGACAAGGGAGATTCTCAAGAGGCTGCTGGCCTCTGGCTGAAGCAGCAAGGCCTGGTGGATAGGGAGTCAGAGGGACCTGGGTTCTAATCCCAGCTCTGCCACTTGTCTCCTGTCAAGTCACTTAACTTCTGTAAAATGGGGATTGAGATGGCGAGTCCCTTGTGGGACGGGGACTGTGTCCAACCTGATTATCTGTGTCTACCCCAGTGCTTAGAACAGTGGTTGACATATAATAATAATGTTGGTATTTGTTAAACGCTTACTCTGTGCCAAGCACTGTTCTAAGCGCTGGGGTAGACACGGGAATCAGGATGTCCCACGTGGGGCACACAGTCTTAATCTCCATTTTACAGATGAGGTAACTGAGGCACAGAGAAGTTAAGTGACTTGCCCACAGTCACACAGCTGACAAGTGGCAGAGCTGGGATTCGAACTCATGACCTCTGACTCCAAAGCCCGTGCTCTTTCCACTGAGCCACGCTGCTTCTCTGCCGACATATAGTAAGCACTTAACAAATACCGACAGTATTATTATTATTATTATTATTATTATTATTATTATTATTTTCACCGGCTTCTGAATGAGAAGCAGCGTGGCTCAGTGGAAAGATCTCGGGCTTAGGAGTCAGAGGTCATGGGTTCGAATCCCAGCTCTGCCATTTGTCATCTGTGTGATGTGGGCAAGTCACTTAGTTTCTCTGTGCCTGAGTTACCTCATCTGTAAAATGGGGATTAATTGTGAGCCTCACATGGGACAACCTGATTACCCTGTATCTACCCCCAGCGCTTAGAACAGTGTTCTGCACATAGTAAGCGCTTAATAAATACCAACATTATTATTATTTTCACTGGCTTCTGGATGCCTGAAAATGGGTAGTTTAGAGGTGCCCTCTAGAGGCGAAGCATTATAATTGCCATCTGGTCTCTTACAGCTTTCAAACCTCCTCAGAATGGTGTCAATCAATCAATCGATCCTATTTATTGAGCGCTTACTGTGTTCAGAGCACTGTACTGAGCACTTGGGAGAGTGCAATCTGAATGAGGTATCAAACCCCCAAAAAAATCCAAATTTCCTGAACCTGAAGGATTCGAGAGGCAATGCAGGGACCTGGACTCTTTCAGAACATAGCAACTGTTGGGATGAAAAAATCCAAAGAAACCTTCATAAAGATACCGTCATCACCTTCTCCCCTAAAATGAGTCTTGCAACAATTTTCTGCAAATGCATAACACCAATAATTGTGGTATTGGTTAAACACTTACTAGGTGCCAAGCACTGGAGTAAATTCAAGATATCCTTCCCTGACTAAAAACCCTCATTTCCTCTTTTCCCACTCTCTTCTTGGTCACCCTGATTTGCTCCCTTTATTCACCCCGCCACCTTCACTTAGGAGAATAAAATACAATGGAGTTGATAGACATGTACCTTTCCCATAAAGAAAATGTCTATGCATGGGGTGAGTGGCCTAGGGGATAGAGCACGGGCCTGGGAGTCGGAAGGACGCGGGTTCTAATCCCAGCTCTGCCACTTGTCTGCTGTGTGACCTTGGCCTAGTCACTTCAATTGTCTGTGCCTCATTTACCTCATCTGTAAAATGGGAATTAAGATGGTGAGCCCCATCTGGGATAGGGACTGCATCCACCCTGATTAATTTGTATCTACCCCAAAGCTTAGTACAGTATCTGGAACATAGAAAGCACTTAACAAATACCGTTTTTTAAAAAATGAGACTGTTACTTCCTGTCCCAAGAAAACACAGTCCTGGCACCAAGTGGAAAGAGCAGAGATCTGTGAGTCAGAAGACTTGGGTTCTAATCCTGACTCCACCACTGTCCTGTGCTGTGTGACCTCGGCCAATTCCCTTAACTTCTCTTGGCCTCAGATCTCTCATTTGCAAAATGGGGATTCAGTACCTGTTCTCCCTCCTACTTACACTGTGAGCCCCATGTGGGATCGTGGGATCTACTGATCTTGTGCCCACCCCAGCATTTAGTACTGTGCTTGGTACAAAGTAATCACTTAATAAATACCTCAATTATTATTTTCCTCAGGAGAGAACTAGACCAAAGTTCAAAATCTTCTAGGGGCAACAGTCCATAAGTAAAGCTATTCCCTGGGTGAGAATGCATGATTTCAACTTGTCTCTGTTGCTTCATGCTTAAAGTCAAATTTCTATCTCGGCTACTGTGTCAATCTACCTGTCCACCTGGAATGCCTACTGGCTTCAGTCTTTCCAGCTTTTGTTTTGTCTTATGCCGTCGAGTCATCTCCAACCCATAGCGACGCCATGGACAAATCTCTCCCAGAACACCCCACCTCCATCTGCAATTGTTCTGATAGTAGACTGTAAGCCCGTCAAAGGGCAGGGATTGTCTCTATCTGTTGCCGATTTGTACATTCCAAGCGCTTAGTACAGTGCTCTGCACATAGTAAGCGCTCAAGAAATACTATTGAATGAATAGTGTATCCTCAGAATTTTCTTAGTAAAAATATGGAAATGGTTTACTATCGCCTCCTTCCACACAGTAAACTTGAGTCTCCAGCCTCGACTCTCTCCTGTGCCGCTGCTGCCCAGCACAGGTGAATTTTGACTTGTAGCAGATTGCCTTCCACTCACTAGCCACTGCCCAAGCTAGGAATGGAATGGGTATGCCTCTGCTTAACTCTCCCTCTCGTAGTTGAGACTGAAAACTCTCCAGGTGTGACCCTGAGAGTGACCCTCCAGCTTTACATAATGATAATAATAGCTGTGGTTTTTGTTAAGTGTTTCCTAAGCACCGGTGGGAAGTGGGGGAGGTAGATACAAGAGAATCGAGTTGGACACAGCCCCTGTCGTGTGTGGGGCTCAGTCTCAATCTCCATTTTATAGATGAGATAACTGAGGCCCAGAGAAGTGAAGTGACTTGCCCAAGGTCACACAGCAGACAAGTGACGGAGCTGGGATTAGAATCCACGGACTCTCAGGGCCGTGATCCATCCACTAGGTCACGCTGCTTCTCATGGTGAAGCTGGGAGCCTACAATGCTCAGCTCAACCCCGGACCCAAGGTAGAACTCACAAATAGATGAGCTCACAGCTAGTCTCTTCCCCATCTCCCTGTTCCCTCCCTCCCTCTCCCCCTCTAAATCCACCCCGCCCCTCCCCCTCCCCAAAGCACCACACTTTTCCTGAGGTCTGGACATTTCATTCAATGGATCCTTGATCTATTCTTAAAAGCCAATGACCTAGATTCTTAGCACGAATGAGAACACTTCCTAGCAGCGGAGAGCTGAGAATTTAAATGTTGCTTTGAAAATGTATCTGCCTGACAGGAAAATGAGACTTTCTTCTTTTTAAGAGGAGCCCCGGTGCCCAAGAACTAATTCCATATGTGCCCGCCAAAAGTGCACCACTGGGTAATAATAATAACTGTGGTATTTGTTAAGTACTTACTGTGTGCCTGGCACTGTACTAAGCGCTGGGGTGGATACAGGCAAATCGGCTTGGACACAGTCCCTGCCCCATGAGGGGCTCACAGTCTCACTTTACAGATGAGGTAACTGAGGCACAGAGAAGTGAAGTGACTTGCCCACGGTCAGAGCAGACAAGTGGCAGGGGCAGGATTAGAACCCACAAGCTTCTGACTCCTAGGCCCATGTTCAAGCCACTACGCTATGTGTACAACCATCTCCCTTTGACCTGGAGAAGGTTCGATTTCTGCTCAGCCTTCCTGCTTCCTAGGTGCCCTAGACGGAGTTTGCTGAACCTCCACGGAGCAATCGAAATGTTAGATTTTAATTAACCTAGATTCTTTCCTAGAACTAATCCCAAACTTTCTTGCCCTGCTTCTTAATCTTATCTCCCATGAGGCCTCTGCAAAGGAGTCACGCTGGACTGACATCATCGTCAGTTTCTGGCTCCTTCCCTCATCTCCGGGGTTATCAAGGAACCTTCGGGACTGGAAAAAAATGCCATTTTTTTTCCCTAACCTCAGCCACCAATCAGAAATTTCTCTCTCTTTCTACTCAATTCTCAAGTGTGAACTCATTCTGTTTCTGTCCTTCAGATTCAGAGTCCAACTTCCAGGGGCAGAAGGTGAGGGCTAGGCAGAGCTGGGGAGCAGGAAGCAGCAGCCTGGGTCTAAGGGGACATGGGGTTTTCCTTAGAGGCTGAAGGAAAGATTTTTCCCGCTGAGGAATCTGCAGGGAGAATGACAAGTCCTGTAGGTAAAGGGAGGCTGGTGCTCCCCAGGTTTTCAGCTTTGGGGGCTAAGCCACTCTTCCCTCTTCTATCTACATGGGGTCGGAAAGATCCAAAATTGGATGGCACTGAAGCCTGCCCACCTTCCCCATATCTCCTCCGACTTGACACCCCCTTAAAGCCCTTCACACCCCTCTCTTTTGCTACCAGATCAACTCCCCCTCCATTTAGTAAACAGTTGGCACCCAGATCTATCTTCCAGTTTATTAACAGCTGTGGACTCACCTAACTAGCCCTCAGCCCAGACTGCTGCTTCCTTGTCAATCAGTCCGTCAATCATATTTTATGTTGGTATTTGTTAAGCGCTTACTATGTGCCGAGCACTGTTCTAAGCGCTGGGGTAGACATAGGGGAATCAGGTTGTCCCACGTGGGGCTCACAGTCTTAATCCCCATTTTACAGATGAGGGAACTGAGGCACAGAGAAGTTAAGTGACTTACCCACAGTCACACAGCCGACAAGTGGCAGAGCTGGGATTCGAACTCATGAGCCCTGACTCCAAAGCCCGTGCTCTTTCCACTGAGCCACGCTGCTTCTCCATGATGATGGCATTTGTTAAGCATTTTCTGAGCACTACTGCATGCAGAGCACTGAATTAAGTGCTTGGGAGAGTACAATATAGCAGAAAACAGAAACATTCCCTGCACATGATGAGCTAACGACCTAGAGTTTCCTATCAACTCTAGATTTCTTCCAGCCAAAGAAAAGATGACGGTCCCAGATCGTTTTTTTAAATGGTAATTGCTAAGTACTTGCAATGTGCCAGGCACTGTGCTAAGCGCTGGGGTAGATACAAACTAATCAGTTTGGACACAGTCCACGTCCGACATGGAGCTTACAGTCTTAATCCCCATTTTACAGATGAGGTAAAGTGACTTGCCCAGGATCACCCAGCAGAAAAGTGACAGAGCTGGGATTAGAATCCAAGTCCCTCTGACTCCCAGGCCCGTGCTCTATCCGCTAGCCCAAGCTGCTTCTCATCTTCCTTCCCTCCTGACCCACATTTTTCCATTTTGCCCTGAGGAGAAATCAGACTTAAGCTAAAAATCTCAAAAGTAAATCTGAGAGCTATGAGACTTTTCCAACTAAAGCCTGGCATTCTCCAGTTCAATCATCGGTGATGTCATTTCCAGAGTAAAGATAGTTAGATTGGCCCAGATTCCCTGCCTCCTTCTTTTCATCGTTTCAGTCTCTCTTCTCATCCACCATTCAAGTAGTCTGAAATTCCCCTTTCCTCCAGGAAGGCTGCCCTGACTACTATGTGAGTCCCAGGTGGGACAGGGATTGGGTCCAACCAGATGAGCTCATTGTGTGGAGGGAACGTATCTACGAACTCTGTTGAATTATTATACAAATACAGTGTTCTTCACTAAGTAATCAATTAATCAGTCGCTCAATAAGTATGATTGATTGATTAATTATCTAGTATCTACCACAGTGCTTAGCACAGTGTCTGGCACAGAGTAAATGTTTAACAAGTACCATAATTATTATGAAAGAGAAGAGGGTATTTCTGTCCCCAGTCTGTTGGGACATGAAATTCCCTGAATTTACTTTGTACTTTTCACAGTACAAGCAGCCCATGGTCCTCAATCAATCAATCAACCAGCCAATCCCATTTATTGAGCATTTATTAAGTGCAATAATAATAATAATAATGTTGGTATTTGTTAAGCACTTACTATGTGCCAAGCACTGTTCTAGGTGCTGGGGTAGATATAAGGTAATCAGGTGAGCTAAGTGGGGCTCACAGACCTCATCCCCATTTTACAGTTGAGGGAAATGAGGCCCAGAGAAGTTAAGTGACTTGCCCAAGGTTACACAGCAGACATTAGAACCAAGGTCGTTCTGACTCCCAGGCCCGCGCTCTACCCACTAAACCAAGCTGTGTTCCATCTCTTGGTATTCTACAATGTCTAAGGACTCTAGTCACCAGAGTTACTCTTGTTCACTTAACAAGATGGTTAGGAGACAATCAAACAGGCCTAGAAACAAAACAGCTCAGAGGGAAGGATTGGATGAGAAGGGACTAAGGCAAGGCCTAGGCCACTGCGCTTCCACAGTTTCGAGGAGGAAGAAAAGGTTGAAAGTGGGAGCATCCGAGGTGGCAGAGAGATCAAGGAGGGCTAAATTAAAGTCCACTGTACTGAGCTCTGAGGAGGCCACTGCACTTAGACGAGTGAGGGGGGTAAACATCTAATTGCAGTGAAACCAGAAGGGTTCACACTCTGTTTGAGGGTTATAGACAGAAATAGGAGCAGAGAGATGGTCTGCCCCCTAGACTATCAGCTCACTGTGGGCAGGGAATGTGTCTAAGTCACATCTTCTCCAAGAGGACTTCCTCAACTTTCCTCTTTTCCCACTCCCTTCTACGTCACCCTGACTTGTTCCCTTTATTCTTCCCCTCTCCCAGTTCTACAGCACTTATGTACAAATCTGTAATTTATTTATTTATTTATATAAATGTCTATCTCCCCCACCTCTAAACTGTAAGCTCAGTGAGGACAGGGAATGTGTCTGTTTATTGTCACATTGCTAGAGTTCAATGTGGGATGATCTGTCCCTAAGCATGGCCTGGTGGATAGAGCACAAGTCTGGGAGTCAAAAGGACCTGGCTTCTAATCCCAGCTCTGCTACTTTTCTACTGTATGGCCTTGGATGAGTCATTTCACTTCTCTGGGCCTCAGTTATTTCATCTGTAAAGCCGGGATTAAGACTATGAGCCCCATGTGGGGCAGAGATTGTCCAACCTGATTAGCTTCTGTCTATCCTAACACTTGGTACAGTGATTGACACATACTAAGTGCTTAACAAATACCATAAAAAGGGATGGGTATTCAAGAGAGTGTTCACTACACTTTTCCTTCCAGAGCTAGCAGTGCTGTAGAAGGTGGAGGTCTAGGCTAGATCAGTTTTGGGGGCAGGGTTGTCTCACCAGCATGGACTTGCTTATCTTATATATATACTTGTTTAGTGCTTACTATGTGTCGAGCACTGTTCTAAGCACTGGGATAGATACGAGGTTATCAGGTTGGACATAGCCGCTGTCCCACATGGGGCTCACAGTCTCCTTTTGCTGCCTCTCTTACAGAGAGGCACCAAAGTCTAGCATAAAGGTCACTGGGCTGGCTCTGTCATTCATTCAGTCATATTTATTGAGCCCTTACTGTGTGCAGAGCACTGTACTAAGCACTTGGGAGAGTACAATACAACAGAGTTGGTAGACATGCACCCTGGCCACAATGAGTTTATATTCACTCATTCATTTAGTCATTGTAATTTTTTTTAAGTGGCTACTTTATGACAAGCCCTGCTTAAGTCCTGGGGAAGAATAAAGGATAAATAAGACTCAGTCCCTAGCCTTCAGGGGGCTCACAATCTAAAATGAAGGGTGGGAGGCTGAGAACAGGCACCTGAGGGAAGACAAAACAAGAGAAGCACACAAGAATAATGAACACTAAAAGAGCTCAAGAACACTGCAGTGAAGGATTCATTTTCAGGCTCCTCACACCTCAGGCAGGGCTGTCCAGAGTCCAGTGGTTATAACAGTTACTGCTTTCCCTAACATTTTCAAATCTGTGGCGACCCTGATTCAGTCTCCCCCGACTGTTTCACCTCTTAGTAATAATAATAATTATGGTATTTGTGAAGTGCTTACTATGTGCCAACCACTGTTCTGAGCATTTGGAGTAGATAGACATCAAGGAGTTGGGATAAAGTAAGGGTCCATGAGAAGAGTCACTGAACCTAACAGAAGGCGTAGGGGCAAAATTGATTTTTAAATGAAGGAATTAATGGAATACTAATAGCTAGGGCTAGAATAATCTGTCAGAGTAATTGGAATGTGAAATGCCACTAAATTGTTGTACTGTGCTTTCCCAAGCACTTTGCACAGTAAGTTCTTAACAAACACCATTGATTGATTGACTGATTGGTGTCTCTGTGGAGAGAACATCTGATACAAATGCCAAAGTTAACATTGCACCCTAGAGACTCAAGATTCAAATCTTTTAGAGCCCATAGACTGTGAGCTCCCTGTGGGCAGGGATTAGAACACTGCTCAGGGCTTAGCACATAGTAAGTGCTTAACAAATACTATAATTATTATCATTATCATCACACCTACTAACCCAATTGTATTGTACTTTCCTAAGCACTTAATACAGTGCTCTGCACTTCCTAAGCACTCTCTAAATACCACCGATTGAGAAGGACTGTAAACGCCTTGTAGGCAGGGAACATGCCTACCAATTCTGTTATATTGTACTCTTCGAAGTGCTTAGTACAGTGTTCTGCACACAGTAAGTGCTCAAAAAATGACTTTCATTGATTGGAGCTGAGCAGTCCAATAAAGTCTCCCCGCCCACCCCCCCATTCAGTTACGAATGTGTCTTATTAAGTGTTTTGTTTTGTTTTTAAACCTCTCCGTCCGGAGCATACAGAGGCAAGGAGGTGGGGTCTATTGTCATAGAACATTTCCTTCCGGTAAACTTCAACTGAAGCTAAGGGAAAATCATTCCCACAGCCATCTCAAGGGCCAGAGATAGACCAGGAAAGACCAAGACGAGTTCAAGGATTCCATTAAGGCAGTTTACTGATGTGCTGCCGAAAAAAAATGTTTATTTTGTAACAATCTAAGGAATGGGAGCCATAAATCATTCTCTCACAGAAGGTTAAGGACCTTGAGACTCCCCATGGTTCTGGCAAACAGGAGTCTTCAAGGACTCAAGAAAACTGCCAGAGGGGTGGGGAGGGATTTGATTCTATTGCTATTTGTAAACTCCAGAAGGCAGATTCCAGGGATAAAGATGCTGGAATTGGGAGTTATTTATATCAATCAATCAATCGTATTTACTGAGCGTTTACTATGTGAAGAGCAATCAATCAGTGGTATTTACTGAGCACTTACTATGTGCAGACCCCCTTGGACCAGTACAATATTACAGAATTAGCAGACCCATTCCCCTCCCATAAGGAGCTTACTTTATAGAGGATGAGCTTACAGTCTAGAGACACTGTATTAAGCACTTGGGAGAGTACAATATAGCAGACTATTGACTCCATCCCATTTATCAATGTATTAAGCATTTGGGAGAGTACATTATAGCAGAGTACCTACTTCATGGCTGGTTACGTCTAGACTATAAGCACGTCGTGGGCAGGGAACATGTCTACCAATTCTGTTATATTGTCCTCTCCCAAGTGCTTAGTACAGTGCTCTGCACACAGTAGCGCTCTATAAATATGATTGGTTGATTGATTGATTTGGAGGAGAACTGGGAAATTAACATCAGGGAGGTGGCGAAAGGATCTTGTAAAGGCAATCAAGTACTAGATACGGTGCCGAAAGGAAAAATTATATATTTCTAGTTACTCTTTTTCTTTAGAGATGGTTCATCTGAACTCTCAGCGAGGACTCTCAGCAAGGATCCAAGTCAGCAGATAAGCATTTAAAGAGCAAAGAAAACAACCAAAGTATAAGATGCCTGTTGGGATCACAAGAATGACCTCAGGGGAGAGAGTCTTCAGGGAATCTTTGAAGGTGACAAGGGGCATGTTTTTTCTGGAACTGCTGTAACCTGAGATCATTACCATCAAAAACACTTAAGAACCTATTTCAGTGAGGCACTCTACTAAGTGTTGCATGGAACAAGTTAAACATGCTGGCTCCTGCCCTAGAAGGACTTCCTGCCTGAGACAGTCAGGAAGAGTAACAACCAACAAACAAAACAACCATTAAAGATATGAATCAGTGAAAGGCTTTTCATTAGGTGCACTAAATAAGTGACCAATCAGAGGACATCTTGGAGCTTGTGGAGCAGGAGGAAATCAGTTGGTCAGAGAAGACTTGTTTACAAGCTCTCTCGGTATCATATGGGGCATGAAGCCATATACACGGGCCCACCCCTTTCCCAGGCTTCTGTAGACACAGATATCACTGGGAGTCCAGTTCTGGTGGCTGAGTCTCAATCTGTCATAAAGAGATCGAGGTATGGAGGGGTGCTCCCATTCAGGGAGTCTAACATAGTCAGGGAGGGGGAGGAGGAGGAGAAGGAAGAGAAGGAGGAGGAAGAAGAGGCAGAAGAGGAGAAGAAGGAGGAGGAGCAGAAAAGCAGGTAGGAGGAGAAGCAGAAAAGGGAGGAGGAGGAGGAGAAAAGGAGGGGGAAGAAGAGAAAAGGGAGGAGGAAGAGGAGAAAAGAGAAGAGGAGGAGGAGCAGAAAGGGAGGAGGAGGGGGGAAGTTAGGGGGGGAGGAAGAGAAAAGGGAAGAGGAGGAGAAGGAGAAAGGGAGGAGGAGGAGAAAAAGGAAGAGAAAGAGGAGGAAGAAGAGGAGGAGGAGGAAGAAGAAGAAGAGGAGAAGGAGGAGGAAAAGCACAGGATAGGATAGTGGTCTCTGATGCTGGGATCTTTCAATCAATGGTATTCATTGAACGCTTACAGTGTGCAGAGCATTGTACTAAACACTAATATTTAAATTACAGTTCAGTCCATTATCCCATGGCCCCCATTATATACTCTAGGTGGAGAATTCCCAAATCTACTTCATTAAGCCTGACCTCTCCTTCTCTGTTCTCATTTCCTCCTGCCTCCAAGACAACCCTGTATGAAGTTCAGTGGGTCCAAAACTGAGTTCCACATCTTTTATTCCACATTTTCTGCTCCACCTAACTTTACCAACACAGTTGATATCACCACCATCCTCCCTATCTTTACCACCTTCACAGCAACACTAAAATCCACCCTTTCTTCTCCATCCAAACTGCTACCACGTAAATAAAATCACTCATCCTCTCCCGCCTGGATGACTGTATCAGCCTCCTTGCTGACCTCCCAGCCTCCTGTCTCTCCCCACTCCAGTCCATACTTCACTCTGCTGCCTGGATCATTTTTCTACAGAAACGTTCAGGACATGCCACCCCACTCCTCCAAAAGCTCAGCGGGTTGCCCTTCCACCTCTGCATCAAACAAAAAATCCTCACCATTGGTTTTAAAGCACTCCACCACCTTGACCTCTCCTACCTCACCTCACTACTCTCCTCCTACAATCCAACCTTCACATTTCACTCCTCTAACGCTAACCCTCTCACTGTGCCTCGCTTTTGCCTTTCTTACTGTCGGCCCCCTGGCCCACGTACTGCTTCTGGCCTGGGACGCCCTCCCTCCTCAAATTCCACAGACAATTAATTACTCTCCCCTCCTTCAAACCCTGATTGAAGGCACATCCCCTCCAAGAGGTCTTTCCAGAGTAAGCCCCCCTTTCCTCTTCTCCCACTCCCTTCTGCGTCATCCTGACTTGCTCCCTTTGTTCATTCCCTCTCCCAGCCCCACAGCACTTACATACGTATCCATAATTTCTTTATTTGTATTGATATCTGTCTCCCAGAGGCTAGATTAAAACTCCTAATTCCTCTGTACTCTCCCACATATCTAATCAATCAATGGTACTTACTGAGTACGTACTCTGTGCAGAGCACAGTACTAAAAGCTTGGGAGAGTACAGCACAACTAAATTAGCAGATGTGTTCTTTGCCCATTTCGAGCTTATAGCCTAGACAGTGCTCTGCACCCAAAGGGGACTCAATTAAATACTACCCATTGATTGTCCAGCACTAAATCAATGATGAAACATGATTTAGACTGTCACCAATAAAAGGACTTTATTTGGAGAGAAATGCCAGAGTCACAATAGCTGTCCCTTCCCTAACCACGCCTCCAAAAAGTGTTCCCTGACTAAGCCCTCCTTTCCTCTTCTCCCACTCCTTTCTGTGCCGCTGTTACTTTCTCCTTCATCCACTTGTCAGCTGTGTAACTTCGGGCACGTCACTTAACTTCTCTGGGCCTCAGTTCCCTCATCTGTAAAATGGGGAAGAAGTCTGTGAGCCCTACTTGGGTCTGATTACCTCATATCTACTCCAGCCCTTAGAACAGTGTTTTGCACATAGTGCTTAACAAATACCATCATTATTATTCATCCTCCCTCCCATCCCCACAACACACATATATATATCTGTATATGTCTGTAATTTATTTATGTATTTGTATTAATATCTGCCTCCCCCTCTAGACTGTGAGCTCATTGTTGGCAGGAATTTGTTGTTATATTGTAATCTCCAAAGCGCTTAGTACAGTGCTTTGCATATAGTAAGCGCTCAATAAATATGATTGAATGAATGAATGAACACCCCACCCCAGAAAGTTTGACTAAGTCAAGGCTGCCCTGAAAATTTACCAGACAAGTCAAGGATTCAGACAGTTATCAGCAGACCCCTAGGGAACCATTCAACATCTTAGGTTTCAGATAATTCTTCCTGCTTCTACTGTTTCTTTCCATTGCAACATGCCTTGAAATGACAAATTCCTTTCTTATCGCAAGCCAAATTATGCAGGTCAGAGTTTAGGGCTTGCTGGAAGCCTGAGAGTAGTTTTTTGTTGTTGTTTTTTAATGGCATTTTTTAAGTCCTTATTATGTGCCAGACACTGTCCCAAGAGCTGGGGGAGATATAACTAATCAGGCTGGACACAGTCCCTTAGCCCACATTCATTCAATAGTATTTATTGAGCGCTTACTATGTGCAGAGTACTGTACTAAGCGCTTGGAATATACAATTCGGCAACAGATAGAGACAATGGGGCTATGGTCTTCATCCCCATTTTACAGATGAGGTAACTGAAGCATAGAGAAATGAAGGAACTTGCCCAAGGTACACAGCAGACAAATGGCAGAGCCAGGATTAGAAGCCAGGTTCGTCTGACTCCCCGACCTGTACTCTAACCATTAGGCCACACGACTTCTCAAGGATTGGTCTGGGAAATGCCACGAATTGCACCAGGTGGGTTCTCTGGAGAGGGTGAGATCCGGGTGACCCAGCCCCTCCCAGAACTAGCCATGGATCCAGACGAAGGCCCGTAGAACAGCTGGATCACCCCCACACTTCTGACCCTGCTGACACAAGCAGCGGAGAAGCAGCTTGACCTAGTGGAACGAGCACAGGCCTGGGAGTCGGAGGACCTGGGTTCTAATCCCAATCCTCCACTTGGCTGCTAGGTGGCCTTCGGCAAGTCACTTCGCTTCTCAGCGCTTCGTATTCCTCATCTATAAAATGGGGATTCAATATCTGTTCTCCCTCTCACTTAGAACGTGAGCCCCATGAAAGACAGGAACTGTTTCTAACTCGATTAAATTGTATCTACCCCAGGGCTTGGCATATAGAAAGCCCTTCACAAATACTATTGTTATTATTATTATTATTCCATTGCAATCTCTAGAACACATGGCTCCAATGAAGGAGATGATCATTAATTTCATGCATTCAAGTGCAAAACTACCGAGTGACACTAAAGTTTTTGGTTCAGACAATAGGTGCTAACTTTTCATTTTGAGTATGGAAGCCAAAAGAGGGCAGGGATTTTAAGGGGGATGAAAAATGGAAGGGGACAAATGAGGATGAAGACGGTGAGCCCTATGTGGGACAGGGACTGTGTCCAACCCGATTATCTTATATCTATCCCAGCACTTAGAACAGTGCTTGGCACATAGGAAGCCCTTCACAAAAGCCATAATTATTATTATCAGGGTGACAGACATAAAAATATTTAAAAGCAATAGACTAAGAATAAATAAATGAAATGTGCAACTGAATACATGCCTTTACACAAGTGCAGAGGATGTCTATAAATAAATACAGGTGCTAGATGCAACTCATGGGTTGATCTGATTTGAGCTTGGGATAATTAGCCACATAAAAATGAATGTAGGGCATCATTATTATCATCCTCAACATCAATATGCAGAGAGCATCTACTATCCACGGGACCAGGGCAGCCAACTTTGTTTTCTTACATTATTTGTTAAGCACATACTATGTGCCAGACACCATTCTGAGCGCTGGGGTAGATACAAGAAAATAATAATAATACTAATGATGGTATTTGTTAAGTGCTTACTATGTGCCAAGCACTGCTCTAAGCACTGGGGTAGATACAAGGTAATCAGGTTGTGCCACCTGGGGATCACAGTCTTCATCCCCATTTTACAGATGAGAGAACTGAGGCACAGAGAAGTCAAGTGACTTGCCCAAAGTCATCCAGCTGATAAGTAAGCGCTCAATAAATACTACTGAATGAATGAATAAATAACTGGCAGAGCCGGGATTAGAACCCATGACCTCTGGCACAGTCTCTGTCCCACATGGGGCTCACAGTCTTAATCCCCATTTCACAGATGAGTAATTGAGGCCCAGAGAAGTGAAGTGACTTGCCCGAGGTCACACAGCAGGCAAGAGGTGGAGTCGAGATTAGAACCCAAGTCCTTCTGACTTCCAGGCCCATGCTCTATCCCTTATGCCACACTGCTTTGCATTTTCATTTTGGGGGGCGGGTAGGAGGAGCTTGGGGGTGGAGCTTTGACAGGGTGAGACTTTGAGGGAACAGGGAAGCAAGAGGTGGAGAGGAAGGGAGGAAGAGAAGGAAGGAATGGAAGAGGGAGAAAGGAGATGGGAAGGAGAGACAAAGGGGAGAAGGGAAAGGAAGTGAAAGGCAAAAAGGGAGGAGTGCTGCCTCTCCACCACCTTTCTCCTTTTCTTCCTTTATAGTATTTTTCGAACACTTACTATGCATCTAACCCTGCTCCAAAGCACTGGGGTAGGTACGAGTTAATTAGATCAGACCACGGTCTTTATCCTGCATGGGGCTGACAGTCTAAGTAGGAGGGAGAACAAGTATTTAATCCCTATTTTACAGCTGAGGAAATAGAGGCATAAAGAATTTAAGAGACTCGCCCAAGGTCACGCGGCAAGCAATGGGCAGAGCCAGGATTAGAACCCGAGTCTTCTGACTCCCACGCCCGGTTCTTTCCATTAGGCCATGCTATTTCCCACCTCCCCTCTGTTCCTCGCTGGACACCAAAGCTGGACATGAGCTAGACTGGGAGAGTGTTGTGGGCAGGGAATGTTCCTACCAACTCTGTTACGTTGTTATACCATATTCACCCAAGTGCTTAATACAGTGCTCTGCACCCATAAAATGCTCAATAAATATGATCGATCGATTGACTGAGCAGCTCTCTTCACCCCCACCCCAGGTCCGTTCACCCACCACCCCACTCCCGCTTGGTCACGCGTCCCACGGCTCCACCTGAGAACGATGCCATGACGTCCCCGCTATAGCCACGGCTCCAGGATTCTGATCTCCACTCTCGTCCAGCGTCCTTAGGACCCCAGCCTGGGCCCAACTCCCACTCTAACTGCAGTGACCCCGATCCCAGTTTGTTTGTTTTTTGGTTATGGAATTAGTTAAGTGTTTATTATGTGCCACACTCTCCTCTAAGAGCTGGAGTATTTAGGTATTCAAGATATTCAGGTTGGTCACAGTCCACAGTTTTAATCCCCATTTTAATAACAATAATAATGATGGCATTTGTTAAGCCCCTACTATGTGCCAAGCACTGTTCTAAGTGCTGGGGGGATACAAGGTGATCAGGTTGTCCCTGTGGGGCTCATAGTTTTCATCCCCATTTTACAGATGAGGTCACTGAGGCACAGAGAAGTTAAGAGAGTGACCCAAAGTCTCACAAATGACAAGTGGCGGAGTAGAGATCAGAGCCCACGACCTCTGACTCCCAAGCCCGGGCTCTTGCTACTAAGACACGCTGCTTCTCTCATTTTACACATGAGGTAATTGAGACCCAGAGAAGTGAAGTGACTTGCCTAAGGTCACGCAGCAGACAATAATAATTACGGTATTTGTGACAAGTTGGTGGAGCAGAGATTAGAACCCAGGTCCTTCTGACTCCCAGCCCCGTGCTCTACCACTAGGTTGCGCAACGTGGTTTAGTGGAAAGAGCATGGGCTTGGGAGTCAGAGGACATGGGTTCTAATCCCACTTCTGCCACTTGTCTGCTGTATGACCTTAGGCAAGCCATTTAACTTCTCTATGCCTCAGTTACCTCATCTGTAAAGCAGGGATTAAGACTGTGAGCCCCAAGCGGGACAACCTGATGACCTTGTATCTACCACGGCATTTAGAATAGTGCTTGGCACATAGTAAGCGCTTAACATATACCATCATTATTATTCTCTGTTTGTACCTGTAGACTGTAAGCTTGTTGTGGGCAGGAAATAATAATAATAATGTTGGTATTTGTTAAGCGCTCACTATGTGCAGAGCACTGTTCTAAGCGCTAGGTTAGATACCAGGTAATTGGGTTGTCCCACGTGAGGCTCACAGTCTTCATCCCCATTTTCCAGATGAGGGAACTGAGGCAGTGAGAAATGAAGTGACTGGCCCACACACAGCTGACAAGTGATTCTCCTGTGTCTACCCCAGCGCTTAGAGAAACAGCGTGGCTTAGTGGAAAGATCCCGGGCTTGGGAGTCAGAGGTTGTGGGTTCTAATCCCAGCTCTGCCACTTGTCTGCTGTGTGACCTTGGGCAAGTCACTTAACTTCTCTGTGCCGCAGTTACCTCATCTGTAAAAATGGGGATTTTAAAAAATGTGAGCCCCACATGGGGCAATCTGATTACCCTGTATCTATCCCAGCGCTTAGAACAGTGCTCTGCACATAGTAAGTGCTTAATAAATACCATAATTATTAGAACAGCATTCGGCACATAGTAAGCGCTTAACAAATACCAAATACCAACATTATTATTAAGTGGCAGAGCCGGGACTAAAACCCATGATCTCTGACTCCCAAGCCTGGGCTCTTAGCACTGAGCCACGCTGAAATGTGTCTGTTGTATTGTCATATTATACTCTCCCAAGCTGCACAGAGTAAGCGCTCAGTAAATACCTCTGATGGATTGGGGTTTGCTCTGTGGAGATCCAAACCCATGCAGGTGCTGCTAAGACTCCAGTCCAGGCCTGGCCCCTATTCATGCTCCAGAGATCTCTCTCTCATTTGCACCCTGGAGACCCTATCTCCATGTGAGAAGCAGCATGGCGTAGTGGCCACAGCATGGACGTGGGAGTCGAAGGTTGTGGGTTCTAATCCCAGCTGTCTGCTGGATGACCTTGGGCAAGTCATTTCGCTTCTCTGGGCCTCAGTGACCTCATCTAAAATGGTGATTAAGACAGTGAGCCCTTTGTGGGACAGGGTCCGTGTCCAACCCAAGTTGCTCATATCCACCACAGCGCTTAGTACAATGTCAGGCACATAGAGAAGCAGTGTGGCTCAGTGGAAAGAGCCCGGGCTTGGGAGTCAGAGTTTCATGGGTTTGAATCCCCACTCTGCCACTTGTCAGCTGTGTGACTGTGGGCAAGTCACTTCACTTCTCTGTGCCTCAGTTCCCTCATCTGTAAAATGGGGATTAACTGTGAATCTCACGTGGGACAACCTGATTACCCTGTGTCTACCCCAGCGCTTCGAACAGTGCTCTGCACATAGTAAGCGCTTAATAAATACCAACATTATTATAGTAAGTGCTTAACAAATACTATTATTATTATTTAGGCTGCGAATATTCCTGCCCACTCCCAGCCCCAACTGGCAGCAGGGAGAGGAAGTTGGACAGCCTATTTATGCTCCTCTTCCTGTCGAAAAAATTGAAGTGGCCAAGTTAATGGGGTCACTTCCTCAGGGCCGAGTTCATGGAGGCCATGGTCCTAGTGGCCCCCACCAGAACGGGAGCTTTATGGACTGGACACTGTGCCAGGTGCTTGAGAAGATACTCACAGCTTGGCCTAGTGAAGAGGGCACAGGTCTAGGAGGCAGAAAGACCTGAGTTCTAATCCCACTTGGCCACTAGTCTGCTGTGTGGCCTTGGGCAAATCTGTGCCTCAGTTACCTCAGCTACAAAATGGGGATTAAGATTGTGAACCCCAGGTGGGACGGGGACTGTGTCCAACCCGATTTGCTTAGAATGTCACTGTTTACTGTTGTGTTGTACTTTCCCAAATGATTAGTACAGAGCTCTGCACACATAAGTGCTTAATAAATATGATTGAATTAATTGAATGAATAGAACAGTGCCTGGCACATAGTGAGCACTTAACAAATGCCACAGTAATTATTATTATCATTATTATTTATGGGCAGGGAATGCATCCGCTAATTCTGTTGTATCAGACTCTCCCAAGTGATTAGTACTGGGCTCTGCATGTAGTAAGTGTTCAATAAATACCATTGATCAATTGATTGAAAAGAAGAAGACAAGGTCCCTGCCTATGTGGGACAGGGACTGTGTCCAACCCTACTTATTGTTTCCCCCCCCAGTGCTTAGTATAGTGCCTGGCACATAGTTAAGTGCTTAACAAATACCACAATTATTATTATTAGAAACCCCAATGGCAGGGAGACCCAGATTGCATACGAACAGTGGGAACAGAAGAGAAAACACAGGTGGCATCGGTAAAAGTAAACTAAAACATTTAAGAAATGAATGGGTAAGTGGAGGAAATCAGAGGTGCTATTTTTTGATTCAAAGTCAAATAAATAAAAACAATATGAACATAAGTGGTAAAGAGGTGTTAAAGGAGAGACCTGATCAGAGAAGTCGGGATTGGACTGGAAATGCCTCTAGGAGAAGCAGCATGGCTTACTGGATAGAATAGGGGCCTGGGAGTCAGAAGGACCTGGGTTCTAACCCTCCCACTTTCTCCTGGGTGACCTTGGGCAAGTCATTTTACTTTTCTGTGCCTCAGTCACCTCATCCGCAAAATGGGGACTAAGACTGTGTGAGTCTCATGCGGGACAGGGACTGTGTCCAACCTGGCTAACTTGTACCTACCCCAGTGCTTGGCACATAGTAAGTGCTTATTATTATTATTATTATTATTATTATGTGCCGTAGAGTCGTTTCCAATTCATAGCAACCCCGTGGATATACTTTGCCCAGAATGACCTGTCCTATGCCATAATCCACAACCTTTCTAATGGTTCTAATGGTTCCAGTGCTTAGAATTGTGCTTGGCACATAGTAGACGCTCAACAATGCCATCATTATTATTATTATTATTATTATTTTGTTATCATTGTTACGGTCTCTACCCATCTAGCTGCTGGTCTGCTTCTTCCACGTTTTCTCTGGACTTTTCCTAGCATTCGTGTCTTCTCTAGAGAATTAGTTCTCCTGATTGTGTCCAAAATATGCTAATCTAAATCAAATCATTTGGCTTTTTAAAGACCACTTAGGTTTAATTTGCTCCAAAATCCATTTGTTTGTTTTCCAGTCAGTCCATGGAATTCCTAAAAGCCTTCTCCAAATATAAAAATTATTATTATTATTAGGAGGAGGAGCTTTTCCAAGAAGGTTTTGAAGGTAGGATTTGAAGGAGGAAGGATAGAATTTTAGGAGGAGGGCTACGAGCAATGTGTGGGAGACTAGAGCACACATGATTCTAAATTAGCACTTTAGTTAGAGGAGTAGCATGACGTAGTAGACAGAGCAAGGGCCTAGGAGTCAGAAGGTCATGGGTTCTAATCACACCTCTGCCACTTATCTGCTGCGTTACCTTGGGCAATTCATTTCACTTCTCCGGCCCTCCTGTAAAATGGGGATTGAGACTGTGAGCCCCATGGGGGGACAGAGACTGTGTCCAACGCTATTTATTTGTTTCCACCCCAGTGCTTAGTATAGTGACTGTCACATAGATAAGTGCTTAACAAATACCACAATTATTATTAGTAGCAGTAAAGGTACAATAAAAATTACAGTGTCTATTAAGTGCTTACTATATGTCAAACATGGTACCTAACAGTGGGGGAGATACAAGATAATCAGGGTGGACACAGTCCCTGTCCTCATGGACCTCACAGTCTAAGTAGGAAGGAGAACAGGAATTTAACTCCCATTTTACAGAGGAGGAAACTGAGGCACAGAGCCGTTGAGTCACTTGTCCGAGGTCACACTGCAGGCAAGCGGCAGAACTACGATTAGAGCCCGAGTCACCCGGCTCCCAGGTCCGTCCTTCTTCCACTAGGCTACAGTGCAGTTTGCATTTATTCCTCACAAAGATTTTTCAGAGCGAGTAAAGAGTCTCTTGAGAAGACTTAATACTTACACAAAGAATCAGCGTTTCAGAAGCTTTTGAAATGATGTTACTTAAATGCCATCAAATAAAAGATCAAGTGTGCTTCAATACTGCTCAGTCATCCTCTACGGGGTCACAATAAACAACGGAGTTGGACTCCATATGTCACATTGGCTGAAAAAACAGTCCGAAAGCAAGAAGTCCGGGATGACCTGTGTCATTTGACTAGCAAAAAGACACTATTTGCAGAAGCAGTCTTATTTTTTTTACCTCAGAACTAATACTAAAAAACTACAAAAAGCCAGCGAGAGTGACACAGATCATATTTTCTCCATTGCTTCTTCTCCCATATCAGTATCCTTGCTCTTGGGGAAGCAGTGTGACCTATTGGAAAGAACCTAGGCCTGGGAGTTGAAGGAACCGGGTTCTAATCAAGCAGATTAGAAGCAGATTAGGGAAGCAGCATGCTCAATGGAAAGAGCACAATCTTGGAAGTCAAAGGTCATGGGTCCTAATCCTGGTTCCACCACTTGTGAGCTGTGTGACTTTGGGCAAATCACTGAACTTCTCAGTTCCCTCATCTGTAAAATGGGGATTAAGACTGTGAGCCCCCTGTGGGACAACCTGATTACCTTGTATCCCCCCCAGCACTTAGAACAGTGCTTAGCTTATAGTAAGCGCTTAACAAATGCCATTATTATTATTAATTATTAATCCTGGCTCTGCCATTTGTCTGCTGTGTGACCTTGGGCAAGTCACTTCACTTCTCTGGCCTCATTACCTCATCTGTAAAACAGGGATTGAGACTCTGAGGACCATGTGGGACAGGGACTGTATCCACCCTGATTTGCTTGTATTCACCCCAGTGCTTAGTACGGTGTCTGTCACATAGTAAGTGCTTAACAAATATCATTATTAAGACTTAGTCCGGGCTCTCCTTCTCTTCTCAAACTGCATTCACTCCCCTGAGGAGCTCATCCACCCCCTCAGCTTCAACTTCTACTGGGATGTTGCTTTGCAAAAACTCACAACTAAGTTTTGCACATTACTCCAGCAAAACGGATCATGAGACAAGTTCATAGTCTCTCTCCTCAGTAATCAATAGAAGTTGGTATTAAAGAGCACAGAATGATGGTTTCTTCCTGGCAGGAAGGAATATATATTTTAACCAGCTATTGTTATGTCGCTCTGCAGCAGCAGCAAGGTTATCCTGCAGGCAGTTCCTAGAGCTTTCTGAATTTCAGATATTTGATAGATGGATAGAGGCCTGTCCTGTTTTAGGCAAGTCTGATAAGAAAGTCATAAACCGCTGAAAGGGAGAATGAACTACTTCGTTGAAGCATGGAAGATTTTATTTTTTCATTGGGAGAAAAAAAGAGTTTTGAAAGATTGTCCTTGATAGAGCATTTGAAGATGAGAAAGGAATTCAAGATCAAGATAATTATAATGTTAACTGGGGTATTTGTTCAGTACTTACTATATGCCAAGCACTGTGCTAACCGCTGGGGTAGATACAAGACAATCAGGTCCCCCCCATGGGGTGCACAGTGTAAGTGGGAGGAGGACAGGTTTTGAATCCTCATTTTGCAGATGAGGGAACTGAGGGACAGAGAATTTAAGTCACTCGCCTGAGGTCCCACAGCAGACAAGTGGAGGAGCCGGGATTAGAACCCAGTTCCTCTGACTCACAGGCCCAGGCTCTTTCCATTAGGTCATGCTGCTTCTCTGAGAGGCACCCATAGTTAGGGACGAGAGGCAGAGGAAGAGCCCATGAAGGATACTCAGAAGAATTGGCCAGAAGAGGCCCATGTCAGAAAAAAGAATGAAATGAATGAAAAAACTAGTGCTTCTGAGAAAAGGGGGTGGTCCCCAGACAAAAAGTCAAGGAGGATTGGGACAGAGTGAAGCCCATTAGATTTGGCAAGGAGGGTCATACAGTGCTAATCGCTTAGTACAGTGCTATGCACACGGTAAGCGCTCGATAAATACGATTGAATGAATTACCTAGGAGGGAGTGGTTTCCACTGAGTGGAGTGGAAGCCTGATAGTAGTAATAATAATAATAATGGTGGTATTTGTTAAGCGCTTACTACATGTCCAGCACTGTTCTAAGCACTGGGGTAGATACAAGGTAATCAGGGTGTCCCACGGGGGGCTCGCAGTCATAATCCCCATTTCCCAGATGAGGTAACTGAGGTCCAGAGAAGTGAAGGGACTGGCCCAAGTCATACAGCTGGTAAGTGGCAGAGCCGGGATTAGAACTCACGACCTCTGCCTCCCAAGCCCGGGCTCTTTCCACTGAGCCACACTGCTTCTAGTAGTAGTAGTAGTAGTAGTAGTAATAATAGTAATAGCATTTATTAAGTGCTCTCTATGTGAATGTACTAAGCATTGGGAGAGAATGCACTCATGGGAATTGGACATGGTCTAGACTGTAATAATAATGTTGGTATTTGTTAAGTACTTACTATGTGCAGAGCACTGTTCTAAGCGCTGGGGTAGATACAGGGTCATCAGGTTGTCCCACATGAGGCTCACAGTTAATCCCCATTTTACAGATGAGGTAACTGAGGCACAGAGAAGTTAAGTGACTTGACCATAGTCACACAGCTGACAAGTGGCAGAGCCGGAATTCGAACCTATGACCTCTGACTCCCAAGCCTGGGCTCTTTCCACTGAGCCATGCTGTAACCCCTCCCTCTAGACCGTAAGCTCCTCGTGGGCAGGGGACCTGTCTACCAATTCTGCTATACTGTCTTCTCCCAAGTGCTTAGTTCAGTATTCATCACACAGTAAGTGTTCAATAAATGTGATTGGTTGATTGATCGATTGATTGATTGGTGGTCCTTGCTTGTCCCTTGGTGGGGAGCTCAGATTATGGCAATTCAAGGAGGGAGCTGGAGGAGAAATCAAGGCCGCAGGTTAAAAAACCCGTTTGAGTAGTTTGGGTGGGAATGATGAGGAGATGGGGTCCTAGCTGGCTGGCTCGTCCCAACATGCTCCAGAAAAGGTTTTTTTAGGATGGGGGAGATGAGGATGTGTTTGAAAGCAGAGGAAAGACCTTTGAGTGAGAGGTTGAAGGTGGCTATCAGGGAGGAAAGAAGAGAGGATGGGATGTAGCATCTTCTAGTGGCCTAGTGAAAAGAGCATGGGCCAGGGAGCTGGAGGACCTGGGTTCTAATCGTGACTCTGCCACTTGTCTGCTATAATAATGATGGTGGTATTGGTTAAGCGCTTACTTGTGCCAAGCACTGTTCTAAGTGCTGGGTGAGATAAAAGGGAATCAGTTTGTCCCATGTGGGGCTCACAGTCTTCATCCCATTTTATAGATGAGGGAACTGAGGCACAGAGAAGAGAAGTGACTTGCCCAAAGCCACACAGCTGACAAGTGGTGGAGCCAGGATTAGAACCCACGATCTCCAACTTCTAAGCCCGGGCTCTTTCCACTAAGCCACGCTGCTATGTGACCTGAGACAAATTTTCCTATGCCCCCGTTAACTCCTCCCTCTGCCTTAGACTATGAGCACCTAGGCTTCAAGGCTCTCCATCACCTTGCCCCTTCCTACCTCTCCTCCCTTCTCTCTTTCTACCACCCACCCCGCACGCTCCGCTCCTCTGCCGCCCACCTCCTCACCGTCCCTCGGTCTCGCCTATCCCGCCGTCGACCCCCGGGTCACGTCCTCCCGCGGTCCTGGAACGCCCTCCCTCCTCACCTCCGCCAAACTGATTCTCTTTCCCTCTTCAAAACCCTACTTAAAACTCACCTCCTCCAAGAGGCCTTCCCAGACTGAGCTCCTCTTCTCCCTCTACTCCCTCTGCCATCTCCCCTTTACCTCTCCGCAGCTTAACCCTCTTTTTCCCCTTTTCCCTCTGCTCCTCCACCTCTCCCTTCCCATCCCCACAGCACTGTACTCGTCCGCTCAACTGTATATATTATACAGTTACCCTATTTATTTTGTTAATGAATTGTACATCGCCTCGATTCTATTTAGTTGCCATTGTTTTTACGAGATGTTCTTCCCTTGACTCTATTTACTGCCACTGTTCTTGTCTGTCCGTCTCCCCCGATTAGACTGTAAGCCCGTCAAACGGCAGGGACTGTCTCTATCTGTTGCCGACTTGTTCATCCCAAGCGCTTAGTACAGTGCTCTGCACATAGTAAGTGCTCAATAAATACTATTGAATGAATAGGTGGGACAGAGACTATGCCCAATGTGATTATCATGTATCTACCCCAGTGTTTAAAACAGTGCTTAGCACCTCAAATTTAACAAGTACCAGAAAGACAGAAAGCAAGAAAGGGAAAGAGAGAATTTTTTTTTCCTGAAAGTGTGAAGGGATGGGATTGGATGCACAGGTGGAGGGAGTAGATTTCAAAAGCAGATGAAAGCCCTCTTTGGCTCATTGTAAAAGCGAGAAATTGGATCTCCCAGGCAGGTGAGAAGAAATCTATTCTTCACCTGGGAATAGAGGAAAACTTAATTCACAAAAGCATGGAGCATGCAAGCCTGGGGTAAAAGAAGAAAGGGGGTCAGCTGGGGGACACAGAAGTAGCCAGGGCTTGTGCTTTGCTTAGTGAAAAAAGACTCCAAATTGAGATTAGCAGCTAGAAAAGACTCCCATATGGTCAGTTAAATAATCTGAGAAAGCAAAAAAGCTTCCAAATGAGGATAGACTGCAAAGAATATCCTGAGAAAAGACAGTGCTAAAGCTTATGAAATCGTCAAGGGTCAAATATGAAATTGTTGTGCATTTAATCTTGTGCCACAAGAACAAGGGAGTGCCTGTTGAAAGGCAGTAGCTTCCAGAGAAATGAAAGTAAACTTTCCCCAGAGGCTGGTAAGCATATGGAATTTGTTCCCACAGGAATTTGTGCAAGCTAAAAATAGAAATGGGTTCCACATGAGTTAGGGTAGATTTCTAAGTCTTTACTAGAAGGAAAAACTGGGACTGTTAGAAAGTACAACTAGAAGGAAAAGTTGGGGTCATTAGAAAGTACGATCAATCGACAATATTTATTGAGGACTTACTATGTGCAAGCACTTGGGAGAGTACAATATAACAATGAACAGACACATTCCCTGCTCACAGTGAGCTTACTGTCTAGAGGGGGAGACAGGCATTAATATAAATCAATTACAGATACGAACCTAAGTGGTGTGGGGATGGCCGGAGGAATTAATAAAGGGAGCAAGTCAGGATGATACAGAAGCGAGTGAGAGAAGAGGAAGGAAGGGCTTAGTCAGGGAAGGTTTCTTGGAGGAGATGTGCCTTCAATAAGGCTTTGAAGGTGAGGAGAGTAATTGTCGGATATGAAAAGAGAGGGCGTTCCAGGCCAGAGGCAGAACAGGCGGAGAGGTCGGTGGCAAAATAGAGGAGAAATACGGTGAGTAGGTTGGCATTAGAGAAGTGAAGTATGCGGGTTGAGTTGAGTAGGAGAGTAGTGAGGTAGGAGGAGGGGGCAAGGTGATTGTCTGCTTTAAAGCCAACAGTGAGGAGTTTCTTTTAATGCAGAGGTGACTGGGTTCTTGAGGAGTGGGGAAACATGGACTGAACATTTTTTTAGAAAAATGATCCGGGCAAACAGAGTGAAGTAGGGACTGAAGTTGGGGAAGACAGGAGGCAGGGGGGTCAGCAAGGAGGGTGATCCAGTAATCTTGACTGTAAAGGATAAGTGTTTGGATTATTATGGATTAGCAGTTTGGATGAAGAAGAAGGGAAGACTTTAGCCATGTCGTGAAGGTTGAACAGACAGGATTCAGTGATAGATCGAATATGTGGGTTGAATGAGAGAGAGGAGTCGAGGATAACAGCGAGTTACGGGCTTGTGAGACTGGAAGGATGGTGGTGCTGTCTACATTGATGAGAAGGACAGGGTTTGGGGGGAAAATAAGGAGTTCTGTTTTTGACATATTAAATTTGATGCCACGGTAGAATATCCAAGTAGAGATTCATTCATTCAGTAATATTTATTGGGCGCTTCCTATGTGCAGAGCACTGTACTAAGCGCTTGGAATGTACAATTCGGCAACAGATAGAGACAATCTCTGCCCAATGACGGGCTTGAAGGTGAGAGGAAATGCGAGGCTGCTGAGAGGGAGAGACAGCAGGGCTGGTGATGTAGAGTGGGGAGTCATCCTTGTAGAGGTGGTAGTTGGAGCCATGTGAGCAAATGAGTTCTCCAAGGGAGAGACTGTAGATGGAGAATTGAAGGGGACCCAGAAGTGAACCTTGAGAGACACCCACAGTTAGGGGTTGGAAAGTGGAGGAGGACCCTAGAAGGAGGCTGAGAATGAACGGCCAGAGAGATGAGAGGAGAATCAGGAGAAGGCAGAGTCAGTGAAATCAAGGTTGGATAACATTTCCAGTGTGGCTTAGTGGAAGGAGCAGGGGCTTGGTAGTCAGAGGGGGCTTGGTAGTCAGAGGCCATGGGTTCTTATCCTGGTTCCACTACTTGGTTCTTATCCCGGTTCCACTATTTGTCATCTGGGTGACTTCGGGCAAGTCACTTTGCTTCTCTGGGACTCAATTACCTCATCTGTAAAATAGGAATACAGAGTGTGAGCCCCATGTGGGACAACCTGATTACCTTGGGAGAAGCAGCGTGGCTTAGTGCAACGAGCACAGGCTTGGGAGTCAGAGGTCGTGGGTTCTAATCCCAGCTCCACCACTGTTCAGCTGTGTGACTTTGGGCAAGTCACTTGACTTCTCTGTGCTTCAGTTACCTCATCTGTAAAATGGGGATGAAGACTGGGAGCCCCACGTGGGACAACCTGATTACCTTGTATCTCCCCCGACGCTTAAAACAGTGCTTGGCCCATGGTAAGTGCTTAACAAATGTCATCCTTCTTATTACACTGCTTAGAACAGTGCTTGACACATAGTAAGTGCTTAATAAATACTATCATTATTATTATTATTAAACAAATTATAAACCCTTGACAGTTTATTAGAGGAAAAATTTTAGGAATACTTAGCTATTGGAAGACTCAAGATTTAAATTATACAATGTTTACCCAGTCCTTTCCATATCAAGGAAAATATCACCATCAGCTTTTATGGTGCTCAAATAGGTCTTGCCCCTCTATTTATGCTACTAAATAAACAGGGTGGCCTAATGGAAAGAGCACTGGACCTGGAAGCCAGGGGATCTGGGTTCCGATTCCAGCTCCACCCCTTGCCTGCTGGGTGACCTGCTATATATCACCCAACTTTTCTGTGCCTCCGTTTCCTTATCTGTAAAGTGGGGATTAAATACCTGTTCTCCCTCCAACATAGACTGTGAGCCCCATGCGGGACAGAAACCTTGTCTTACCTGATTATCTTGCTTGGCGCAGATAGTAAGTGCTTAACAAATACCAGTCAATCAATCAAAACCTTTTACTGAACACTTACTGTGTGTGGAGTGCTGTACTAGAGAAGCAGCGTGGCTCAGTGGAAAGAGCATGGGCTTTGGAGTCAGAGGTCATGGGTTCAAATCTCGGCTCGGCCATTTGTCAGCTGTGTGACTTTGGGCAAGTCACTTAACTTCTCGGTGCCTCAGTTACCTCATCTGTAAAATGGGGATGAAGACTGTGAGCCCCACGTGGGACAACCTGATTCCCCTGTGTCTACCCCAGCGCTTAGAACAGTGCTCGGCACATAGTAAGCACTTAACAAATACCACCATTATTATTATTATTACTAAGTGTTTGGAATAATAATAATAATGATGGCATTTGTTAAGCTCTTATTATGTGCAAAGCCCTGTTCTAAGCGCTGGGTAGGATACAAGGTGATCAGGTTGTCCCACATGGGGCTCACAGTCTTAATCCCCATTTGTTTGGAAGAGTACTACCTAACAGAATTAATAATAATGTTGGTATTTGTTAAGTGCTTACTATGTGCCAAGCACTGTTCTAAACGCTGGGGTAGATACAAGGTGATCAGGTTGTCCTAAGTAGGGTGCACAGCCTTCATCCCCATTTTACAGATGAGGTAACTGAGGCCCAGAGAAGTGAAGTAACTTGCCCATGGTTACACAGCTGACAAGCAGCGAAGTGGCATTAGAACCCATGACCTCTGACTCCCAAGTCCAGGATCTTTCCACTAAGCCACGCTGCTTCTTGGTAGGCACATACCCAGCAAGGAGCTTATAGTGTGGAGAGGGAGACAGACATTAAAATAAATTATGGATCTGTATATAAGTGCTATGGGGCTGAAAATCATTATTATTACGTATCCTCCCTCCTCTCTTATTACATATCAGCTGGCACATTTTGTTTTTCTTATGCCAACCTACTCACTGTACCTCATTCTCATCTCACTGCCAGCAATAATAATGATAATAATGATTATGATAATAATGAAGTGCTAAACTGTAAGGTTTAGATAAGTAAATTGGACACAGTCCTTGGGCCAAAAGGGAATCACAGTCTAAGATTAGGAGGCGAAAGGATGCTTCATCCCCATTTTTCAGATGTTGAAACTGAGGTCACAAAGCAGTCAAGTGACAGAACTGGAACTAACTGTTCCCTAGAGAAGCAGTGTGGCTCAGTGGAAAGAGCCTGGGTTTAGGAGTCAGGGGTCATGGGTTCTAATCCCGCCTCCACCACCTGTCAGCTCTGTGACTTTGGGCAAGTCACTTTACTTCTTGGTGCCTCAGTTCCCTCCTCTGTAAAATGGGGATGAAGACTGTGAGCCTCACATGGGACAACTTGATGACCCTGTATCTACCCCAGTGCTTAGAACAGTGCTCGTACATAGAAGGTGCTAAACAAATACCAACATTATTATTATTATTCCTCATTTATACCTGGCACTGTCCTCTCCATCATCAAGGCCCTTCTGAAATCACATCTCCTCCAGCAGGCCTTCCCTGATTCATCTCTCACCTCTACCCCCTACTTAATAATAATTATAGTGTTTGTTAAGTGCTTACTGTGTGCCAGACAGTGTGCTAAGTGATGGGGTAAATGCAATAAAATAAAATTGGACACAATCCCTCTCTGACATGGGACTCAGAGCCTAAGGGATTTCCCCCTAAACTGCCGATTGAGTCACCTAAGCACTCAGATCCTCCCACCCATGTTGCACATATGTACTATGAAGCAACATATGAGATGCAGCACGGCGTAGTGGATAGAGCAAGGGCCTGGGAGTCAGAAGGTCATGGGTTCTAATCTCTGCCGCTTGTCTGCTGTGTGCCCTTGGGCAACTCTGTTAACTACTCTGGGCCTCAGTTCCCTCATCTGTAAAATGAGGATTAAGAGTGTGAGCCCCATGTGGGACAAGGACTGTGTCCATCCTGATAAACTTTGTATCTCCCCCGGTGCTTAGAACAGTGCTCGGCACATAGTAGCACATAGAGAAGCAGCATGGCTCAGTGGAAAGAGCACGGGCTTTGGAGTCAGAGTTCATGGGTTCGAATCCCGGCTCGGCCACTTGTCTGCTGTGTGACTTTGGGCAAGTCACTTAACTTCTCTGTGCCTCAGTTCCCTCATCTGTAAAATGGGGATTAAGACTGTGAGCCCCACGTGGGACAACCTGATTCCCCTGTGTCTACCCCAGCGCTTAGAACAGTGCTCGGCACATAGTAAGCGCTTAACAAATACCAACATTATTATTATTATTATAGTAAGCGCTTAACGAGTACCATTTTTCTTCCTCCTATCTGTAATTTATATTAATGATTGTGGTATTTACTACGTGCCAAGCACTGGGAGCGATACGAGATATCCAGGTTGGACACATGGGGTTCACAGTCTAAGGGGTAGAGAAAATCAGTGTTGAATCCCCATTTTTGACTCTCTCCCTAGATTGCAAACTCCTGGAGGGGAGGGATCATGACCCCCGATATATATGCTCCCAAATTCATTCGTTCACTCAATCATATTAATTGAGCGCTTACTCTACGCAGAGCACTGTACTAAGCGCCTGGAATGTACAATTCGGCAACAGATAGAGACAATCCCTGCCCCATGATGGGCTCACAGTCTAAACGGGGCTCGTCTGAACGGGGCGGTGCTGTGTAAAGAATAAGCACTTAATTCTCAGAACTTGTTAGGTTGATAGGTGGGTTGAGGAAAATGGTGATGCCAGAAGGGTTTTCAAAACATGAAAGGTTACTTGAGGCAAAATGCAAATGATATCGCTCACCCGGAGCCTGGCTATCAAGTAGGGCAACCTGCAGGAGCCATGTTGCCTCAGTCAAGGATAATTTGAAATTGCCTGCTTCACACTTGTGAGATTGAGTAAAGGCTTCTCATGCCCTGCCTCGGGGAGAAAGAGGAGAACTTTGTATTTATTTCATGAAGAAAGTGGGATTCACCTGAAGAAACGATCATCTTACATCCATTTTATTCCCTAACACAGGCCCCAGCCTCCAGACCATGGGCCTGGGAATCAGAAGGGTGTGATTTCTAATCCCGGCTCTGTCACTTGATAATAAATAATAATAGTGGCATTTGTTAAGCGCTTACTACGTGCCAGGCATCGAACTAAGTGCTGGAGTGAATTACAAGCAAAACAGGTTGGACACAATCACTGTCCCACGCGGGGCTCACAGTCTCGATCCCCATTTTACGGATGAGGTAACAGAGGCCCAGAGAAGTTCATTCATTCATTCATTCAATAGTATTTATTGAGCGCTTACTATGTGCAGAGCACTGTACTAAGTGCTTGGAATGGACAAATCGGTAACAGATAGAGACAGTCCCTGCCCTTTGACGGGTTTACAGTCTAATCGGGGGAGACGGACAGACAAGAACAATAGCAATGAAAGAAGTGACTCGCCCAAGGTCACGCAGCTGACAAGTGGCGGAGCTAGGATTAGAACTCATGCCCTTCTGACTCCCAAGCCCGTGCTCTATCCACTACATTATGTGACCTTGGGCACTTCTCACTGACTCAGTTCCCTCATCTTTTCAATGGGGATTCAGACCGTGAGCCCCTCCTGAGACAGGGACTGTTTCCAGCCCAATTTGCTTGTGTAATAATAATAATGATGGTATCTGTTAAGTGCTTAACTATACTGTACTAAGCGCTGGGGTGGATCCAAGCAGATCGGCTTGGACGCAGTCCCTGTCTCACGTGGGACTCACAGTCTCAATCCCCATTTTACAGATGAGGCAACTGAGGCCCAGAGAAGTGAAGTGACTTGCCCAAGGTCACCCACCAGACAAGGGGCAGAAACCCAGAGAAGCAGCGTGGCTCAGTGGAAAGAGGCCGGTTTTGGGAATCAGAGGTCATGGATTCTAATCCTGGCTCTGCCATTTGTCAGCTGAGTGACCTTAGTCAAGTCACTTCACTCTCTGTGCCTCAGTTTCCTCATCTGTAAAATGGGGATTGAGACTGTGAGTCCCACGTGAGACAGGGACTGCGTCCAACCCGATCTGCTCTGCACACAGTAAGCGCTCAGTAAATACGATTGAATGAATGAATGAGTGAATTGTACATTCTGAGCATTTAGTACAGTGCTCTGCACACAGTAAGTGCTCAATAAATACGATTGAATGAATGAATTGTACATTCCACACGATTAGTACAGTGTTCTGCACACAGTCAGCACTCCATAAATACGACTGAATGAATGAATGTAGCCACTCTGCCATGCTGCTTCTCTGGTATCCACCCCGGCACTCAGTACGGGGCCTGGCGCGGAGTAAGCCCTTAACGAGTACCATAATTATTATTGTCATCGTTGGCACTTAATTACCACCGCCTGAAGCAGCGTGGTTCAGTGGAAAGAGCCCGGGCTTGGGAGTCAGAGGTTATGGGTTCTATTCCTGGCTCCACCACTTGTCAGCTGTGTGACTGTGGGCAAGTCACTTCACTTCTCTGGGCCTCAGTTTCCTCATCTGTAAAATAAGGATCAAGGCTGTGAGCCCCATGTGGGGCAACTTAATAATAATAATAATGTTGGTATTTGTTAAGTGCTTACTATGTGCAGAGCACTGTTCTAAGCGCTGGGGAAGATACAGGGTCATCAGGTTGTCCCACGTGAGGCTCACAGTTAATCCCCATTTTACAGATGAGGTAACTGAGGCACAGAGAAGTGAAGTGACTTGCCCACAGTCACACAGCTAACAAGTGGCGGAGCCAGGAGTCGAACCCATGACCTCTGACTCTGAAGCCCAGGCTCTTTTCACTGAGCCACGCTGCTTCCCCAACTTGATTACCTTGTATGCACGCCCCACCCCAGTGCTTAGAGAAGCAGCATGGCTCAGTGGAAAGAGCCCGGGCTTGGGAGTCAGAGGTCATGGGTTCGAATTCCTACTCTGACGCATGTCAGCTGTGGTGACCTTGGGCATGTCACTTCACTTCTCTGTCCCTCAGTACCAAGAAGCAGTGTGGCTTAGTGGAAAGAGCCTGGGCTTGGGAGTCAGAGGTCGTGAGTTCTAATCCCTGCTCTGCCACTTAGCTGTGTGACTGTGGGCAAGTCACTTCACTTCTCTGGGCCTCAGTTACCTCATCTGGAAAATGGGCATGAAGACTGTGAGCCCCAAGTGGGACAACCTGATGACCTTTTATCTATCCCAGTGCTTAGAACAGTGCTTGGCCCATAGTTAGTGCTTAACAATTACCACCACTATTCTTCTCTGTGCCTCAGTGACCTCATCTGTAAAAGGGGAACAAAGACTGTGACTTGGGGCCAGTCACTTCACTTCTCTGGGCCTCAGTTCCCTCATCTGGAAAATGGGGACGAAGACCGTGAGCCCCAAGTGGGACAACCTGGGCACCACGTTATTACAGTGCTGTGAGAACAGTGCTGGGCCCATAGTAAGCGCTTAACAAATACCAATGTCATTATTATTATTTTTATTATTAAACAAGCAGCATGACTCAGTGGAAAGAGCCTGGGCTTGGGAGTCAGAGGTCGCAGTTTCGAATCCCAGCTCTGCCACTTGTCAGCTGGGTGACTGTGGGCAAGTCACTTCACTTCTCTGGGCCTCAGTGACCTCCTCTGTAAAATGGGGATTCAGACTGGGAGCCTCCCGTGGGACCACCTGATGACCCTGGATCTCCCCCAGCGCTTAGAACAGTGCTCTGCACAAAGTAAGCGCTTAATAAATGCCAACATTATTCTTATTATTATTCTCTGGGCCTCAGTGACCTCCTCTGCAAAATGGGGATTCAGACTGGGAGCCTCCCGTGGGACCACCTGATGACCCTGGATCTCCCCCAGCGCTTAGAACAGTGCTCTGCACAAAGTAAGCGCTTAATAAATGCCAACATTATTCTTATTATTATTCTCTGGGCCTCAGTGACCTCCTCTGCAAAATGGGGATTCAGACTGGGAGCCTCCCGTGGGACCACCTGATGACCCTGGATCTCCCCCAGCGCTTAGAACAGTGCTCTGCACAAAGTAAGCGCTTAATAAATGCCAACATTATTCTTATTATTATTCTCTGGGCCTCAGTGACCTCCTCTGCAAAATGGGGATTCAGACTGGGAGCCTCCCGTGGGACCACCTGATGACCCTGGATCTCCCCCAGCGCTTAGAACAGTGCTCTGCACAAAGTAAGCGCTTAATAAATGCCAACATTATTCTTATTATTATTCTCTGGGCCTCAGTGACCTCCTCTGCAAAATGGGGATTCAGACTGGGAGCCTCCCGTGCGACCACCTGATGACCCTGGATCTCCCCCAGCGCTTAGAACAGTGCCCTGCACCTAGTAAGCGCTTAACCAATGCCACCATTATTATTATTAAACCTATGTCAGCCCCCCTCTTTAGACAAGGGCGAAGCTCAGTGGCGTCGCAGAGGGGAGGCCCCAGGTCACGCGGCTGAGGGGAGCCGGGCCACGTGACCCGCTTTCGCGGGAAAAGCGGGGGGGGGGCCTCGAAACCGCCCAACCGCCATTCCCCCCCCCCCCAACCCGCGCGCCCCCGGGCGCGAGACCGAAACTGACAAAGCCCCAACAGCCGCCCGGGTCTCGTTCTCGCGAGATCCGGCCGCGAAGGGCGGGGCGGGGGGGGGGGTGGGGGATGAGCGAGCGAAGGCTCTAGAGGCGATGTCCTGGGGGGGCGGGAAGGGGCGTTGATTGGCAGGGGGCGGCAACCAATGGCGGCGGGGCCCCGGCGGGGCGGCGGCCAATGGGAAGGGCGGGGGGGCGGGAGGAGGCCGCCCCGGGGGGAGAGAGATTGCGGCGGCGGCGTTGGCGTTGTTCAGTCCGAGCGAGAAGGTTGCAGAGGTGAGGTGCGGCGGCGGCGGCTCGTGCCCCTTTTCCGCGGGAGGACGACTCTCACCCCCCGCTAACAGCCCGCTTGTCTTTGTCTCTCCTCCCCCCCAGGTCGCCAGGCTCCCGGGTGCGGACTCCCCAGTCGTCGCCGGGCCAACCTCCCCTTCCCCCCCCCCGCTGGTCGGCGGCGCCCCCAGGCCCGGGCCGCTCCTCCCGCACCGCCTCCTCCTGCTGGGACTCTTCTTTAGAACGCGCCTCAGACACTTCCTCCCAGTCCCGGGCGAGCCGCGTTGGGTTTATGTCTTTATTTGACGAAAACGGTGAGTGGCGGGACGAAGGGGTGGGGGGGGGGGGGGCGCGTCGGTTGAGGTTGGCGGGGGAAAGATGGCGGCGGCGCAAAATGGCGCCTCTTCCTCGTGATTCCCCCTTCCCCCCCACCCCGGCCAGTGCTTGGGGCGCCTGCGCAGTGGGGGGGGGGGGGAGGGCGCGTGCGCAGTGGAGGGGGGCGCGTGCGCAGTGGGAGGGCGCCTGCGCAGTGGGGGAGGGCGGCCCCGGCCCTCCGGCTGGCGGGGAACGAGCCCGGGCGCCGTGCGCATGCGCGGCCCCTCCTGGAGCGCTGACTCAGTGCTTAATTGCTGCATTGATGAGTCATCGCCCGCGCGGGGGTGGGGGAGGGGAAGGCCCGCCCTCCCTCCCCCTGCCTCAATTGACCAGCCAAGTAATAACGATAATATAAGGACGGTATTTAAGTGCTGGGGGGGGAGAGACCTGGGGCTTCCCCCCCCCCCCCTTTTTGTTTTCCAATCCCCTTTTTACAGATGAGGGAACTGAGGCCCAGGCAAGTGACTCGCCCAAGGTCACCCAGCAGACAAGTGGTGGAGCCGGAATAATGATGATGGTGGTATTAAGCGCTTGCTATGTGCCAAGCACTGTTGTAAGCGCTTGGGTGGGGTTACAAGGTCATCAGGTGGTCCCACGTGGGGCTTCCCAGTTTTAATCCCCATTTTACGGATGAGGGAACTGAGGCCCCGAGAAGTGACTCGACCAAGGTCACCCAGCAGACAAGTGGAGCCGGGATAATAATGATGGTGGTGGTATTTGTTAGGCGCTTACTAGGCGCCAAGCACTGTTGTGAGCGCTTGAGGGGGGGCATAAGGTCATCAGGTGGTCCCACGTGGAGCTTCCCAGTTCTAATCCCCATTTTACAGATGAGGGAACTGAGGCCCAGAGGAGTGACTCGACCAAGGTCACCCAGCAAACAAGTGGAGCCGGGCTTAATAATAATGGTGGTGGTATTTGTTAAGCGCTTACTAGGTGCCAAGCACTGTTGTAAACCCTTGAGGGGGGATACAAGGTAATCAGGTGGTCCCACGTGGAGCTCCCAGTTCTAATCCCCATTTTACAGATGAGGGAACTGAGGCCCAGAGGAGTGAGTCGCCCAAGGTCACCCAGTAGACAAGGGGCAGAGCTGGGATAATAATGGTATTTAAGTGCTTACTGTGTGCAAAGCACTGTTCCAAGTGCTTGGGTGGGGATTACAAGGTCATCAGGTGGTTCCACGTGGGGCTCCCAGTTTTAATCCCCATTTTACAGAGGAGGGAACAAGTGATTCGCCCAAGGTCACCCATTAGACAAGGGGCGGGGCTGGGATTAGAACCCACCACCTCTGACTCCCAAGCCCAGGCTCTTTCCACCAAGCCAGGCTGTTTCTCTGTAATGTTGGTATTTAAGGGTTTACTAGGTGCTAAGTACTGGGGAAGATGGAAGGCAATCAGGTTGTCCCATTGTTCCACCTTCCCTTCACCCTCCCCCCTTGCCTCTGCCCTTCCCTGACCTCTCCCTCAGTGTAGTGCCTATGCCAATCTGAAGCTGCTGCAGGAGAGAGCCCCCTTCCCCCCCATGCCCACCAATCTCTCCCCCCTTGTTGGATGCAAAAAGTCCACCCCCAAATCTTCACTTTTTTTTTTAAAGCTGAAGTTTTTTGTTTTTTTTTTAATGGAAAAGTTCACCCCCAAATCTTCATATTTTTTTTTAAAGCTGAAGCTGTTGGGGTTTTCTTTGTATTTAAATGGGGAGCAGCTGCTACACAATCCTAAACTGCTTCAGGTGGAAGCTGCCTGAAGACAGGGAGCTGGGGTTGGGTAGGGATTGTCTTTTGTTGCCCAATTGTGCTTAGGACAGGGCCCTGCACACAGTAAGCGCTCTGTCAATATGATTGAATGAATAGTAACAATGATAATGGCCTTGGTAAAGCGCTTACTCTGTGCAAAGCAGTGAGGAGGATACAAGGTGATCAGGTTGTCCCACGTGGGGCTCACAGTCTTCATCCTCATTTTACAGATGGGGTAACTGAGGCCCAGTTGAAGTGACTTGCCCAAAGTCACACAGCTAAGGGGCAGAGCTGGGATTAGAACCCATGACCTCTGACTCCCAAGCCCAGGCTCTTCCCTCTGAGCCACCCTGCTTCTCTACGATAGGACAGTGCCCTGCACAGAGTAAACAACTCAGTCAATACGATTGAATGAATCTGGGTCGGGGTGTCCCAGATCTATTTTGAGCCCGGGCAGTTGGGGAATGCATAATGAGGTGCTGCCTCGCCAGCAATGATGTTTTTCCAGTGGAACCCAGGGAAAGTAAGTGGGCTTACCGTATCTCATAGGAAAATCTCCAAGGAGGTGTCCTCTTACAGTGTTTATAGATAACCTGCATTCGGCTATGTTTTTCCACGGTGTATTTGAACTCCGTACGTCCGCTTCGGAATTCCCTTTCGAACTGAGGCACGACTGGCATGACTGAGCCCCGTTGATAACCAAATGGGGTTTTGGTCCTTGAAAAACACCTGCTTTCCTTCTAGGAAAGCTGCCAGCTCCAAACTGTTTCCCAACACTGGGGGTGTTTGGGGGTAGTGGCATTCTGAACTGATTTGGCCGCATTAGCCCCAGCGGTGTCTCTCTTTAAAATAAACGTTTCTCTCGTCCTCTCATTGTGGTCCGTGAAATGAACTCTTTCAAGTAGAGGACACAGCACAGCCTTGTGAGAGCTTGGTTAAATGCGCTTTTCGCTTTGGGGGTGCCACGACGGACAATTTCCCTGACTTCCGTGTGGTCCCGTGGTGAAGAATAGGAAGCCTCGCTATTTGAAAATCCTCATTAAATCTGCTCTCTGTTCCTTGTGTTTCAGAGCTGTTGCGCAGCCACTGGTACCTGTATTGGGGAAACATAGCATACCAGCAAGAAGCTTACAGCTTCAGTGGTGAAAACTTTTTCATGTCAGAGACCGAGAACTCTTGCAGTCGTTTATGTCATCCCTTCTTCTCCAGACAGAAGATACCAAAAAGTTGCAATCAAAGATCTCTTCACCTTATTGATAAAGCTACTAATAAGCCAAAATGTCTGTCAACGTCAACCGCAGTGTTTCGGATCAGTTCTATCGCTACAAAATGCCCCGTCTGATTGCGAAGGTAACGCTTCCTGCCCTTGAACCCCACTAGAGACACGTGCAGAACGTGTGAGCGCTTTGACTTCTGACCCTCGGGGAGACCAGGACGGGGGAGCATCGCAGGCTGCTTTGAAATCCTAGATAACAGTGAATTCTTCTCTCCTTTAGGTTGAGGGCAAAGGAAATGGAATCAAGACAGTTATAGTCAACATGGTTGACGTTGCAAAGGCGCTTAATCGGCCTCCAACGTGTAAGTAATACCCCTTTGAGAAGCCCTGGAAGTACAGAGTGATACTTAGTAGTCTAAGGAAACCGCTGAAGAATTTGTGGGTAGAGGAATTCGTTACCCAGCAAGCTGGCAAACATGTCAGTTGTGCTTTGTAGTTAACGAGTGGGGTGTATCCGAGCATTGCCAGCGCACGGCTTTTTAACTCATCTGTCGGATCTTTTTAAAAGCCCGTTTATTTGTGTTGGTGTTGACTTGGTTACATAGTGCTAGCTTTTCATGAGGTGGGTGTAATTTAGCTCCTGTGTAATGTAATAGTTGAATCATGCTGAAGGAAGCCTGTTTGTTTTCTTTTCTTCTAAGATCCCACCAAATATTTTGGTTGTGAGCTGGGAGCACAGACCCAGTTTGATGTTAAGAATGACCGTTACATTGTCAATGGATCTCATGAGGCGAATAAGCTGCAAGACATGTTGGATGGGTTCATTAAAAAATTTGTTCTCTGTCCTGAGTGTGAGAATCCTGAAACTGATCTGGTGAGTGCTTTAGAAGGTCTTAGTAAGTGAGAATTTGGTTTTATGAATGCAGGGACCAAAAAAGAATTTGTGTTTTGTGCTAAGACTAATGCAAGATGTCTACCCAAATGCTTAATGAAATGTGCATCCTAACACATTGTAACCTTACACTTGTGGGGGGAAGGGAGCAGTTGCCCTGTTTATGTGTTTACTTTCAAGACTTAAACTTGTGATCGTTCACCACTGCTTGAACTAACTCAGGCTAATGAAAATAATGCCCTCTGTGAATATTATCATTGAATTTTGTCATTTTTTTTTTCCACTTTCTCTGACAGCATGTCAACCCTAAGAAACAAACAATAGGTAACTCTTGCAAAGCCTGTGGCTTTCGAGGCATGCTTGACACAAACCATAAACTCTGCACTTTCATTCTCAAAAACCCACCTGGTGAGTGTTCTTTTTACTTGGGGACATGAATGACTTTTTTGTGACTCTGGAAACTGTCTAATATATATGCTGCAGTTATGTTTCATAGTTCATTCTGTTCTGATGCAAGGCGTCATAGCTAAAACCCTGTCCATTTTAAACCAGGTTCTGTAACTGGAGGATCCGTGGGTTGAGAGTCTTGTAATGAATTTTCATGCAAGTAACACTCTGTGGCAGACACCGTTGTCTGACTCAATTTTGAGCTTGCTATAATAAAAAAAAAAAGCCTAACCTATTCCAGTGGTCTCTTTTAAATGAGACCATCTGTTATATAGACTGTGACAGTGTTAGAAAAAGAAGCCCAAAAAAATGCATATTACAGCGAGTGGTATAGTTTCATTAAACTAGTATACATTAATTTTTGTAAGTATCAAATTTTGGTGCATATAGTCAGTCAATGCTTTCAAGCACTTAATCTCTTCAGGGAGCTGTACTGGGAGGAGTACAACAGAGTGTGTAGACCTGATACCTGCCCTCAAGGAGCTAACAGTCCCCTGGGGTTAATCTGACTTTTTTTAAACCAGATCTCTGCATGGAAAACAGTTGCTTTGTATATTGAGAAGAGGATGTTTGGGGGTGAAGGGGAACAGACCAAACCTTATTGAGTTTAACACTGTCAATTGGAGGCAGGGAATCAAGAACTTGAGAGCAGAAAGGGTGTGCCTAGGAGTCAGTACCTGGGTTCTAATCCCAGCTCTGCCTCCTTACCTGCTGTGTGTCCTTGGACAAGACACGTCATTGTGCCTCAGTTCCCTCATGTATAAAAATGGGGATTAAACCCTACTCCCTCCTGCTTAAACTGTGGAGTCTTGTCTACTCCCTTGTTTAACGCAGTGGTTGGCAAATAGTAAGCACTTAGGCACCATAGTAACTAGAACTCTAAGCTCCTCATGGGCAGGAATCCTGACTACCAACTCTCCCAGGCTACTAAGACCTTGCTCGGCCCTTAGTAAACACGCAAATACCACTGACTGCTTACTCATCTCATTGGATGAACTTCTAAAATAATTGCTATTTTCAATGTTTTTTATTTCTCAGAGAATAGTGACAGTGGTACAGGGAAGAAAGAAAAAGAAAAGAAAAACCGAAAGGGCAAGGACAAGGAAAATGGTACTGTGTCCAGCAATGAGACGACACCACCACCACCAAATGAGATTAATCCTCCCCATGTTGTGGTAGGTATAGGGCGGTGTCCGGGTCAAGTGGATTATGTGGTGGTGGTAGTATTTATTGATGGGAGGGATCCTATGGCTTCAAATCCAACAGGTTTTCCTTCTCTTCTGAAGTAGAGCTTTAATCATGTTCATTGAGTCCTTACTGTGTGCACAGCACTGTACTAAAGGCTTAGGTGAGAACACCACAATGCATTCCCTGTCCATGAGTTTAGAGGGGAAGACAGACATTGATATACATAAATGACTACTATGTACATAAGTGCTCTGGGACTGGTGGGCAAATTGATAAAAGGAGTGAGTCTGGGCGATGCAGAAGGGAGTGGGAGGAAAGGAAATGAGGACTGAATCAAGGGAGGCCTCTTGCAGGAGGTGGGCATTTCAAGCTACTGTCTTGAAATTCACGGCTGAGTTCAGAGAATGGATTTTAGTGTGGCTCGGCTCCTGACCGCATTTTTTGTGGGCTATCATTCATGGAGTAGCAATATTCAGACCAATCACCATTGGGTCACTTAGTTAACATTTCTCTGCATGGGAGCAGACAGCGGAATCGAAGGGGCGCCTGAGTCTTCTATTACATTTAAAATGTTCGTCGTTCGTTAATGTACCGTGCTTGGTGCAGGAGGAAGATGAGGATGAAGATTGGGGAGAAGAAACAACGGAAGAAGCTCAGAGACGCAGAATGGATGAAATCAGTGATCATGCAAAAGTCCTGACGCTTAGCGATGACCTGGAAAGGACGATTGAAGAGAGAGTCAATATATTATTTGACTTCGTTAAGGTAAAATTATGGTCCTGGAAACTTGACGTGCCCTTTTCCTCTAATCCTTTTAATCCCTCCTTGCAGGTAGTCATTGGGAGAATAAGTTTCATGTGTTCCACATTGTGAGTGCTCAACCCCCTTTTGGGGTGGTTGGCTGTCCTTACAGGCTAGAATGTGGCCTGTACACAGACAGGCAGGGTTGTTGGTCAAGGTGTGTTCCATGGCCTAAATTCCCCTGACACCCAGGATTTATCAAGAACTTACTAGGAGCAACAGTAAAACGTTGAGCACTGGTAGAGAAGCAGTGTGGCTCAGTAGAACGAGCACGGGCTTGGGAGTCAGGTCATGGGTTTGAATCCCAGCTCTGCCACTTGTCAGCTATGTGACTGGGCAAGTCACTTCACTTCTCTGTGCCTCAGTTCCCTCATCTGTAAAATGGGGATTAAGACTGAGCCTAACGTGGGACAACCTGATTACCTTGTAGCTCCCCCAGCGCTAAGAACAGTGCTCTGCATGTAGTAAGCGCTTAACGTATACCAGCATTATTATTATTATTAGAATATGCATGATGCAAATTAGTCACAGAACAGTTTTGAGGTAGGACTTTGGTAGTTGTCATGAACCAATAAAAATCACCTACTCTTCCCTCCTTTTTTACAGAAAAAGAAAGAAGAAGGTGCTATTGACACTTCGGACAAAGAAATTGTTGCAGAAGCAGAGAGACTGGATGTAAAAGTTATGGGTCCTCTAGTTTTAACTGAAGTCCTATTCAATGAGAAGATCCGTGAACAAATTAAAAAATACCGACGCCATTTCCTCCGTGTAAGGAAGCAAAGTTTCTGTCTAGTTTGACAAATGTGGGGCCTGGGGTGGGGTTAGTGAGTACTTAAAATGACTGCGGCGGCGGTCATCTTCTCAGACCTAGATCACTGGTAAAACAAAAGTAATTTAAAATACCAGCTTATGCCATGTTGTCTCTTTGTCTACAGTTTTGCCACAACAACAAAAAAGCCCAGAGATACCTTCTCCACGGCATGGAGTGTGTTGTAGCCATGCATCAAGCTCAGCTTATCACCAAAATTCCACATATTTTAAAGGAAATGTATGATGCAGACCTTTTGGAAGAAGAGGTCATAATTAGCTGGTCAGAAAAGGTAGGCACAAGGGGAAAGTGGTCTTCTCAAAAGTTACCCGTAAATCCCACTGTGAAATATTCCGTAGAGACAAAATTATTAGATGGGGCGGGGAAGAATCATTCAAAATCCACCCTTACTGTTGAGAAGCCTGATTTCAGCTATTTGCCAGAACAGTGGCCTAAATAGCATTGATTTGCCAGCTCTTGTTTTGTGGAATGATGTTTAAGCCTTGTTTCTTACCCCTATTTCCTCACCAGTCCTCAGTACTGGGCATGGCCTATATCCTTCATTTAAAAACCTATTTTACGAAGTTGTAACTTACGGAAGTAATCTTTGGGTTGAGATCTTAAAAACGAATTGCTATGCAAGTAACACTCTGTGGCAGACAATGTTGTCTGACTCAATTTTGAGCTTGCTATAGTAAAAGAAAGGCTAACCTATTCCAGCGGTCGCTTTCAAGTGAGACTGTCTGTTATATAGACTTTGACAGGGTCGGTCCAGTGGTTTCCAACAGAAGCCAGCTGACTGCCTTAGGAAGGTCAGGATTAGAGTTCGGGGTGTATTTTAAGTATTGTGAAACCTTTCTGTAGGCTTCGAAGAAATACGTCTCAAAAGAGCTTGCCAAAGAGATCCGTGTCAAAGCAGAGCCTTTTATTAAATGGCTGAAGGAAGCGGAGGAAGAATCATCTGGTGGAGAAGAAGATGAAGATGAAAATATCGAGGTACGTTCCGGTGCCACTTTGCGGTCCAGGGTTACTGCAATTGCAGTGACTGCTTGTGAACACGTTTAGACTGTGAGCCCGTTATCGTGCGGGGATTGTGTCTCTCTGTTGCCGAATTGTATGCTCCAAGCGCTGAGTACAGTGCTCTGCACATAGTAAGCGCTCAATAAATACTAATGAATGAACCTGAAGAATGAAGGATTGGAGGTGCTGAGGACCTCTGTTGGATCTTTGGCTTCCTAATTTGCCTTGTAAGATTTTAATGTCCTGCGTTTAGCTTGTATTTCCATTGTACTTTCCTGAGCGCTTAGTTCAGTAGTGCCCAGGGAATATTCTGTAAAACTGAATACGTTTCTACATGCAGTCAACAGTGTAAGTCCCTGACCCTCCAACTATTACCTCCTTCCTGCCATCCTTTTCAAGCCTTCCAATTCAGTTATTTGAGTGCTTAGTGTGTGCAGAGCACTGTACTAGGCACTTGGAAGAATAGAGTGCAACAAAAACATTCTCTGCCCACAAGGAGTCTTGGGGCCAGTGGGGAGACAGACAGCGATACAAATTAATTACAGGTATTCAGATGAGGTGTAACTCTAAGGTTTTACTTGAATAAAAAGGCACGTCAAGGATCCAACTGAGAGCAATGTACTTTGATATGAGTGTTACACTCGATTCTGTTAGGCCGTCAGGCATCTGGCTCTTGATTTCTGCTCTTAACCTAAGAGCCGAACTATTGTGCTTCAGAGGGGCATGAGTCATATTAAAGCATTTCTTCTTAACTAGGTGGTGTACTCGAAGACGGCCAGCGTACCTAAAGTTGAAACTGTGAAGTCTGCAGGCAACAAGGAAGACGACATTGATATCGATGCCATTTAAGCAGTCCGGCTTAATGTAACGCTAAAAATCTCCCTGCATTTTTCTGCCGGAAGTGGAACGTGTATGTGCTAAAGCTGAGAGAGCTTAACATCATGCTACACTTTGTACTAAAATGTCTTTTTACTGTGAGTGGTCTTCTGAAACAGCCTAACCTGACATCTAGGAGTCCATATGCATCAATGAACAGGTTTAATTTGCTTATTTATAGCATGTTTCTTTTCAGAACTCTAGTGCTGGAGACATACTTGGATCACATTTATACAGTTCGTGGAAATAAAGATTTGTTTTTCTGTCGGTCTTAAGTTCTTGACTTGGAATGGCTCTGGCTGAGTCGACTTAACTGTGGCTACTTCTAAGTGCCATCTAGAGTCGATAGGGAAGGAAGAAATGTGGGTTCAGGAGGAGCTGGGCGTCCAGTAGGTATGTGGTGTGAAACGATTAATCACAAACCCCAGGGGTTTTTTCCCTTAAATTTGCATCTGTTGCTGCCCTCATTGTCCCAAATCGTGTATGTAAGGTTAATGGGTGTCTCTGAAATCTGTGTGCTGCTTGAAAACGCCTCCTCAGCTGAGCGAGCTGCATTAAGGATGGGTCGACCCCGGGGGTGATTCTGCAAAATTGGAAAATATAGTGTGTGTTGCCATTAAGCATTTCTGAGACCCGTGGATGTGTCGGACTGCCGTTGCATCAGTCTAACCTGTGTTAATTTATTGGGGCCAGCAAGGGTAACAGGAAGAGATATGTCCGCCTTGATATCACAGCTGAGAACCCTCAACCCTTGCTGTGGGAATGTGGACCAAAACCTGAATGACTTGGGTGTGTTTAATATTTGGGGGAGGTGTAAATGCCATTTGGTATGCTGCTTTGACCTAGCAGTTGATCTCCCCATCTTCTAAATTTTCAAGCTCCATGGCCATCTTGCTCAGTAAGTGTTAACGAGTGAAGTCAAATATTCAAAGAAGGCATCTTATTTGAGAGTGTGAAAAGCTCAAAGCCAGGTTGGTGTCAGATTTAGATGGGCCTTCACAATTGTACAGGGGTGAGGTTAGAGGAGTGTGATGGAAAGAGGGACTGCCCGTTGGTCCAGCTGTGGCCATGGCTGGAAGTGGCTTTTGTAAGGAAGTCTGTACCGTGACCTCAAGAGTGGGTAGTAAGGCCAGAGTTCATCAGGTATCTGGTCCTGGCCCTCTCTGGGTTTCACAATATTATTTAATCCTTTGACCCTGCAACTTTGAACTTGGTTTGCCTGGCCCAAAGTCATGTGAAGGTAGAATGGGGGCTTTGACCAAAGTGAAAAATTTGTGGGCTTCTGTCAAATGTAGCCCTGATTTGAAACCAGTTTTGAGATTCTCGCTTTGACGCCTTAAGTCTAAATACTAATACGGAGTTTGAAACACTGGGTGAAAAATTAGAACGGAAGACCGGAGGGCAACAGAACTCCGAACTTCTCACAGCCGGGAATTGAAAAGAATGGTAGGTCAGGAGGCTGAAGTGTTTGAGTTGTGGACTGTCAGGACTTTTTAAATTACCTCCACAACCTACTGGGTTCCAATTGCTTCTCTCTATTTGTGCTCTCGTGCTCCATGCTTGGGTGGGAGTGGAGCAGGAGAGGTTATCTTAGGGAGAGAGTGATTCGATTTGTTGTCAAAGCAAAATTTCTGCTTCCAGTTCGTGGCTCGTCAGATCGTTTGTCTCTCTTCAACTGATAAAGCCATATTTGAAACTTCTGTATTCACAAGTCTCTGTGGGGGTTGGAAAATGTGGGCGACTTTACCAGGTACCTTCCGTAACAAGCAAGGTTCAACTACAGCGCTTCCTTTGCCTGGCAAATGAGGATCGAATGTTCGTTAAACCCTTTTGTCTGTAAGAATTGAAACTTACCTAAGTTGAAATTTATTGGAATGAAATATTTATTCACAAAGGTTGTTCTATAGAGTAATCTTTTACTTTTGTCAAATTTTCCTGTTTCTTAAGAGCTACATTAATTAAACAATATGACTATTAAGCTCCCAGTTTCTTTTGCCTTGGTTTTTTCTTGAGACTACAAACCGGAAATGTAGTTCTGGTGACCCAGTTACCTGGGCAGGCTCTCAAAATGCCCATCTGGTGGGGCGGAGGTGCTTTTCCACGTGAGGTGGGCCAAACACCGCAGCCACCAGTTGACCGTAGCGGCTCAACTGCGGTGTGGCGTGGCCCCTAAAAGAGGAGGGTGGCTCACTTGGGTCGTCTCGAGGGGCTGAATTCCTTATTCGCCCTCCACGATACGCTAACCTGTCTCTTCCACAACCTATTGACGAGCTCAGCTGCTCTGCCTTGCAGAAACTCTTCTGTGGAAGAGCCAGGTGAGGATTACCTAACTTCTCTGTGCCCTCCCTTTCTCTTCAGCTGTTCCCTAATGGGGTTTAGCAGCAGTGTGGCTTAGTGGCAAGAGCCCGGGCTTGGCAGTCAGAGGTCGTGGGTTCTAATCCTGGCTCCACCACTTATCAACTGTGTGACTTTGGGCAAGTCACTTAACTTCTGTGTCCCTGTTACCTCTGTAAAGTGGAGATTGAGAGTGTGAGCTGCACATGGGACAACCTGATTGCCTTCTATCTACCCCAGCGCTTAGAAGAGAAGCAGAGTGGCTCAGTGAAAAGAGCCTGGGCTTGGGATTCAGAGGTTGTGGGTTCTAGTCCTGGCTCCACCACTTGTCCGCTGTGTGACCTTGGGCAAGTCACTTCTCTGGGCCTCAGTTCCCTCATCTGGAAAATGGGGATTGTCTGTTACCCCCACGTGGGACAACCTGACTACCTTGGATCTACCCCAGCAGTGCTTGGCACTTGGAAAGTGCTCAATAAATACCAACATTATTATTTAGCACATAGTAAGTGTTCAACAAATACCATCATCATTATTATTATTGAGCATATTTGGGCTTTGGGCCTGTGAGCTGTGTAGTTAGAGTGTGGAACTGGGAGTTGGAAGGAAGGACCTGCCTACCTTCTATTCTGGCTTGGTGTTTCCACACTGCTCTACAGTTTAGAAAGACTAGAACTGATTTTATCTCTACCCTGCATCTCCTCTGAACCAAAGGTAAGCTTCCACTACCTAGGTGGCATTCTTGGCCTTTATTCAGCGTGGCTCAGTGGAAGGAGCAGCGTGGCTCAGTGGAAAGAGCCTGGGCTTCGGAGTCAGAAGTCATGAGTTTGACTCCCGGCTCTGCCACTTGTCAGCTGTGTGACTGTGGGCAAGACACTTCACTTCTCTGGGCCTCAGTTACCTCATCTGTAAAATGGGGATTAAATGTGAGCCTCACATGGGACAACCTGATTATCCTGTATCTACTCCAGTGCTTAGAATAGTGCTCTGCACATAGTAATTAATGTTGGTATTTGTTAAGCGCTTACTATGTGCCGAGCACTGTTCTAAGCGCTGGGGTAGACACAGGGTCATCAGGTTGTCCCACGTGGGGCTCACAGTCTTCATCCCCATTTTACAGATGAGGTAACTGAGGCACCGAGAAGTTAAGTGACTTGCCCAAAGTCACACAGCTGACAAATGGCCAAGCTGAGATTTGAACCCATGACCTCTGACTCCAAAGCCCGTACTTTGTAAGCGCTTAACAAACAACAACATTATTATTAAGAGCCCGGGCTTGGGAGTCCGAGGTCATGGGTTGGAATCCCGGCTCTGCCACTTTGTCAGCTGTGTGACTGTGGGCAAGTCACTTAACTTCTCTGGGCCTCAGTGACCTCATCTGTAAAATGGGGACGAAGACTGTGAGCCTCATATGGGTCAGTCTGATTACCCTGTATCTACCGCAGCACTTAGAACAGTGCTCTGCACATAGTAAGTGCTTAACAAATACCAACATTATTATTATTCCTGAAGCCTGGACTCTTATCAGGCTGCTGGGAAATAATTCATTCTATTTCCGTGGACTATTGCTTCTAAAGTGAACCGAATTCAACCTGTTATTGTTGACAATCACTAGGAACTTACTATGTGCCCGGCACCGTTCTAAGTGCTGAGGTAGATGCAGTGGGGCTCACAGTCTTAACCTCCATTTTACAGATGAGGAAACTGAGTCACAGAGGGGTGAAGTGACTTGTCCGAGGTCTCACGGTGAGCAATAGGCAGAGTCAGGGTCAGAACGCAGGTCTCCTAACAACGAGGCCTGTCCTCTGTCCTCTCGCCACTAGGACACGTTTCTTTAGCCGGGGCAAAGTTTGTGAGTTGTGGCCGGACTTGGTTTTGTGTTCTTTGAACCCCGAACGTCACCTACTGTAAACTTGGATGATTCAGCCTGCAGTGTGAGGTTGTAATGTGAGCTACACATGGCAGTCCTGTGGTCCTGAACTTTCTGTGACTCCCCGCCGTCTCCCGTGATGCTTTCCGCCCCTCCCTCCCCCCACACTCCTGGGACCCCCATCGGAAAGACCCAATATTTGTCTTCCTCTCAGATTTCCCCACGAGGGGACCAAAGAGCCACTAGCGTAATGTTGGTATTTAATGTTGGTATTTGTTAAGCGCTTACTACGTGCAGAGCACTGTTCTAAGTGCTGGGGAAGATACAGGGGAATGAGGTTATCCCAGGTGAGGCTCAGTCTTCACCCCCATTTTACAGATGAGGGAACTGAGGCACAGAGGAAGTGAAGTGACTTGCCCACAGTCACACAGCTGACAAGGGGCAGAGTCAGGATTCGAACCCATGGCCTCTGACTCCCAAGCCCGGGCCAAGTGGATAAACACACCGGTCTGCAGGTTGGGAGGACCTGGGTTCAAATCCAGGCTCCACCACTTATCTGCATTGTGACCCTGGACAAGTTGCTTAACTTCTCTGGGCCTCTTACCTCATCTGTAAAAGGGGGATTGAGATGGAGACCCCTATGTGGGATAGGGGAAGCAGCATGGCTCAGTGGAAATAGCCCGGGCTTGGGAGTCAGAGGTCGTGGGTTCTAATCCCCACCTGCCACTTGTCAGCTGTGTGACTTTGGGCAAGTCACTTCACTTCTCTGGGCCTCAGTTACCTCATCTGGAAAATGGGGATTAAGACTGAGCCTCATGTGGGACAACCTGATCGACTTGTATCCTCCCCAGTGCTTAGAATAGTGCTTGGCACATAGTAAGTGCTTAACAAATACCATCATTATTATTATTACAGGGACTGTCCAACTTGATTAGTTTGTATCTACTCCGGTGCTTAGTATAGCACCAGGTACTAGTAAGCGCTTAACAAATACTATTTTTTTTTTCAAAAAAAGTCACAATGGAGACTCTTTTGGTAGGGTCACCATCCCAGACTCCTCTGTTAGTAATGGTGGTATTTAAGTGCTTACTATGTGCAGAGCACTGTTCTAAGCGCTGGGGGAGATACAGGGTAATCAGGTTGTCCCACGTGAGGCTCACAGTCTTAATCCCCATTTTACAGATGAGGTAACTGAGGCCCAGTGAAGTGACTTGCCCACAGTCACACAGCTGACAAGTGGCAGAGCAGGGATTCGAACCCATGACCTCTGACTCTCAAGCCTGTGCTCTTTCCACTGAGCCACGCTCTGTTGCGTTGCTCATCCTGGCTTCGCCCCTGACCCTGCAGGAGTTGGGCTGGATCCTGCCTCCGTGACTCAGTTTCCTGTTTGAGGGATGGGAGGGTTCCCTCGTCTCTGCTCTCTCATCAAGTTTGACTGGGCTGGGGCCCGGAAGCGAGAATGGGAAACCCCGCTCGGGTTAATGGGGAGTGTCTGCGTCTACCCCTCCGAGTGATGGGTAGCAAGAAAGCCTGGAGAGGGCGTGCACACAGTCTCCCTCCATTCCCATCTGCTCGGTGGTTTTAGCCACAACCCAGGGGCAGGGTCTCTTTGGGGGGAAAGGAAAACCACGGTGGGGGCAATGCAAACTTTCCCACAGCCCCAGACAGAGCACCATTAACCCAGTCTCGAGGCAACATGGCCCTGGGACTAGAATAATAATAATACTGGTATTTAAGCGCTTACTAGGTGCCGAGCACTGTTCTAAGCACTGGGGTAGATTCAAGGTAATCAGGTTGTCCCACTTAGGGCTCTGTCTTCATCCCCATTTTTCACATGAGGTATCTGAGGCACAGAGAAGTCAAGTGACTTGCCCAAGGCCACACAGCTGACAAGCGGCGGAACTGGGATTAGAACCCGCTTCCTCTGACTCCCAAGCCCGGGTTCTTTCCACTGAGCCATGCTGCTTCTCATAATGGTGATGGTATTTAAGTGCTTACTATGTGCCAAGCACTGTTCTAAGCACTGGGGTGGTGGATACAAGGTAATCAGATAGTCTCACGTGGGGCTCACAGTCTTCATCCCCATTTTACAGAGGAGGCAACTGAGGCACAGAGAAGTTAAGTGACTTGCACAAAGTCACACAGCTGCTAAGTAGACTGTGAGCCTGTTGGGCAGGGATTGTCTCGCTCTGTTGCCGAATTGTCCATTCCAAGCGCTCAGTACAGAGATCTGCACATAGTAAGTGCTCAAATACGATTGAATGAATAAATGGCAGGATGGGGATTAGAACTCACAGCCTCTGACTCCCAAGCCTGGGCTCTTGCCACTAAGCCACACTGCTTCAGGCCTGGGAGTCAGAAGGACCTGCGTTCCCACCCTGGCTCTGCCAATTGCCTGTTGGCCGACCTTGAGCAACTCACTTCATTTCTCTGTGCCTCAGTTCCCTCGTCGATAAAATGGGGATTAAGGCTGTGAGTCCCATGGGGGACGGGGACTGGGTCCACCCTGATTATCTCATATCTACCCCAGCAATTAGTACAGAGCCTGGCCCATAGTAGACTGGGAGCCCGTCGTTGGGCAGGGATTGTCTCTATCTGTTGCCGAATTGTACATTCCAAGCGTTTAGTACAGTGCTCTGCACATAGTAAGCGCTCATAAATACTACTCAATGAAGTGCTTAACAAGTACCATAAAAAAAAAAAAAGTCGCACCCACCCCATCCCTAGTTGTGGTCTGTGAGGGCAAGAAACCGGGGCAGGATTGACCCCCTTCAGAGCGCGTAGCCACTCGGTGTTGTGGGCGTCTATGGGAGCTTGGGTGACGCCCCTGCTGACTTAGAAATGACCTCCCTGAACCCTGAGGAGCCCCTGGACCATCATTCAGTTGTATTTATTGAGCACTGTACTAAGCGCTTGGGAAGTACAACGCGGCAAAAAAGGGAGAGAATCACTGGGTCTACGGTGGAGACTGCCCTGGGAGTCCCGACCCTCGTTGCCAACCCCTGCCGATGCATCGTACAGACACCGGGAATCGAAATGACTGATTTGCCAACTTTTTTATTGACAGGCCCTAAGCGGAGGGGAGCCGGGGAGGTTGGCGGCTTGTTCCCATGGGACGAATGCCTTTGGATGAGCCAAGGGAGGTACCGTGACCTAGTGGAGAACGCGTGGGGCCTGAGAATCAGAGGTTCTGGATTCTAATCCCAACTCTCCCACTTGTCTGGCTGCCTCAATTTCCTCATCCGTAAAACAGTGATTAAATATTTGTTCTACCTTTGACTCAGACTGTGAGCCCCATGTGGGACAGGGACGGTGACTTGCCCACAGTCACACAGCTGATAAGTGGCAGAGCCGGGATTCGAACCCATGACCTCTGACTCCGAAGCCCGGGCTCTTTCCACTGAGCCACGCTTGACACACAGTAAGTGCTTAACAAATAATCAATCATATTTATTGAGTGATTACTGTGTGCAGAGCACTATATAAGCCCTTGGGAGAGTGCAGCACAGCAATGTAACAGACACAAACATCAAAGATCATAGAACTAACACGGGCCTGGGAGTCAGAAGACCTGGGTTCCAATCCCATCTCTGCCACTCTTTTTAAGGGCATTTGTTAAGCACTTACTATGTGTCGAGCACTGTACTAAGCAGTGAGGTAGATACAAGTGAATTAAGTTGAATACGGTCCCTCTACCGCATGGGGCTCACAGTCTAAGAAAAAGGGAGAACAGGTGTTGAATCCCCATTTTACAGATGAGACAACTGAGGCCCAGAGAAGTTGTGACTTGCCCAAAGTCACACAGCAAGCATTTGGAAGAGCTGGGAATAGAATCAGACTCCCAGTCCTGTGTGTTTTCCAGTAATAGTAATGATAATTTTAGTCTGCGATCTCGTTGTTGGGCAGGGATTGTTTCTATCTGTTGCCAGATTGTACATTCCAAGCGCTTAGTAAGTGTGCTCAATAAATACAAATGAATGAAATATGGTCAAATGATTAATTGTGGTATTTAAGCTCTTCCTATGTGCCAGGCACTGTACTAAATGCTGGGGTGGATACAAGCAAATAGGGTTGAAAACAGTCCCTGTCCCATGTGAGGCTCAGAGACTCAATCTCCATTTTACAAATGAGATACCTGTGGCCCAGAGAAGTGAAGTGACTTGCCCAAGGTCACACAGCAGACCCAGGATTAGAACCAATGACCTTCTGCCTCCCAGGCCCGAGTTCTAGACACTACGACATGCTGCTTCTCTACTTGCCTGCTGTGTGACCATAGGCAAGTCACTTCACTTCTCTGTGCCTGTTACCTCATCTGTAAAATGGGAATTAAGACTGTGAGCCCCATGTTAGACTGGAACTGTGCCCAACCTGATTATCTAATGTTTACCCTAGTGCTTAGTACAGTGACTGGCTCAAAATAAGCACTTAACAAGTACCATTTAAAAAGCTACGTAAAAATGAAAAAGGAGGAGATCCTGGGGCAGTAATTTAATTTAATTTAATGATGGCATTTGTTAAGCACTTACTATGTGCAAAGCACTGTTCTAAGCGCTGGGGGGATACAAGGTGATCAGGTTGTCCCACATGGGGCTCATAGTCTTCATCCCCATTTTACAGATGAGGTAACTGAGGCCCAGAGAAGAATAGTGGTGGTATTTGGTAAGCACTTATTATGTGCCAAGCACTGTTCTAAGCGCTAGGGGAGATACAAGGTCATCAGGTTGTCCCACCTGGGGCTCATGGTCTTTATCCCCATTTTCTGGGTGAGGGAACTGAGGCCCACAGAAGTGAAGTGACTTGCCCAAAGTCACACAAGTGAAAAGTGGAGGTGGGATTAGAACCCATGACCTCTGACTCCCAAGCCCGGGCTCTTTCCACTGAGCCACGCTGCTTCTCTACCGCAGTAGTCCTCTCTACTGTTCTCCTGGCGTGGCAACCTCCTGTGTCTCCAAATTTGGGACTATTTTTACGGGCTTTACCGATGAGGCCAATTTTAGCACATTCTTGCAAGTGATCCAGGAATTTACAGATAGAACCAGACTCTACTTCCTCCCCTGAGGCTTTCCTGAATTTTCTTGGGCCACTGGCCCATCCCTATGGGATAGCAGGTGAACTTGGCTTCCTATTTATTTTTTGTGGTATTTAAGTGCTTACTACATACCAGGGACTCTACTAAGCGCTGGGGTAGGCACAAGATAATCAGGTTGGACACAGTCCCTCCCTTTATATAGAGCTTACTGTCTTAATCACCATTTTACAGATGAGGTAACTGAGGTACAGAGAAGTAAAATGATATGTCCAAGGTCACGCAGCAGACGAGTCAAGGAGCCGGAATTGGAACTCAGGTCCTCAGACTCCCAGACCTGCACTCTTGGCACTAGACCACACTGCTTTTTGTTGAACTCAGCATTGACTGGTGACACCAGAGGCCCATCTGTCTGTCTTTCTGGATCTACACCTCATTAGAGGATTGGGGAGGCCCTGGAGAGGGTCCAGAGACAAAATCCTAAAATAGAAAAAGTGTCAGGAGGAACATTTGAGGCCTCCAATCTGGCTTCCGTCCCCTCCACTGTATCGAGACTGCTCTCTCAAAGGTCACCTGTGCCCTCCTTGCCAAAGCCAATGGCTCCTACTCCATTCTGATCCTCCTTGACCTCTCTGCTGCCTTTGACACTGTCGACCATCCCCTCCTCCTCCATACCTTATCTCACCTTGGCTTCACGGACTCTGTCCTCTCCCGGTTCTCCTCTTACCTCTCTGGCCAGTCATTCTCGGTCTCCTTCGCTGGAGCCTCCTCCCCCTCCCATCCTTTAACTGTTGGAGTTCCTCAAGGGTCAGTTCTTGGCCCTCTTCTGTTCTCCATCTACACTCACTCCCTCGGTGAACTCATTCGCTCCCACGGCTTCAACTATCATCTCCACGCAAATGACACACAGATCTACATCTCCGCCCCGTCCTCTCCCCCTCCCTCCAGGCTTGTATCTCCTCCTGCCTCCGGGACGTCTCCACCTGGATGTCGGCCCGCCACCTAAAACTCAACATGTCCAAAACTGAGCTCCTCATCTTCCCTCCCAAGCCCTGTCCTCTCCCTGACTTCCCTATCACCGTAGATGGTATGACCAACCTTTCCATCTCTCAGGCCCACAACCTCAGTGTCATCTTTGACTCGTCTCTCTCGTTCACCCCACACATCCGATCCGTCACCAAGACCTGCTGGTCTCACCTTTATAATATCGCCAAGATCCACCCTCTCCCCTCCACCCGAACGGCTACCTTACTGCTACGGGCTCTCGTTATATCCCGGCTAGACTACTGTGTCAGCCTTCTCTCTGACCTCCCTTCCTCCTCTCTCTCCCCGCTCCAGTCTATTCTTCACTCTGCTGCCCGGCTCATCTTCCTGCAGAAATGCTCTGGGCATGTCACTCTCCTCCTTAAAAACCTCCAGTGGTTGCCCATCGACCTCCGCACGAAACAGAAACTTCTCACTCTAGGCTTCAAGGCTCTCCATCTCCTTGCCCCCTCCTACCTCTCCTCCCTTCTCTCTTTCCACTGCCCACCCCGCACACTCCGCTCCTCTGTCGCCCACCTCCTCATCGTCCCCCGTTCTCGCCTATCCCGCCGTCGACCCCTGGCCCCCATCCTCCCGCTGTCCTAGAATGCCCTCCCTCCTCGCCTCCGCCTAACTAACTCTCGTCCCCTCTTCAAGAGCTCCCCTCCTCCAAGAGGCCTTCCCAGACTGAGCTTCCCCTTTTCCCTCTGCTCCCTCTGCTGCCTCCCTGCTCTCCTCTTCATCTCCCCTCAGCTAAGCCCCCTTTCCCTCTGCTCCTCCCCCTCTCCCTTCCCCTCCCCTGTGCTCATTTGCTCATTTGTATATATCTTTATTACCCTATTTATTTTGTTAATAAGATGTGCAGCCCCTTGATTCTATTTATTGCTTTTATTTTTGTCTTTCTGTCTCCCCCGATTAGACGGTAATCCCATCAATGGGCAGGGATTGTCCTTATCTGTTGCCAAAATGTACATTCCAAGCACTTAGTACAGTGCTCTGCACATAGTAAGCACTCAATAAATACTACTGAATGAATGAAAGGTAAAGAAAAGTTGAACTTCTCCCACCGAGAGGGAACACATGGAATCCATACCCACAAGGAGCTGGGCAACCAGAAACGTGAGCAAGAGCTAGAGGGGTTTGGATAAGCAGTGATCCGTGCTGGGTCACTGGGGGGAGAGTTAGGGGTTTCAGATGATCCATCTCTAACCACGAGGGTGGGTGACAAGTAGGGCAACCACCAAGTCTTTCCTCCAAGCGTCGTGGAACTCCCATCAGAGACAAAGAGACGTGGGCTGAATGAACTGTGGGACCAACCCAGGGCATTACTTATCTTCTTAATCGGTAGCTGTAACAAAATATTGGATTTTCTCTCATTTTGAATTTCTCTAAAGTCAGAAGCCACACTCAGTCCTTTTGCCCCTCCTTCTTCCCTTTGCAGGTCAGAGCCAGTAGGTAGAAATAGTAGTATTCACTGCGTGGCTTCCTGCAAAGAAGAACACGAGCCTGGGGATTCAATCACTTGTCTGCTGCGTGACCTTGGGTAAGTCACTTAACTTCTCTATGCCTCCATTCCCTCATCTGCAAAATGGGGATTCAATACCTGCGCTCCCTCCTACTTAGACTGTGAGTCCCATGTGAGATCTGATGATCTTGAATCTATCCCAGCTCCTAGTACTGTGCTTGACACATAGTAAGCGCTTAATAAATATTACAAGAAATATAAAGCAGCAGTACTGAGCACCCACTAGGTGCCAAGACACTGTACTAGCGACTTGGGAAGTTCAAAACAAAGTGACAGGGTCCCTGCCTTCAGTGAGCTTCCATTTTAGCTGGGAGAGACAGAATAATATTTACAATAGAGGAGTCATGATTAAAAAAATGTCCGTGTTGTACATCCGTATTATAGTATTGTAATAAACATATTTGCAACGTGCTGAGGATGGGTATAAATAAATGTTCAATATGGCTAATGGGTTTAATCAATAAAGAGTGAGGGCAGAGTTAGACTCACTACCTGGGACCTTGGGAGAAGCAGCTTGGCTCAGTGGAAAGAGCCCGGGCTTGGGAGTCAGAGGTCATGGGTTCTAATCCCCGCTCCGCCACTTGTCAACTATGTGACTTTGGGCAAGTCACTTCACTGGGCCTCAGTTACCTCATCTGTAAAATGGGGATTGAGACTGTGATCCCCACGTGGGACAGGGACTGTGCCTAACCCGATCTGCTTGTATCCACCTCGGCGCTTAATACAGTGCCTGGCATATAGTTAAGCGCTTAACAAATACCGTAAGTATTATTATTACCTGCTGTTTGCCAGCCTGCCTGAAGCCCAGCTGGCATCTGATTTAGCAAATATGTTAGGCAGCTGCAGAACACTGTCAGAGGCACAGCCTAGCAGAAAGTGGCTTGGGAATCAGGGGACCTGGATTTCTTGTAATATCCCGGCTAGATTACTGTGTCACTCTGCTCTCTGATCTCCCTTCCTCTCTCTCTCCCCGCTCCAGTCTATTCTTCACTCTGCTGCCCGGCTCATCTTCCCATAGAAATGATCTGGGCATGTCACTCCCCTTCTTAAACAACTCCAGTGGTTGCCTATCAACTTCCGCTCCAAACAAAAACTCCTCACTCTAGGCTTCGAGGCTCTACATCATCTTGCCCCTTCCTACCTCTCCTCCCTTCTCTCTTTCTACCGCCCACCCCGCATGCTCCGCTCCTCTGCCGCCCACCTCCTCACCGTCCCTCGGTCTCACCTATCCCGCTGTCGACCCTTGGGCCACGTCCTCCCACTGTCCTGGAACGCCCTCCCTCCTCACCTCCGACAATCTAATTCTCTTCCCCTCTTCAAAGCCCTACTTAAAGCTCACCTCCTCTAAGAGGCCTTCCCAGACTGAGCTCCCCTTTTCCCTCTGCTCCCTCTACCCCCCCCTTCACCTGTCCGCAGCTAAACCCTCTTCTCCCCCCTTTCCCTCTGCTCCTCCCCCTCTCCCGTTCCATCCCCTCAGCACTGTACTCGTCCGCTCAACTGTATATATCTTCATTACCCGATTTATTTTGTTGAGATGTACATCACCTTGATTCTATTTATTTGCTATTGTTTTAATAAGATGTTCTTCCCCTTGACTCTATTGCCGTTGTTCTTGTCCATCCGTCTCCCCCGATTAGGCTGTAAGCCCATCATAGGACAGGGACTGTCTCTGTTACCGATTTGTCCATTGGAAGTCCTTAGTACAGTACCCTGCACATAGTAAGCGCTCAATAAATACTATTGAGTGAATGAATGAATGAATTTTAATTCCGACTCAGTCAATTGGGTGGGTGACCTTGGGCAAGTCGCTTCACTTCTCTGTGCCTCAGTTTCCTCGGCTGTAAGAAATGAGGATTCAATCCTTTCTCCCTCCTACATAGATTGTGAGCCCCATGCAGGACAGGGACTGTGTCTGACCTGATTAACTTGCATCCAGACCTTAGAACAGTGCTTGGCATGTAGTAAGTGCTAAATGAGTACCATAAAAAAAATTAACTCCTAAAGAACCACCAGGAGGGCATCTCCTGTGTGGTACTGCTTGGAAACTGACAACTGTTGAGGCTAGGAAAAAAGAAGGGCAAGGATGATTTAATAATAGTAATGTTGGTATTTGTTAAGCACTTACTATGTGCCAAGCACTCTTCTAAGCCCTGGGGTAGATGCAGGGTAATCAGGTTGTCCCATATGGGACTCACAGTCTTAATCCTCATTTTACAGATGAGGTAACTGAGGCACTGAGAAGTGAAATGACTTGCCCAAAGTCACACAGCTGACAGGTCGCAGAGGCGGGATTAGAACCCATGACCGGACTCCTAAGCCCGTGCTCTTTCCACTGAGCCACGCACAGGCTTACCTCCATAATATAATTGTGGTATTTAAGGACTTACCATGTGTCAGGCATTATACTAAGCACTGGGGTGGATACAAGCAAAATGGGTTGGACCCAGTCCCTGTCCCAGGTCGGGCTCACAGTCTCAATCCCCATTTCATAGATGAGGGAACTGAAGTCCAGGGAAGTTAAATGACTTGACCAAGGCCACACGGCAGATGACTGTCAGAGCTGGGATTAGAACACATGACCTTCAGATTGTCAGGCCCATGTGGGCTCACCACTATGCCATGGGTGGTAGCCCGGTGGCTGGAGTCCCACAGTCCCTCCTAAGGAAGGCCACATTGGTGTAATCGGGAGAGGGAAAGATTGAGGTGTAGGTCTTGAGGAAGATGTCTTAGCATGGCCTAGTGGATAGGATACAGGTTTGGGAGTCAGAAGACCTGGGTTCTAATCCTGACCCTGCCACTTGTCTGCTGTGTGACCTTGGGCAAGTCACCTAACTTCTCCGTGTCTCAGTTCCCTCTTCTGTAAAATGGGGATTGAGACTGGGAGCCCTATGTGGGATAGGGACTGGGTCCACCCCGATGATCTTGCATCGACCCCAGCGCTTAGTACAGTTCCTGGCACATAGTAAATGCTTAACAAATACCATGGTGGTTATTATTATTAGGGGAGAGGTTAACTGAAGGATGATGGAGGGAAACCATGTTGATCTTTTAAAAGGAAGAGGTGCCTGCCTAACCTGGATTTCAATTCAGCCTGGCTCAAAGTCAGGACTGTGGACCACTTGACCACTTGAGGTTCCTTCTAGAGGAGCAGTATGGTGTTAATGGAAAGAGCATGGGATTAGAATCAGGCGACCTGGGTTCTATCCCAGCTCTGCCACTTGCCTGTTGTGTGACCTTAGATAAGTCACTTAACTTCTCCGGGTCTTTGTTTCCTTATCCGTAGAATGGGGATTTCACATCTGTTCTCCCACCCCTTTAGACTGTGAGCCCCATAATGATAATAATAATTAAGACATTTGATAAGCCCTTATTATGTGCCAGGCTCTGTACACTGAAGTGGATACAAGCAAATCGGATTGGACACAATCCCTATCCCACGTGGGGCTCATAGTCTCAGTCCTCACTTTACAGAAGGGGTAATTGAGGCCCAGAGAAGTGAAGTGACTTGAATCCAAGACCTTCTGATTCCCAGGCCCTTGCTGTATCCACTACCCCATATTGCTTCTACACCATGTAGAACGGGGACTGTGTCTGATTGCACAGTATTTACTATCATTCTTGGCACACAGTAACCACTTAATAGATATCCCAATTATACAAGGTAATGAGGTTGTCCCACGTGGGGCTCACAATCTTCATCCCCAGTTTACAGATGAGGGAACTGAGGTCCAGAGAAGTGAAGTGCCCTGCTCAAGGCACACAGCAGACAGGTGGTGGAGCCAGGATTAGAACCCATGTCTTCTGACTCCCACTAAGCTCTTTCCACTATGCCACACTGCTTCTCTAATTGTAGATTTGGGAAACTGTCTCCCCAGAGTTCTGTATTTCATTGCTTCCAATTATTCAGGGAACTTGTCTACCAACTCTTTTGCTCCCCCGTTTAGACTGTGAGCCCGTATTTGAGCCGGGATGGTCTCTATCTGTTGCTGAATTGTACATTCCAAGCTCTTAGTACAGTGCTCTGCACATAGTACTATAATAATCAATAAATATGATTATTATTCTATCTGGTCCATTATTGAGTTTGGAGATTCTCGCCTGAGGGATAAGAAACCGCGAGGGGGCGGTGTGGGACAGAATTCGTGGACAAGGCTTCAGGGAAGACATTAGGGAGGAGGGATGCCATGCTAATAATAATAATAGTATTAATAATAATAATTAATTCTGGTATTTGTTAAGCTCTTACTATATGCCAAGGGTTGTGCTCAGCGCTGAGCTAGATACCAGGTAATTCGACTGTCCCACGTGGGGCTCACACTCTTCATCCCCATTTTACCATTGAGGGAACTGAGTCCCAGAGAAGTTAAGTGGCTTGCCCAAGGTCACACAGCTGACAAGCGGCTCCGCCTCTTGCTAGAACCCACGTCCTCTGACTCCCAAGTCCGGGTTCTTGCCACTAAGCCACGCTGCTCTGCCCCATCTTGGAATTCAGAGGTGGGGGGAAAAATAGGAAATAAAACAGGGTCTGTTTCAGCCTTTTTGAGGCTTAAACAGCACATAGGGTTTGAGTCCAGCAGGAAACATAAAGGGCTTCTAGGTCTGGTCCTGCCTGGGGGCTTGGGTCCCATACAAGAGGCAGGAGAAAGAGAAGGAAGATTCCTCAGTAATGAAGGTCCCCGAAGCCAGAATTTATGGCTCTGAAAGGCATTTGGGGAGAGTCAGGACAAGGTGACTCTTTAAAAGTTTTCTCCTTCCCCTCAATCAGTTAGGCAAAGGTATTTCTTGAGCATTTAATGTGTATAAAGCACTGGATTAAGCATCTGGGAGAGTATAATACAACAGAGTTGGTAGGCACGTGGCTCAGTGGAAAAGAGCCTGGGCTTCGGAGTCAGAGGTCATGAGTTCGACTCCCGGCTCTGCCACTTGTCAGCTGTGTGACTGTGGGCACGTCACTTCACTTCTCTGTGCCTCAGTTACCTCATCTGTAAAATGGGGATTAACTGTGTGCCTCACGTGGGACAACCTGATGACCCTGTATCTCCCCCAGCTCTTAGAACAGTGCTCTGCACATAGTAAGCACTTAACAAATACCAACATTATTATTATTATTAGGCACGGGTTCCCTGTCCATAAGGAGTTTACAGCTTAGAGTAGTTGGAGCACTCCTGCAGGGAATGTTGACTTTTATTGAGTTCCCACTCTATTTATCTCCTCCTCCTCACTCTCTTAGAGACAGAGACTCCAGGTGCAGGAGGACAGACGTTAATTTATTCAATCTATTTATCGAATGCTTTCTCTGTGCAAAGCGTTGTGTTCTGAGCTCTTGGAAGCGTACAGTGTAACAATAAATAGACACATTCCCAGCCCACGGCAAGCTTAAAGTTTAGAAAAGAATCTCCAGCCCGAGAGGGAGAATCCTGCAAGCTAAATTCTAGGGACTTGAACCAACCCAAGCCCCAGGAAGCTATACATAATAGTAATAGTAATAATTTTATGGTATTTAAGTGCTTACTATGTGGCAGGCACTGTAGTAGGCACTGGGGTGGTTATAAGCAAATCATGTTGGACACAGTCCCTGTCCCACGTGGGGCTCACAAGTCTTTATCTCCATTTTACAGATGAGGTAACTGAAGCCCAGAGAAGTTAACAGAGTTGCCCAAGGTCACACAGCAGACAAGGAGTGGGCAACTTGTATCCACCCCAGCACTTAGTACAGTGCCCAACCCTACAAGAAGCAGCGTGGTTCATTGGAAAGAGCCCAGGTTGGGAGTCAGAGGTGATGGTTTCAAATCCTGGATCTGCCACTTGTCAGCTGTGTGACTGTGGGCAAGTCACTTCACTTCTCTGTGACTCAGCTACCTCATCTGTAAAATGGGGATTAACTGTGAGCCTCACGTGGGACACCCTGATTACCCTATATCTCCCCCAGCACTTAGAACAGTGCTCTGCACATAGTAAGTGCTTAACAAATACCACTTAACAAATACCGTTATTATTACTTTTATTACTAGATAATCAGATTGGACACAGTCCCTGTCTCACATGAGGCTCACAGTCTAAGCAGGCGGGGGTAGGATTGAATCTTCATTTTACAGGTGGGTAACTGAGCCATAAAGAAGTGAAGTAATAATAATAATAATGGTATTTGTTAAATTTTTACTATATGCAAGGTGCTGTATTAAGCGCTGAGGTGGATTCAAGCAAATTGATTTGTACACGGTCTATGTTCCACATGGGGCTCACAGTCTCAATCTTCATTTTATAGATGAGGTAACAGGCCCAGGGAAGTGAAGTGATTTGCCCAAGGTCACACAACAGACAAGTGTTGGATCCGAGATTAGAACCCAGGTCCTTCTTATTCCCAAACCCGTGCTCTATTCACTATGCCATGCTGCATGACTCACCCAAGGTCACACGGCAGGCAAGCGGCAGGACTGGGATTAGAACCCAGGTCCTTCTGACTCCCAGGCCCGTACTCTGGACACTAGACCAGGCTGCTTCGAGGGATACGGACTCAGAGCTAGACGGTAAGTTCCTTGATTGCAGGAATTATGCCTACTCTCTACTGAACTTTCTCAAGTTCTTAGGAATGGTAATAATAGTTATGGTATTTTTTAAACACCTACTATCAATCAGGTGAGACTCACTGCCCAAGTCAAAGGGAGAACGGCTTCTTGAAACCCCATCGTTCAGACGAGGAAATTAAGAAGTGAAGTGACTTGACCAAGGTCACACAGCAGGCAAACAGAGGAACCAGGATCAAAACCCCTGTCTTTCTTCCACTAGGGCACACTGCTTAGCACACTTCTCTGCCCACAGGTGCTCAACAAATTGAGCACCCGAATGACGAATGAATTTTCTTTCCTTGCTTCATTACCTCTTATCTGTAAACTCACTGTAGGCAGGGGATGCGTCTACTTGCTCTGTTGTGTTGTACTCTCTCATGTGCTAAGCACAGTGCTCTGCACACATCAAGCACTCAATAAATACTATCGATTGATTGATTCACCCTCTCCAAGGCAGAGGGACAGAAGACCTGGGAATAAAAGGGAAGGTCTTGACAGCCCAGAGGATTACAGCCTTCCGGATGATTGGAGGCCCCTTTTCCTTCTGAGCCAGTTTCCCTCCAAGCACTGTGGCCTAGTGGATAGAACATGGGCCAGGGACTCAGAAGGACCGGGGTTCTTGTCGTGGCTCTGCCGCTTGTCTGCTGTATGAACTTGGGCAAGTCACTTAACTTCCCTGTGCCTCTGTTACCTGATCTGTAGAATGGGCTTTAATAATAATAATGATGATGGTATTTGTTAAGCGCTTACTATGTGCAAAGCACTGTTCAAAGTGCTGGGTTACCTCAGTTACAGATGAGGCACAGAGAAGTTAAGTGAGGTGCCCAGGGCCACCCAGCTGACAAGTGGCGGAGCCTGGCTCCTAAACCCGGGCTCTTTCCACTGAGCCACACTGCTTCTTAGTTTAAGATTGTGAGCCCCATGTGGGGCAGAGACTGTGTCTAACTCGATTACCTTGGGTCTACCCCAGGGTTTAGTACAGCACCTGGCACATAGTAAGCACTTAACAAATACCACAGTTATTATTATTATTATTATTGTTAAGACAAAAATGGTTCTGATAAATTGGATCTGACTCCAAGTAGGTAAGGGGGCCGTTACCGGCCAATTATCTTGGTTCTGATCCTAGCTCCATCACATGTCTGCTGTGTGACCTTGGTCAGATCACTTCTCTGAGCCTCAGTTGCCTCAAGTGTAAAATGGAGATCAAGAGTGTGAGCCCCAAGTAGGACAGGGCCTCTCTCCCACATGATTAACTTGTATCTACCCCAGTGCTTAGAACAGTGCTTGGCACATAGCAAGTGCTTAACAAGAACCATAATAATAATCTTGTAATTTCTAGAGCACTGTGCAACACTCAAGTGCTCCATTTTGAATGAGCTGTTATGCCTTGTGAGGTTGGTTAGCATCATAACCTTCTTTTACAGAGTCTCAGAGCAGGTGGCTAGCCAGTCACACTCCATGATAGTGGAAGGTATTCATTTATTTAATGTATTTAATTTGTAATTTACATATTTCTATTTATTTATATTAATGTCTGTCTCCCCCTGTAGACTGTAGGCTCGTCGTGGGAGAGAATGTGGCTTGTGTTGTACTCGCCCAAGTGCTTAGTCCAGTGCTCTGCACCCAGTAAGTGCTCAATAAATACAGTTGACTGACTGACAACTCGAGTCTTGCGTCGGATCCCACCCAGAACCATTTGCGTGCTTCCGCTGCCCTGGGGGCCAGTCTTATCCGTAGGATGGCTGGGCTGATGATGAATCCGGAGATGAGGGCCGGGTTCCTCTTCTGCCCCCCGGTACTGCCCAGGTGTGGCGTTGTAGCACCCACATCACTCCCCAGCCATGCTGCTTTAACCTTTTACCACCCCCTGGGCTTTGTGGCTCTGGAATCTCTGGCTCTTTTGAAGCCAAAGCATGCTGCCCGGAGAAAGCACAGTGCCCAGAGAAGGCACACTTTGAGGCATTCGGATTTCCAATTGCCTGTTGCCCCCAGCTAGGTTTTTATGCCACCCAAAACTGCTGTGGAGAGAGGGAAGGAGGAAAGGGGGGAGGGAAAGAAGGACTGTCTGTCTCCCCCATTTAGACTGTAAGCCCCTCAATGGGCAGGGATTGTCTCTATCTGTTGCCGAATTGTACATTCCAAGAGCTTAATACAGTGCTCTGCACATAGCGCTCAATAAATACTACTGAATGAATGAAAGAATGACTGAATGTGAGACTTGAATATGAATATGCAGACTGAATGTGGGTGTTAAAAAAGAGGAAGGAGTCAAGGACGAGCCCAAGGTTATAGGCTTGTCGGACAGGAAGGATAATGGTGTTATTGACTGTAATGGGAAAGCTATAGGGAGGAAAGCAGCATGACCTAGTAGAGAGAGCACAGAGAGACAGAAGGACTAGAGTTCTAATCCCGGCTCTATCACTTTTTTTGTTTTATGGTATTTGTTGAGTGCTTACTATTCACCAGGCACTATACTAAGCACTGAGGTAGGTACAAGCTAATTGGGTTGGACACAGTCCCTGTCCCACATGGGGCTCATAATCTTTATTCCCTATTTTACAGATGAGGTCACTGAGGCGAAGAGACGTGAAGTGGCTTGCCCCAGGTCACACAGCAGACAAGTGGCAGGACCAGAATGAGAACCCAGGTCCTTTTGACTTCCAGGCCATGTTGCTTCTCTTGTAATAATAATAATAATGTTGGTATTTGTTAAGTGCTTACTATGTGCAGAGCACTGTTCTAAGCACTGGGGTAGACATCGGGGAATCAGGTTGTCCCACATGGGGCTCACAGTCTTAATCCCCATTTTACAGATGAGGTAACTGAGGCACAGAGAAGTTGTGACTTGCCCACAGTCACACAGCTGACAAGTGGCAGAGCTGGGATTCGAACCCATGCCTTCTGACTCCAAAGCCCATGCTCTTTCCACTGAGCCACACTGTACTGTGTGATCTTGGGCAAGTCACTTCACTTACCATATAGTGCTATACACACACGTATATGCTGCTTAAGAGATGCAGGGTGGCTTGGTGGAAAGAACATGGGCTAGGGAGTCAGAGGTCCTGGGTTCTAATCCTGGGTTCTAATCCAGAGAAGCAGCATGGCTCAGAGAAGCAGTGGGGCTCAGTGGAAAGAGCACGGGCTTTGGAGTCAGAGGTCATGGGTTTGAAACCCACCTCTGCCACTTGTCAGCTGTGTGACTGTGGACAAGTCACTTCAGTTCTCTGTGCCTCAGTTACCTCATCTGTAAAATGGGGATTAAGACGTGGGACAACCTGATTCCCCTGTGTCTACCCCAGCGCTTAGAACAGTGCTTTGCACATAGTAAGCGCTTAATAAATACCAACATTATTATTATTATTATTATCAATAATCCTGACTCCAACCACTTGCCAGCTGTGTGACCTTGGGCAAATCACTTAACTTCTTTGTGCCTTAGTTACCTCATTCGTAAAATAGGGGTTAAGACTGTGAGCCCCACGTGGGACAACCTGGTAACCTTGTATCTAGCCCAGTGCTTAGAACAGTGCTTGGCACATAGTAAGTGCTTAACAAATGCCATCATTATTGTTATTATATATATCATATATACACAGAAAGAGAGAAAGCAGAGAGTTCTTGCTTCTTTTGCAATATGGTATATAATTTCCAAGAGGATCAAATTTTTTAGGTCCTCCTTAATTTTCAATTTTCCTGAGAGGGAGGGAGTGAATATCATTCCATTAAGGGAAGAATGATTTCAGTGGACTAGAATTCCTGGACTAGAATGGAATTCCAATGTTAGGCCTACCTTTACCTTACTGGGTGACCTTTGACAAGTCATTTAAATTTTCTGGGCTTCCATTTTCTCTTCAGTAAATTGGGGATCAAATATTAATCCGTGTGAGGAATGATTACTCAAGAATAATAGCTGAGCAGTTTGCAAATAGGTGTGCCACGGACAAACTTCAACTCAAACCCAGTCTGAATGATAACGAACCTACCTATCCCTGCAGCTCAATCCCTACAAATCAACCCTGACCCGGAAAACCCAAGGGGAATGAGATTCCAGGTCTGACTTAAAAACAAAATAAGAAATCATACCATCTTAGAGAACCTAAGAAAACTAGTTAGAGATTCTCAGAGCATCAGATACCACGGGGCCAACAGAGGGACACACTGCAATGTGTGGGATGGAGCAGAGAAAGTGTTTCCCAAGAGGAACTGGGCCATGGAAGGTAGAGAAGACACAAATAATAGGGGAACCAGCAAAACTAATGGAAAATCTATAAACCCCACTTTAGACTCATTCTAATTCTCCACCCCTAGCAAATAAAGGGAGGGTGGGAAATAGCCTGGCCTAGTGGATAGAACACAGGCCTGGGAGTCAGAAGGACCTGGGTTCTAATCTTGGCTCTGCGACTTGTCTGTTGTGTGACCATGGTCACTTCTCTATGCCTTAGTTCCTTCATCTGTAAACTGGGGATTAACACTGTGCGGCCCATTTGGTCCAGGGACTGATTATCTTGTGTCTACGACAGTGCTTAATGCGTCGTAAGCGCTTAACAGATACCAGGGCAGTCTGGCTGAAGCATGAACTTCTTAAAGGGTCTGGAAGCCTGAAAATCAGGGGATCTCAAGGTAGATGACCAGAGACCAATAATACATGAGCACAACCATCCCCCGTGTGACCCACAGAACCCACCACAAAAGGAATCGTGACTTTGAATGGGGATGTTCAGGTAAATAAGAAAACACGTCTGCCTCCCTTAAGAGCTAAAAGAAAACTAAAGGGAAAAAATGTTTCCTAATTGGTGAGGAGGGCAAACAACTCCCGTAAATCACTGGAAGCCGAAGTCGAAAACCTGTTTAGCTTCAATCCTCCCCAAACTCTGACCAGAGGTACAAAAAGAGCCCACGGAGGGAGGTACAGGAATGCAGTAGAGATCAAATGGGTTTGGGATGCAGTTTGGCCAGATATTTTCAGCTAACTGGGCCAGTGGGACTACATCACCGTGGACATTAAGCACCAGTCAGGAATCATTTCTACTGAGGGCCGTGAGGTAAGGATTAGCCGCCTGAGAGACCCCAGGGGAATGAATGGAGAGAAGAGACTCGCTCACAGTTCTTGTTGCATCTGTGTAGCTAATGGACACTTTGGAGTTGGAGTCCTGGTCCAGCCAGGCAACCTCAGAGTGGAAGACAGTAACCCCTTTAAAGCTGAGGACGCCACACCCCGAACCCAGGCCTGTAGGTGTGTTCCTTTAATGATTCTTGACCCCTAAAGTAGTTCTACCGGTCCCCGATCAGCCTGACCTTCTTCTGGAGAATTTAACAAATACCAACATTATTATTGCTGTCATCCTTTGTGTTAGAAGGTGGCTAAACCAGTAAGATTTTCCCTTCCTATTCCAGCCCTGGGTTCTAAGCCCACATACCTCTTCTCCAATCCGAGGCCTGGCCGTTTGAGTTCAATTCAGAAATCCCGCTGCATTAGAGTTGGGCAAGATGTTCAAACCGGGCTGGGAAATGAACTCGGGGAGGCCGGTAAGCACCCTCTCAGGGTAGCATCTGGAGAGTTTCCAGCACTCTACCAGTCTCGACTACGGGAGGGAGAGTCAAGCAGGGACCTACCCATTTCATTCCTAACTTGGGCAGTGGCTAGCGAGTGGCAGGCAATCTGCTACAAGTCAAAACTCACCTGTGCTGGGCAGCAGCGGCAGGGGAGAGAGTCGAGGGTGGGGACTCCAGTTGACTGCACGGAAGGAGCAATGGTAAACCAATTCTGCATTTTTACTAAGAAAACTCTATGGATACACGACCAGAACGATTACAGATGAAGGTGGGGCGTTCTGGGAGAGATGTGTCCAAGGCATCGCTAGGTATCAGATACCACCCGACAGCATAAGACAAGACAAGGCCAGTGTGTGGTTAGCGTCAGGGTGTATTAGAGTTTGAGGCTGAACCTGACCGAGGGTCAGTGTCCTATCTAATTTTCTGAATTTAAAAGGGGCCCCTTGAGAAAGGAGGGAAAACAACAGCTTGATCAGACCTTTTTAACCTGCTTTAGTTGCCAGGCCAATGGGATTTCTTCTGTTGGCACATCTCCAAGAAGTGTTCCCTGACTAAGCCCTCCTCTCCTCTTCTCCCACTCCCTTCTGCACCGCTCTTACTTGCTCCTTCATTCATCTTCCCTTCCATCCCCACAGCACATATATATATATAACTGTTATTTATTTAACTATTAATATTGATACCTGTCTCCCCTCTAGACTGTGAGTTCAGGAATGTGTCTATTTGTTGTTATATTGTACTTTCCCAAGTGCTTAGTACATTGCTTTGCACATAATGAACACTCAAGAAATATGACAGTGAATAAATGAACAAACGGTGTAGCCCAAGGCTGTTTCTCACTTGCCCTCGGGCAGTCTGATTCAGTTGCGTGGATTTAAGGTTCTGCATCCATCAGATGGGGAGAATCATCCATTTCTTTGCTATCTCGAGTGTCATTGATGAGGTCTTGGGGGGGCTGTGGACTCCCTAAAAACCAACGAGCAGACAACCACCTCGTTTCATGGGTGCTGGGGTGCTGCCATGGGTGGAGGGGAAGCGAGCAGTGGGGAGGTAGATTGAAGCAAAAGGAGCTAAGGGAATTCCCCACCATCATGGGGTCAGGAGGCTTAAATGGTCTACATGCTTGCCTGTAATGCACATAAAACCATTCCTTCTAAGGTGTACTCTGTACCTTGATAAGGAAGACACCACTCACTTATTCATTCAATCGATTCTATTTATTGAGCACTTACTGTGTGCAGAGTACTGTACTAAGCATTTGGGAGAGTACAATATAACGGTAAATAGACACATTCCCTGCCCACAATAAACTCAATATCCCTGCAAGCCCCAAACTCTGATTGTGGACATGTAAGCATTTTTAGAGCCACTTTAGATGATTTGGCTTCCTGGATGGATACCCAAAGGACTGAAGATGGGTTTCCTACAATGAGGACGTTAAGTACAGTACTCTGCGCACAGTAAATACGCTCAGTAAATACGGTCGATTGATTGATGAGGAATGATTTGGGTGGTTGGAGGAGGGAGACTGAAACCTATCGACCTGGAGCAGCTTCCCCGAGTGACACAAAGAAGTTCTGCCCTTGCAGCCTGGGCAAATCAAATGAGGGGAGGAGCAATGTGGCTCTATTTAGGTAGAGGCTTTCTGGGTATCTTACGGTGGTATTATTACTCTTCATGGTCAAACACGTTGCTCACTCTTCCTTTGAAAGAAGAAGGCGGATGTTGAAGTACACCTGAAGAGAAATCCCTCTCCATATTTATTAGGAAGGAAGATTCCAGGCTCCTCAACCTCAGGGAGAGCGTGGCTTTTCTTCAGAACTCTGCTCAAGTGGAAAACCGGTGAAGCAATCGATGGTATTTATTGGGCTCCTAAAATGTTTTTTAATAGTATTTAAGTGCTTACTATGTGCCAGGCACTGTACTAACCGCTGGGGTAGTTGCAAGATAATCAGGTTGGACACAGAGGCAGTGGGGCCTGGTGGAAAGAGATTGGGCCTGGAAGTCAAAGGATGTAGATTCCAATCCCAGTTCTGCCTCGTGTCAGCTGAGAGACCCTGGGCAAGTCTCATCTGTAAAATGGGGGTGAAGACTGTGAGCCCCATGTGGGTCAGGGATTGTGTCCAACCTGATGACCTTGTATCTATTTAGTTGCCATTGTTTTTACGAGATGTTCTTCCCCTTGACGCTGTTTAGTGCCATTGTTCTTGTCTGTCCGTCTCCCCCGATTAGACTGTAAGCCCGTCAAACGGCAGGGACTGTCTCTATCTGTTGCCGACTTGTTCATCCCAAGCGCTTAGTACAGTGCTCTGCACATAGTAAGCGCTCAATAAATACTATTGAATGAATATCTATCTCAGAGCTTAGAACAGTGCTTGGCACATAGTAAGCTCTTAATAAATACCACAATTATTATTGTTTTTTTACAGATGAGGTAACTGAGGCACAGAGAAGTAAAGTGACTTGCCCAAATTCTCACAGCAGACATGTGGCAGAGCTGGGATTAGAACCCAGGTCTTTCTGACTCCTAGGCCTGTGATCTATCCACTAGGCCATGCTGCTGCTTGTAGAGCACTGTTCTAAGCACTTGGGAGAGACTGTGAGCCCCACGTGGGATAGGGACTGTGTCCAATCTGATTTGCTTGTATCTACCTCAGTGCTTAGTGCAGTGCCTGGCACATAGTAAGCACGTAACAAATGCTATAATTATTAGAGAAGCAGCATGGAGTAATGGATAGAGCATGGGCCTGGGGGGTCAGAAGGTCATGAGTTCTAATCCCAGCTACACCACTTGTCTGCTGTGTGACCTTGGGCAAGTTACTTCACTTCTCTAGGCTTCAGTTCCCTCATCTGTAAAATGGGGATTAAGACTGTGAGCCCCATGGTGGACAGGGCCTGTGTCCAACCTGATTACCTTGTATCTATCTTGTAGCTTAGAACTGTGCCTGGCACATAGTAAGCACTTAACAAATCCCATTATCATTATTATTATTATTACTAGTTAAAAGAGAAGTTCCCTGCCCTTGGAGCTTACAGTCTAGAGAAGCAGTCTCCTTTGGATTGCTCCCTAGTCATAAGCACTGTGGTAGTTAAGCTATTCATTCTAGACTGTGAACCCCTTGTTGGGTTCTCCCCCGATTAGGCTGTAAGCCCGTCAAAGGGCAGGGACTGTTTCTATCTGTTACCTATTTGTACATTCCAAGCGCTTAGTTCAGTGCTCTGCACATAGTAAGCGCTCAATAAATACTATTGAATGAATGAATGGGTAGGGATTGTCTCTATGTGTTGCCGAATTGTACTTTCCAAGCACTTAGTACAGTGATCTGTACACAGCAAGTGCTCAATAATAATAATAATAACAATGTTGGTATTTGTTAAGCGCTTTCTATGTGCAGAGCACTGTTCTAAGCGCTGGGGGAGATACAGGGTAATCAGGTTGTCCTGCATGAGGCTCACAGTTAATCCCCATTTTACAGATGAGGTAACTGAGGCACAGAGAAGTGAAGTGACTTGCCCACAGTCACACAGCTGACAAATGGCAGAGCCGGGATTCAAACTCATGATCTCTGACTCCCAAGCCCGGGCTCTTTCCACTGAAGCCACGCTGCTTCTCATGCAGTTGAGTGAATGAATTAATTCCCCCAGTTGTTAGAACAGGACTGGCAGCAGTAGTTAGTCCACTCTTTCCTTGGAGCAGGATAGAGCCCAGAAGTAGTGGCTCATTCACTAATAGTAATCCTATTACTAGGTGCTTACTATTCGCCAAGTACTGTTCTACGTATTGGGGTAGACACCAGTTAATCAGGTTGGACCCAGTCCCTGTCCTACATGAGACTCACACTCATAATCCCTATTTAACAGATGAGGTAACTGGGGCCCAGAGAAGTGAAGAGACTTGCCCAGGGTCACACAGTAGACATGTGGCAGAGCCGGGATGAGAACCGAGGTCCTTCTGGCTCCCAAGCTCGTGCTCTATCAATTAAGCCACACTGCTTCGCTGCTGCTCTTCTGGCCTCTGCCAACAAGATAATAATAATTGTGGTATTTGTTAAGCGCTTACTATGAGCCAGGCACTGTACTAAGCACTGGAGTGGATACAAACAAATTGGATTGGACACAGTCCCTGTCCCATGTGAAGATGCAACCCTCAATCTCACTGTGGAGTGTAACAGGGGCTCTAGGATGAGCCGGGTCTCCCTTTGGATTCGACCTGGCTGGAAAGCTTGGGGGGTGGTCCAGAAGCGAGAGAGATATCTCGATTTCCCGATTATATCTCAATTAGATTATATTAGATATAATCGATTTCTCAATTATATCCCGGTTAGACTGTAAGCCCGTCAATGGGCAGAGATTGTCTCTATCTGTTGCCGAATTGTACATTCCGAGCACTTAGTACAGTGCTCCACACATAGTAAGCGCTCAATAAATACTATTGAATGAATGAATGAATGAATATTCAGAGGGAACATTCCAAGCCAGGAATGGAACCCTCTCCCAGCCGGAAACAGGCTGTCCAACCACTTTCCCTCTCTCTGGCTATGGTGTTTCCCCTAGACGTCTACCTCTCCCACGTTATAGCCCTTCCTCCATCCATCTTCTACCTCAGCTTGGTAGAACGAGTCTGCCCCAGCATCCCTTACCTCCGTAGGGCGCCTCCTTCCCCCTTGCCTGCATATCTCCCCCCGGAGCCATCCAGGAGTGTCTGTGGTTGCCCGCTCCGAACCTAGAAAAGGACAGTCAAATCCCCACTAATAATAATCATTATGGTATTTCTTAAGTGCTTACTGTGGGCCAGACACCGTGCTAAGCGCTGGGGTGGATACAAGCAAATCAGGCTGGACCCAGTCCCTGTTCCACGTGGGGCTCACAGTCTCAATCCCCATTTTACAGATGAGGTAACTGAAGCACGGAGAAGTGAAGTGACTTGCCCATGGTCACACAGCAGGCAAGTGGCAGAGCTAGGATTTGAACCCATGACTTTCTGACTCCCAGGCCTATACCCTATCCACTAGACCACGCTGCTCCTTTCCACCTCATGCTGCTTCTCACTACGCTATGTTCCCTGAGGTACTAAACTGTTAGGTCAGGAAGTGGGGATGGGCCAGAAAGTGATCGTACGTGCAGGGTATGTTTATTGTTCTCCAAATCCCGGATCTTTCTTACAGTGAATTGTGAAATCTTGCAGACGTACTTTTTGTGCGAAGGGGTAACGGATGACTAAGAGAATCATGTCACATTTTAAGCCTCTTACTTTTTTTGAAAACAACCACAGTCAGTCACTCCCAGCAGGGGAATCCACAGCTTACAGTATTCTTGGGGCTACACCGGTGTCTCATTTAGCCCAGGGCCCCTGCCTAGACTTGCTCCACACACAAAGACCCAAGAGGGGATTCGGTTACCAGCCACCATGTTGGAGAGGAGTCCATGGGGCTCTATTCCCTGCTTGTCCTCTTCGGTCCCATCCCCTATCAAAATAAGAGTTGAGGTCACGACTCTTTTGGACGGGGCTCGGCGATGTGGGAGAAATCAGCATCTTTCAGAGAAATGTGGGGAGGCCGGGAAAGAGAGGCAGGAAAGGAACAGACTCAAATCCTGGGAACTGAAGATAAGAAAGCCAGAAACCGCAAAAGAAACATCTACAAGTCCCTAATCGCCTAATGGTCTACCTGGTACATGGAATGATCTCTCAGATTCTGAAAAATCGAACGATCTCAACACTTTCTTTGATCGAGCCAATTGCTCACGGCTTTCTTCTTGAGTGGAGTCCTACCTAAATGGACTTGAAATTGGCTCCAATTAACTTATTCAGCCTACAACCTCAAGAGCCTCTCTACTCACACATTACCCGGGAAGGTCGGAAGCAGCCTGGAAATGGAGATGGCAAGCTGGGAAAGGGCAGCCAAACCCTAACGGCGATCTGCCGGTCAACCGCTGGTTGGCCACCACTGTCCTTTTTGGCTCCTTGGCTGGGGCTCCGCTGAGCTTCTTCAAGATGGGGGTAGGGTGTGTGTGAAGGATACCAGACCAGCAATAACAAAGTCCATCAGAGAGGAGGATAAGATCTAAGGAGAGAGGGAGCTCCTCTTCTCCCCAGACCGGGGAAACCTGTACGAAAGGGAAAATCGAGAAGCAGCAGGGCCTAGTGAATAGATCACGCGCCTGGGAGTCAGGAGGACCTGGGTTCTAATCCTGACTCTGCCACTTGCCCGCTGAGTGACCTTGGGCAAGTCACAACTTCTCTGTGCCTCAGTTACCTCATTTGTAAAATGGGGATTAAAAGCCCAGGCTTGGGAGTCAGAGGATATGCATTCTAATCCCGGCACCTCCACTTGTCTGCTGTGTGACCTTGGGCAAGCCGTTTCTCTTCTCTGTGCCTCAGGTACCTCATTTGTAAAATGGGGATTAAAAATGGAAGCCCCAAGTGAGACAACCTGATTACCTTGAATCTTAGAACAGTGTTTGGCACATAGTAAATGCTTAACAAATGCCATCATTATTATTACTATTATTTTGTGGTACCTGATTATCTTGTATCTACCCCAGTGCTTAGAACAGTACTTGACATATAGTAAGTGCTTAACAGATACCACTATCATTATTACTATTCCATGGGTATTGGGGTAAATCATGCATTCATTCATTTGTATTTATTGAGCGCTTACTGTGTGCAGACCGCTGTACTCTTCAGTGTGCAGAGTGGCTCAGTGGAAAGAGCCCGGGCTTGGGAGTCAGAGGTCATAGGTTCTAGTCCCAGCTCCCCTGCTTGTCAGATGGGTGACTTTGGGCAAGTCACTTCACTTCTCTGGGCCTCAGTTACTTCATCTATAAAATGGTGATTAAGACTGTGAGCCCCACGTGGGACAAGCTGATCACCTTGTATCCCCCCCCCAGCACTTAGAACAGTGCTTTGCACATAGTAAGCACTCAATAAATGCCATTATTATTATTATTATTATTATTACGGGAGAGTACAGTACAGTGACATTCCCTGCCCACAGTGAGTTTACAGTCTAGAGTGGGGGAGACAGACATCAGTACAAATAAATAAAATGACAGATACGTACATAAGTGCTTTGGGGCTGGGGACGGGGAAGAGCACCGGGAGCAAGTCAGGGCGACGTAGAGGGAGTGGGAGATGAGGATAAGTGGGGCTTGGACTGGGAAGGCCTCTTGGAGGAGCTGTCCAGAACCCCAGTTAACTCTTACCCACCCAACAACCCTAAGACCACCTTAGGTATCTGAGCAAAATACATGTAGCAGAGATAATTACAAAGACCAAGGCATCACAAGGCATCACAGGCCAGAAAACAAAAACAAAAAACAAGGCGGAGTCTAAAAGAAGCCAAGCTAAAGACAGACAAGGATTTTAATGAAAAATTCTACCATTATTCACAGCATGGCTACTCTGCTCCAGCCCCTCACTGCTCTCAGGTACTACATATCACTCTAACACTGATAGCTGGGGAAGAGCTGGTGATATTGACCTGGCCTACAAGGATCAATTCTTCATTCAGCAGCCCAGCTCTTAATTATGTCAACTAGGAGAGTGGGGTTAATTAAAATCCACCAGAGACCTAAAATTTCACCTGAGCCAGCAGTTTTAACTTCCTCCCCTACCAAACTTTCAAATCAAGATACAAACAAATAGCAAAATGGACTGAATCCCATCAGAATCCTTAGGGGCAAGGGAGTAGCATGAGATAGTGGATAGAACACAGACCTGGGAGACATGAAGGTCATGGATTCTAATCCCAGTTCTGCCACTTGTCTGCTGTGCGATCCTGGGCAAGTCACTTCATTTCTCTGGGCCTCAGTTACCTCATCTGTCAAATGGGGATTCAGACTGTGAACCCCACATGGGACAGGGACTGTGTCCAACCTGATTTACTTGTATCCACCTCAGGACTTAGTACAGTATCTGGCACATAGTAAGAACTTAGCAAATATTGCAATTGTTTAGTATTATTATTATTAATCGCATACAGTAAACTCAGGTACAGTGTTTGACAAGCTGTGGGTGCTCAGTTTAAGACTCCTGATTTGCCCCTCAAATAGCTGAATTTCAGTTCCTCCTTTTTATCCTTCTTACCCTTTCTGGAGGTCACAAGATGGTCAAAAAGTCTGCCGCAGGATGGAGAAGGCTGAGAAGTAGGGAACTGCAAGCTGAATGATCAGATGCTGGATAATTAAAAAAAGAGAAGAAAATACAATTCCAGGAAAAGAAATGGCTTAACAAAGCCTGACAGAAATGAAATTACCTTCCAAAGTTTAAAGGGGGATTTTAATTTTCTGATGGAACATTAAAAAGGGTGTTTTTTTAATGGTATTTGTTAAGCACTTACTATGGGCCAGACACTGTATAAAACTCTGCGGTAGATACAAAAGATAGGTTGGACACAGTCCCTGTCACACATGGGACTCATAATCTTAATCCTCATTTTACTGGAGAGGTAACTGTGGCACAGAGAAGTGAAGTGACTTGCTCAAGGTCACTCTGTTGCCCTGTGGCAGAGCTGGGATTAGAACCCAGGTCCTCTGACTCCCAGGTCTCTGCCCTTTTCATTAGGCCATGCTGCTTCTCTCATTAAATAACTTTAGAATAATCTCCAAAATTTAAAAAGGTAAAAACATTTGGAAGACGTTCTGATCAGGCTCCTTAGTCGATCAATCGATCAATCGTTCAATCGATGGCATTCACTGAGCACGTACTATGTGGACAGCGCTGTATTAAGTTCTTGGGAGAGTACACTATAACAGAATTAGCAGACCTGTTCCCTGCTCCTAACGAGCTTGGTATTTATTGAGCACTTACCCTAGACTGTAAACTTGTCATGGGCAGGGAACACATCTGCTAATTCTGTGGGATTTTATCCCCTAAAGCGCTTAGTACAGACCTCTGTACAGTCCAGTGGGTCTTTCTTATTTCCTGTGACTTAGTGGGATGGTATATTTGGGGACTTTCAATTAATTTGGGCAGCTAGTACAACCCTGGGAAGATGAAAAAAAAATGGGTGCACAGTCAGTGGAGAGTAATACGATACATTTCCTGAATGTTCCTCTTTCTCTTGCTAACATTCAGCATGTTAATTGACACGTCTTAATCCATTTCATTTAACTTGGCTGTGTTATGAAGCGATACCTTGCATTTATTTTGCATTTTGGATTTGTAATTTTCCATCATGTTGTGGCAAAGCTAAAAATTTCAATTCGTGGGCCTGGATCGATCAATCAATCAATTAATCAATTAGTGGTATTTATTGAATATTTACTGTGTGCAGAACACTGTAGTGGGAGAATACAATATTATAGATTTGAAAGACACATTACCGCCTAAAAGGAGCTTACAGGACAGACATGTTAAGGTCTGTGTCCCCCTTTAGACTGTAAACTCACGGTGGGCAGGGAACATGCCCATTTATTGTAGTATTATACTCTCCCAAAGGGCTTAGTGCAGTGGTCTGTAAGCACTCAGTAAATACGAATGAAAGAATGAATGAATGAAGAAGGATCTCACTCTGTGAAGAAGTCCAGCTTCTGATTAAACTCTACATTGTAGAAGTGATTCACAATCCCCAAAATAGTGAAGTCACAAATCCAAAATCTTAGTTTCCACCTAACTAAACTGGATTACGGGATTGTTCTGGCTGCAAAAACAGTTCTTTCCTATTAATATTCAGGCCCATCAATTATTAATCTGCACTTGAAAACATTACATATCCTGTCTCGTCTATTCTCTTCCCATCAATGTGAATAGGGTCTTTGATTCAATATTAACCACACAGGAAATGCAGTGTAGGTGAAACAGTTACATGCCTGACTCAGAAGGCAGGGCATATGAAAGGATTAATGTTTAAGATATTACTCGGTAGGAGACTTGAGCAGCAATATGAATAGAATCTAATTATAAAAAACTTTGCTGGCTTAAAATGTGGGGCTTTTTTGTGCTTATTTCCCTTTTAACCTACATGAGTTCAGGAATTTAATTGTATTAAAAGAAAAGCATATTTTGTTGAGCTTTTTGTACTCTGACCCCTGTTTGGTTCTAACAGGCAGTAATATTTGTTAGTAATCTTAGTTTTTATTGTAACCCCTGAAAGTATTTTTCACATCGCCCATTAATGAATGTTCACAGGGCCATAAATTGGAAATCCTTGAGATGAGAAAAAAAAAAGCAGGAGAGGGTAATAACCCCTTGGTGAGCTGGTTACAAAATAAGGTTAATATAAATTAATTGATGGTAAATAAAGCATTCTTCTTTCTCCCTCCAAAATAAGGGTTCTTAAACACTAGGTCAGTGCTCATATTTTGATCACATCTCCCCCAGGGGGCTTTCCCTGTTTAATTTCTCATCCCCCCCCCCACTTCATTTCTTCCCCTAAGTACTTGGGTGCTTACTCACCCTTCTTCTCAACCCTCTCCCACTTCCCCCAGAGCATTTATGTTCGTATCTTAAAAACTCTCATCACTTCCCCCTACTTGTAATTTATTTCGGTTTTTGTTTTGGCATTTGTTAGATTATAAACTCCTTGAGGTCAGGGAACTCCATCTATCAACTGTAGTCTATTCTCCCTAGTGTT